>NC_091473.1:116193808-116793808 GCF_036971445.1 Narcine bancroftii | reverse complement strand
AAAGGAGTGCTCCATAAAACCCACCACACTTCATTTCAGTAGCTGAGACAAAATCTCTATTGAGTTAATGTTTCAGGTAGTTATTGTAGAGCGAGGATGCACTTTCTGCTGTTTATCCTTCGTTGGGTCAGAGGTAGCATAAGGTGGCAGAAGGTTCCCAGACTCCCTGTGAAATATATTTGGCTGTTCAGCTGCCCAATGGAAGACACATGTCTTGAGGTCCACTTCACACAATCCTGTGTTTCGAAAGATGAGTTCAGGTTTTAAGAGTGGAAGCTTTAAGGATGGTGGGATGCAGATGTGTAAGTGGAGCTGAGATCACAGCCAGATCAACCATGGACTTACTAAATGGTGGTGCAGGCTCGACAGGCCAGATTGCCAACTTCTCTTCCTATTTCATATCCTAGTTGTATATGACATTTTATTTTTCACTTTTGAACTGATTCTTTAAAAGGTGCCTTTGCATTTTAGCAGTTTCTAAAGATGTCCTATGCTGATATGGTGAGGAATTCAAGCAAGCAGTGAAGCAATACTGACGGTCTAAAAGAGAAAGAATGGTAAACCAGCAAATTTCTATGTGTGAACAAGATTGCAAATCTGGAAAGGGGAATATTAATGCAGAAGAAAGCTCAGTGTTAAATTTTATCCCTATTATCTGTTAAGAGATAATATTGATGATTATGAGTCCAAATATGCAGATTACATTAGCATATATTAGACTGAAATGTATTTAAGCTCTGGTTTGAAACTCCACTGATTTTGAAGACATGGCAGGATGGTTCAGGGTCTATTACCAAATAGCAAATAGGATTTGCTCTGTATTTTCACAGGCACATTATGAAAAGCTTAAACCAGTCTTCCATGTAAAGGCATATATATTCATACCTCAAAAGAATGAAAGGTGTCCACTCTATTGTGCGTTTTTGAAAAAAACAATATTACCTGAATGACAAAAATTTTAAAAAAAATAAGCCATGCATCTCTTTGAATCTTACAGTATAGAAACAGACCCATAGGCTCAGCCTGTCCATGCCAAACAACTTGCCCTCTTGCTTTAGTCCTACCTGCCTTCATTGCACCCTCCAAGTCCACTCATCCATGTAATTAACCAAGTGTTTTTTTAAGGAAGCTGACATAGTTGCCTCTACTGCTTTGTCTGGCAGCTTGTTCCATACACCCACCAGCCTCTGAGTGAAGAACTGTCCCCTCACGTCTCTTCTAAATCCCACCTCCCTCACTTTATATTTATGCCCTCTCACAAGACATAGGAGCAGAAGGAGGCCCATTGAGTCTGCTCTGCCATTCTATCATGAGCTGATCCATCCTCCCACTTAGTCCCACTCCCCAGCTTTCTCCCCATAACCCTTGAGACCCTGACTAATCAAATATCTGTTAATCTCTGCTTTAAATACACCCAACAACCTCACTTCCACAGCTGCCTGTGGCAACAAGTTCTACAGACCAACAACTCTCTGACTAAAGAAATTTTGCCACATTTTTGTTTAAAATAGACACCCTTTTATCCTGAAGTTGTGCCCACTTGTACAGGACTTCCCTACCATGTGAAACATCCTTGCCATATCTTAGTCTGTCCAGGCTTTTCAGCATTTCAGCCTCTGAGGTCCCCTCATCCTCCTGTACAGTCCAAGAGCCAACAAATGTTTTCTCCAATGCCAGCTTGTCTTTTCTCAAATAAGGTGTCCAAAACTCTACCCAGTACTCCAAGTGAGGTCTCACCAAATCTCAACATTACATTCCTCCCCTTCCATGCTGTTCCTCTGGAAATGAATGCCAACATTTTATTTACCTTCTTTACTGCCAACTTTAACATTTAGGGCATCCTGCATCTTGTAATTTTGAATTTTCTCCCCATCTAAATAATATTTTTCTCATCCATTTCTTCTACCAAAGTGGATGACCATATACATTTTGGCATTGTATTTCATTTACCACCCCTTTGCCCATTCTCCTAACCTATCCACGTCTCTCTGCAGCCTTTCTGTATCCTCAGCACCACCCACCCTACCAGCTATTTTGGTATATCTTCAAATTTAGCCATAAAGCCATTTATTTCATAATCCAAATAATTTCTATAAAATGTAAAAAGAAGCGACTCCAATACTAATCCTCGCGGAACATCACGGGTAATCAGTAACTAATCGGATTAGGATCCCTTTGTTTCTATTCTCTGTTTCCCACTGATCAGACAATGCTCTACCCATGCTAGTACCCTTCCTGTAATCCCATGGGCTCTCATCTTGGTTAGCAGCCTTATACTACATTGGCATTTTGCCAAACACATTTTGAAAGTCCAAATGTACACCACAACCACTGCATCTCCTGTGTTTCAGGAAACCATGTTGAATTGGGCCAATCTTTTCATGCACTACCAGGTATTCTGTAGTGGATCCTTGACAATTGACTCCAACAGCTTCCCGACCACCGACACTGGCTAATAGGTGTATAATTTCCTTTATGCTGCCTTGCTCCCTTCTTAAACAGCAAAGTGACATTTGCAATCCTCCATTCCACTGGAACCATGCCAAAATCCATCAATTTCTGAAAAATCATTACCAATATCTCCACAATCTCTAGAGCTACCTCCTTTAGAACCTGAGAGTGCATTCCATCCGGTCTGGGACACTTATCTACCATTTGACCATTTAGTTTCCCAAGTATCTTGAAAGGGGAAATTATGAGAGTATAGAGTTTGTTTGTTCCTATCAGTATTAAAGGCAAGATTAGGGGGGGTGGGGGGAACATCACATGATGTGCTAGGATTAGGATGTGGAACCTAACCTTCCTGGAAAAACTTTTTAAAAATTAGGTTAAGTAATGTTCTGATCGGTTAAAAGTTGTTTGAAAGACATATACAACATTTTTAGACATGTCTCCTGAAAAAGAAAAAGCTGCTGCTCGTTTACCTGGAGCCCAACATGATGAAAAGACAAGAAGAGAAGCCAGGCCTATCTTTGCTGAAAAGTAGGGAGCTAGCATCCAGGCTGCTCCCTGGGTGAGTGATCCTTATGAGGTGTCATCTTTTGACGTTGCTCTCCCAGTGAGATGACATACAAGAAGAAGAACCCGTAAGTGACGTGTGTACATGCATGCATGAAAAACAGAGGCCTTCAGCGCACATCAGAAGACTTGGACTCACAGACAACTAATAGTGAAGAGGATGAAGATCAAGAAGGAGAGCAGCAGCAGCAAGAAGAAGCGGTAAAAAGAAAAGAAGCTAGAATTGTAGAAATTAGACAAGACTAAGGCTAAAGATACATTGAATGTTGAGCTATGGGGAAATGTAAAGGGAGAAATAAATAGTGTTGGAGGCTGTCAATAAAATGAAGAAAAAAATTAAGTAAACTAGAAGGCTCAATGAAAAGAATGCAAGAAGATCTGCAACAAGTAGAAGATAGAGTAAACTATAGTAGAAGATACAGCAGCTTTAAACATAGAGAACAAGACGTTGCAGCAAAAGGTCGATGTATTGGAACATTTTAGTAGGAGAAACAATATTAAGATTGTGTGTTTCAAAGAAGGTGTAGAAAAGCAAGATTTGATTGGTTTTCTTCTGGAATAGTTTTCTGAGATGTTGGAAGCTGAACTTTTTCATCGTTCCATAGCGATTGAAAGAGCACACAGAGCTCTTAGACCTAAACTGCTTCCAACTCAAAATCCACGATCTATATTGATTAAGTTTCTTTGGTACCAGACAAAGAGAAGATTTTATCTCTGGTAGCAGCAAAGGCAAGAGTGACAGTAGGCCCACTTCAATATGAAGTTCCCAAAGTTTTGTTTTACCCTGATATAAGTGCAGCTTATTAAAAAGAAGAGAATTCAATCCACTTAAGAAGATTCTTTGGGGGAAAAAGGATAGAGGTTTGTTCTGCTCCACCCAACAGCTTTTAAGATCTTCATACTGGGTGAAGAAAACAAGTTCTTTTTGAATAAAATCTCCCATTTCTTCAGAGGGAGTGAAGAATATGATGATCGGTTAATGTTTTAACTTCTTTAATGGACTGAATTTTTTGGCTGTTCTGAGAAGGAGGAGTAATTCAAGATATATATTAATTACTTTTCTCTCTATTATTGTCCATTTTGTGTATTTTATGTTTTTTTTTCCTTCTAACTAAGTTTGGAATCAAGATTTAAAGTACCGGGGGGTTGGGGAGGGTGGGAGATTCTAACTTCTATTGGATCATGTGGGTAATTGTGACTCCAGTCATGGCTCGTAAAGCAGAGGGAAGTGGTGTTGGATTACATTATTACAACACCTATTGGGGATGGTTCTTTTTGCTTATATATATAGTTGCATGTTTTGTTCTAAGTATATATTTTTAAAAATTATTTAAGAATTTTGCAAAATATTACAAAGAGAGAAAATATAAAGATACAAATACAGATATATAAAAAAAGAAAAAGAAAAAATACAAAATATAAAAAATAATGGTAATGGTAATATCCCCCCACCCCGTCCCTCCGTCTACTACCTACATCAGCTTAACTCCCTCCCCCGCCCCTCGTAGCCTTAAAAAATTATACATTTAAAATTAATTAATCAACGTGCCAACTGTTTACATAACTTTTACTTAAGATCAATAGCCATACAATCCAAATGTAAACACCACATTTTAACAAAAAAATAATTATTTCGCAAATTATGTTATTTTTTTCCAAATATAAACACGATTGCAGTTCATTATGCCATCTTTGTATATTCAATTCCACATCATTTCTCCAAGTTATCGCTGTGCATTTTCTTGCAACCACTAACCCCAACTGCAAAAATGTTAATTGTGGCTTATCAGCCAATCCCAAAGTAACAGCATTCATGTAACCCAATAAACACATCATTGGATCCATTTGCAAATTGATTGTAAATAAATCTCTCAAAAATTTAACAACTTTTTCCCAAAAAATTTAACTTTCTTCCATACACAATGCATAAAAGTAATTGTCTTTTCTCCATATCTAAAACACAAATCTGTTAGACTAAATCCATATTTCAAATTCACCATACTATATCTCACATTAATTAGTTTTGTAACACTATCAATACACATATTTGACCATTTCTCCTAATATCTAAATCTCTCTCCCATTTCTCTTTTGTCCTATACAGCCCAACTTTATCCATCTTTTCTTGCAACAACCTATACATCCTTTCGTTTCCTTGTCAACCATTAAAATCTCAAACTTAGATTGACTTGGTAAAATTAAATCCTTACCAAATTGTATTCACAAAAAATCTCGAACTTGATAAGAAGCAAAAATAGAATTTGCAGAAATAACAAATTTCTCTTGTAATCTATTAAATGTAGAAAATTTACCCGCCTCAAAACAATCTTGTATAATACTAATTCTTTTCAATTTCCAATTTTTCAAATAAGGATTATTTAAAGAAAATGGAATTAGTTTATTCTGATACAATGGTGATTTAATCAAAATTTTCCCTTTAGAGCCTATAAGTTGATCCTGCTTATACCATATATCCAGTATATGTCTTAATACTGGTAATTTAGATTTTTGTAACAATAAAGGATTCCATTTATAAATAAATGGACTCATTTCTTTTTCAGAAATTTGATCCATTTCGACTTTAGCCCAGATAGGTGGTTGTTGAACATCAAACAACCTATTAATGAATTTCAACTGTGCCACTTCATAATAGCTTTAAAAATGTGGTAATTGAAGTCCTCCCCATTCGTATCGCTACATTAATTTATGCATAGAAACCCTAGGTAATTTACCCTTCCATAAAAATAATCAAATTACTTTATTTAATTCTTTAAAAGTTTATTCAGGATCACACATGGAATAGATTGAAAAAGATATTGTATACAAGGATAAATATTCATTTTTATACAATTTACTCTCCAAATTAAAGTTAATGGCAAATCTTTCCATTTCTGTAAATCAATTTTAATCTTATTCAACAAAGGTATATAGTTCAAAATATACAAGTCCTGATATTCTTTATTAACTATAGCTCCTAAATATTTAATATTATCAGACCATTTAAATTTAGTAATCTGTCTACAATCTAAATAATCCTCATTTGATATCTGCAATATTTCACTCTTCTCCCAGTTAACCTGACAATATGCCATATTGATTTAATAAATTTTGCAGCACCCTCAAAGATTCTTTAGGATATATTAGATATATTAAAACATCATCAGCAAACAAATCAATCTTATACTCTTTAATGTCCAAATTTTGCCTAATAGCTTGAGCTAAAGGTTCTATTACCAAAGCAAACAATGCTGGTGAAAGAGGACAACCTTGTCTGGTTGATCGAGATAATGTAAAAGCCAATGAAATCAGACCATTCGTCATTATTTGTGTTATAGGATTAGTATATAAAGCTTTAACCCAGGTGGTAAAGTATGGTCCAAATTGAATTTTTTCTAAAACCTTAAATAGAAATTTCCACGCAACCCTATCAAAAGCCTTTTCCACATCCAACGCCATTATCATTGGTTGATGAGCTTGTCGTTTAGCAGCAATAATTATAGAAATCAATTTAGTGACATTATGAACTGAATATCGACCTTTTATAAATCCAGCTTGGTCAACATGTACTAATTTTGGTAAATAATTAGCCAATCTATTAGCTAATACTTTTGCCACAATTTTATAATCTACATTTAATAACAATATTGGTCAGTAAGAAAACACTTTTAATGGATCTCTATCTTTCTTTGGAATAACAGTAATCAATGCCCTCAAAACAATTCTGGAAATGAACCCATCTCAGTTGCCTGTTTCAAAACTTACATATAAACCGGAAACAACAAATCGTTAAATTCTTTATGAAATTCTACTGTAAACCCATCTTCGCCCGGGGACTTTCCACCCGACATTGATTGCAGTGCTTCCTTTAATTTCAATTCCATAAAAGGACTATCTAAGTCATTAATATCCTTCAGAGTCAATGATGGCAAATTTAAATTAGCCATAAACAAATCAATTTGCTCAGTATTTTGTCTACTTTCGGATGTATAAAGTTCATTATAAAATCTAAAAAAATTCCTCATTAATTTCCTGAGGTTTATAAGTAATCTTCAAATATTTCCTAATTGCATTAATTGTTCTTGATGCTTGTTCTGTTTTTAATTGCCAAGCTAAAACCTTATGTGCTCTTTCACCTAACTCATAATAACGCTGTTTCGATCTTTGAATCATTTTTTTCATATTTATATGAATGCAAAATATTATATCGTAATTTTAATTTAGTTATCTTTTCTTTCTTTTTTCTTTTTTTTATTTGGATTGCCAGAAGAGAGTTGTGTATGCACACTGGGTCTGGAACAATAGAGTTATGGGAGGAAGACTTACAGGCAGAGGTGGAAGAAATAGTGAATTAGGAAGATGAGTAATACAGTTACATTCATAAATTTTAATGTGAATGGTTTAAACAGGATGGTGAAAAAGGAAAAGACCATTGATGTACCTTGATGTAGACATCTTTTTTGCAAGAAACTTATTTAACTGAAAAATAATATTTGAAGTTAAAGAGAGAGACTGGATTGGATATGTAGTAGCTTCTTCTTTAAATTCTAAAGCAAGAGGTGTGGGTATTTTGGTTAAAAAGAATATTCCAATGAAAATACAAAATGTAGTCACAAATCTTGCTGGAAGATATATGATGGTACATTGTCAAATATTTTCAGAATGATAGATGCTTCTCAATCTCTATGCACAAAATGTAGACCTGTCCATGCCAGTAACACCATGGCGAAGTTTGCAGATGAGGGGGAGATGAGTCTGCCTACAGGAATGAAATCCTGAATCTGAACGAGTGGTGCTGGGCTCATAACCTGATCCTAAACACCACAAAAACAAAGGAAATCATTCTGGACTTCAGGAAGCACAGGTCTGACCCGCTCCCCCTCTACATAGATGATGACTGTGTGACGAGGGTCCACAGCTTCACCCTCCTGGGCATCAATATCTCAGATGACCTCTCCTGGACTGTAAACACTTCAGCAGTCATTAAAAAGGCCCAGAGGCGCCTGTACTTCCTGAGAATGCTCAAAAAGAGCAAGGTGGGTCAGAATCTGCTGATTACCTTCTATAGTTCCACCATACAGAGCATCCTGCTGTACTGCAGCACAGTAAGGTTCTCCCATTGCACTGAAGGAGAGCGGCAAAGACTTCAACGGGTGGTGAGGGCAGCAGAAAAGATAATTGGATGTCCTCTACCCTCCCTGAAGGATCTCAACACCTCCCGTTGCCTCAGTAGAGCACAAGCAATAATAAAGGATCCCACCCACCCTGCCCTGCATCTGTTTGACCTACTACCCTCTGGCAGACGCTACAGGTCAATCAAGACAAGAACAAACAGACTCAGAAACAGCTTTTTCCCCCAGGCTGTCACTACACTAAACACACATATCCACAAATTCCCCTCTCTGTCCTCCACATCTATTATACATACAGCCGACACCCCCCCTCCATTCACATAAAGGACATATATTGTAAATTAAATTTTTTATTTAACTTCTATGGAGCTGCCTGTGGTTGTGTCGCTACATTGGTAACCTTGTACTGCTGTCATAAATCTCGTTGTATAACTTCTACAATGACAATAAAAAGCTATTTGATTTGATTTGATGTAGATGATCAGATGTTTAGCAGATGTACATGATAATATCTTGATAGGAGGAAATTTTAGACCCAATTTTTGACTGAACTACAAGAGGAACTGTAAGAACTAGAGCAGCAAAAGCATTCTTGGCATTAATGAGAGACTTGAATTTAATAGATGCATAGAAGAGAATTCATCTGAAAGAAAGAGATTACTCTTTCTCTTTGAGTAGGCATGACTTATTCTAGAATTGACTCATTTTTAATATCCGCATAAATATAATGTAAGATATTAGATGCTGAATATTAACAAGAATATTATTGGATCATTCAGTGTGCATTGTTAATGACTATTATAATGCCAGATAAAGAAAAATTGGTATATAGATGGAGTCTAAACTCATCATTGTTTCATTGCTAAAAAAAAATATTTTTTTTGTGATTTTATTAATAAGCAAATTCTGTTATTTTGTGACACAAACTTGAATTTGGTGAATGATAAATTTGTAATATGGGATGCCTTAAAAGCTTATTTTAGAGGACAAATTATGTTTTACTACTAAAGTTAAGAAAGATTATATAAAAGAAGTAGATCAGTTGGAGCAAGAAATAAAATTATTGGAAAAAGGTCTTCATAATGAAGTTCTGTAGATAAGTGTACACAATTAATTAATAAAATAAAAATTTCAGTATAATATATTACAAACTAATAGAATTTTAAAAATGATAACAAGAACTAAACAGAAATACCCCGACTTAGGTGGATGAGCACATAAAGTACTTGCATGCCGATTGAAATCTGAACAGGCTTCAAGAACAATTAATGCAGTTAAAAATGATTTGAATGTGATTAGTTATAAACCTCAAGAATGAAACAAAGTTTAAATTTTTTTTTATTCTAAATTATATAGTTCAGAGTCTTTAAAAGACAGTGATAAAATGGATAGATACTTAACGAGGATAAATTTACCTACATTAAACTTGGAAGAACAAATAGAATTGAGTGCATAATTTACACGATTAGAGGTAAAGGAAGCAATAAGTTAATTGCAAAGTGATACATTTCTGGGAGAAGATGTTTTTCCACCTGAATTGTGTAAAGAATTTAAAGATGTATTGACCCCTATTTTTATGGAAATGTTCGATCAAGCATCAAAAACTCATAATCTTCCAGATTCATTTTCAACAGCAAGAATTATTTGGTACCAAAAAATGACAGAGATCCTTTAAAACCACCTTTTTACAGACCAATCTCATTATTGAATGCAGATTATAAAATACTGGCTAAAATATTGGCGAATCGAGTTACTAAATCATTACCGAAATTAATAAACATAGATCGGACATGATTTGTAACAACTTAAGTTAAAGCACCAGAACCTGGTGAATATAATAAATGTTACATTCTGTGCACAGCATGGAAGTTTACCTGATACCAGTGATTTTGGAGAAGTAAAAAGTGAATGATTGGACAGTGAAAAGGAACTTTCCTGAACACATAAACATTACATACATGTGCGCTTAGAGTTAGAAGGGGGTTAAGTTGTTAATAGTAATAAGCTAAGTATTGATCTTATTATTATGTATTAAGAAAACAAAATCAGTTTTGTTTAGTAGCCATCATCTTGATGAATTTCTGTTGCTGCTTGATTTTGAGTCCTTTGGGCTTGTAACAAGTGGGGGCATGTCCGGGATCTTAAATATTTGGAGTGTTGGGATCTTAACCTTTTGGGATTTTTGTGATTCATTGGTAAATTATTTTTCCAAGCTCATTTAAAGCTTGTGTGTGGAAAAACAGCAGCAATGGATATTGGAGAAATTTTGGAACAGTCGTCACTTGTAGAGCTGCAGAGAACAAAAGAAAATAGGAACTGATGGAGATTGCCTTTGTTAAGGCTTGTTGAAGTCAAAGGTTTTATGAGGAAAATAGAAATAAAGAGAATTATAGTGAAATATTATATAAAAGATGGAAAATTTGAAGAGAAAGTGTTAGAAGATTTTCCTGAGGATAAATCTTTTGAAATGCAATTGCAATTGAAAAAAATAGAGTTGGGGAGAGAGAGACAGACAAAGGGAGAGAAAAAAAGTTTTGAGGAAGAGAGAGGAAAATGTAAACATGAAGCCGACAAATCAGAAAAAAAGAGAAAATATGAGTTGGAAGAATCTGAAATAAAGAGGAATTGCCGAAATGAAACTCGAGATAGAGAGGGGTAAGAGAACTGAAGCTCGAACTCCTGCAGAGAGTTTTATGGCTAGTAGAGAGGTTAATCTGGCTCCCCCTTTCGGTGAGTGTGATAATGATACATATTTTCAGCTTTTTGAAAAGGTTGCACAGAACTCAAGCTGGCCAAAAGAAAAATGGCCTCTTCAGCTCCAAAGTTTAATAAAGGGAAAAGCACAACAGGCATACTCCATTTTGTATGCAGAGCAAGTGGCAAATTATGAGACTGTTAAACAAGCAGTTTTAAATGCTTATGAGTTGGTCCCCAATGCATATAGACAAAATATTTAGGAATTTGAGGAAAGTGGGGAACCAATCTTATATGGATTTTGCACTTGAAAAATCAGTATGTTTTGACCGTTCATGTACCTCAAAAGGAATAAATAATGATTTCGACTGAGTAAGAGAATTGATATTAATTGGGGAAATTGAAAGGTGTGTTCCCAATGAGATCGAATTGTATCTGGATGAGAAAGATGTGGGAACATGGCAAGAATTGGCTAGATTAAACTTACAAAAGCATATTTCAGCGTAATAAATCTTTTCAGAAGGTTAATGTGGAACAGACGAGTAAACTTGAACTTAAATCTGGGGAGAATATTAAGAGGGTAAATTAGGAAAGGACAGAATTTCAGGTTTTGTGTGTCATTCTTTTAAGAGACTGGCTCATGTACCTGCAAATTATTTAGTGTTGAAAAAAAAAAGAGAGAAAAGGACATATTACCAGAAGTTTGTATGTAACAAGAACAGAGATTTCATACCTGGTAAGCATTTTATGGATGTATTCAAACCTTTTGTGTCAGAGGGCTTGATTTCAGTAAAGGAAGGAACTTTCCAAGTGCCAGTTAAAATTCTCAGAATTACTGGGGCTGCCCAGTCACTGTTGTTGGAAACTGTTTTAACCCTTGATCAAAAGAAGGACACAGGAGAGACAACTTTCATTAGAGGTGTTGGTGGAGGTGTAGAATCAATAATAGCTTTGCACAAAATAGTGTTGAATTCAGAGTGAGTTGTAGTAGGAGTTATTTCAAAGTTGCCCATGCGAGCAGTCTCATTCTTACACAGGAATGACTTGGCTGAGGACAAATTTGGGTCAATGTTGAGATTAATAAATAAGCCAAGTAAGGATGAGGTTGACGAAGATTGTGTGATATATTCTGCATGTGCAAGATCTTTGTCTAAGAAAATGATGAGAGCAGAGGAAAATACAGTGGATAGAGAGTTGCCCAGTATTTCTGAAATAATCCTGAAAGAGCAGGTTAAATTTGAGCATCAGGATTTGTCTTTGTCAAGGGAAGAGTTGATGGAGCAGCAAAAGACAGATTCCGATCTTACTGACTTGAAGAAGGCTGTGGATGAGGAGGAGATTAAGGAAATGCTGTGTGTATATTACTGGAAGGGTAAATTGTTAATAAGTAAATGGAGACCTTGTGATGTCCCTGCAAATGAAAATTGAGCAGTGATTGATCAGGTGGTCATTCCTAAAGCCTACCTGAATGAATTTTTTTTGAATATTTTATTTTTGTTTTTTTTTAAATTATACATTGTGACATTTAAATATAAAATATATTTAATGTTTACTCACAAAACACAATGAAAAAAAAGTCCCTCCCTCCCTCCCCCCCTTCCATACATACAGATCCATTCACTGTCAGAGCTACATATATTTTAATTATATAGAGTACAGTTGGGGAAACTATATATATTTACATTTATATATAGGTTAATGTGGAACAGATGAGTAAACTTGAACTTAAGTCTGGGGAGAATATTAAGAGGGTATAAAAATAATATAATAGTTTTTATATTTAATAGTTAATTTTATATCTTTTTTTCCAATTTTTATTACTGTATCTGGGCCCCTATGTGGTCTAGGTATGGCTGTCAGACCTTAACAAAAGTGACATATTTATTCTTTAAGTTATATGTGATTTTTTTTCCATAGGTAAACAGCTGTTCATTTCCGCAGTCCATTGTGCTATAAGTAGAGGGGAATTGGACTTCCAAGTGATTGCGATTCAGTTTTTTTGCTACTGCCAGTGCTATTTTTATAAATGAGATTTGATATTTGGTCAATTTGTTGCCTATTTTCATGAAATTACCTAACAGATATAGGTCCAGGTCACCCATGAAGGTCACTCCTGTTATCCTGGTTAACTTTTCTGCGATTTCTTACCAAAGTGGCCTCATTTTCACGTACGACCACATGGCATGCAAAAAGTTCCTGTTTCAGTCCCACATCTGAAGCACATCTCTGAAATCTCAGCTTTTGATCTGTGTAACTTTTGTGGAGTAAGATATAATTGATGTAAAAAAATATACAGAACTAATTCTTATCCTGCATTTATATTTGAGGTTATGCCATGTGACCAGCTTCTTTCTGAAATTACTGCACTCAAGTCCGACTCCCATCTTTCCCTTGACCTCTGCAACCCTAGTTTTTCTCTTCCGCTCTGGAGAACATAGTACATTTTTGTTATAAATTTGGATGTATTCCCCATCCCAACCATTTGTTCAGTTTTACTAATTTCAGGTGGGTCAACCTTGGTCTCCATCTTTCCCTTAAGAACAATCTAAGCTGGAGAAAACAGAAAGAGGTCCCATTACCCACTCTGTATTTGTGTTTTAATTGTTCAAAAGACATAAGGGTTCCTTCCGTGTAACAGCCCTTAATATATCTTATACCTTTGTCATACCATGAATTTAATACTCTATTGCCCATGTTCATAGGCAATAACACATTTTTACACAATGGTGCTTTTATTGATATCCCTACCTTTTTCCTATACATTCATTAATTTCTTTCCACATTCTAATCATATGTATTAGAATGGGGTTATCCATCTTTTTCTTTTGTGATTTGAAACTCACACCCACACACACACCCACACCCACACACACACCCACACCCACACACCCACCCACACACCCACACATACCCACACACCCACACCCACACACACATCCACACCCACACACCCACACCCACATCCACATCCCACACACACCCACACCCACACACCCACACACTCACACCCACACACCCACACACTCACACCCACACACCCACACCCACACACACACCCACACCCCACACAAAGCTACATTTGCGCTTTGTGTAAATTAAGTTGGAGTTAAGTTTAGAGATAAGTAAGAAATGTTATATCAATAGTTTAATAAAAACTATTATTTTGAATTTACCATTGTTTGGTGAATTTTCCAATGCTGTTCTTTTGTTAGTTCATAACAAAATTTGATAGTTCATAACACAGTGTGTGTGTATTTATATATATCATATACACACATATATATATGCGATACGGTATAACTCAGATTATCTAAAATGGTTGGGACTGGGCTTGTTTCGATAAACTTTTTATTGGAGAACTGGTCATTTTTTTAAAAAAACAGCCCAGTAGCAACAGCAAATCACTTGTAACAGTGTTCATACAACAACAAAAAAAAACAAGGTTAGCTTTTTTTAAGCATTAAAATAATGTTTAATTCTCACCAAAAACATGCTGGCCACTGCTGATCACTGACACCTCCCCACCGAGGCCCTGCTCGTGCCGGGAGCTCAAGATCCATGCTGCCGGGAGCTCAAGGTCCATGGCTGCCGACGTCCCTGGTCAGTCCAGGTCCGAAAAAATTTCAGATCAATGAGGATTTCTGATTTTTTTTGGGATATCCTCATTGATCTGTAATTAAAAAAAAATTGGATAATTATGGATTTTGGAGAATCCAATTTTAGATACTTGCACATGCATACACACACACACACACACACACACATACACACACACACAATACATACACATATATATGTACATATGTGTGTGTATGTATGTATACATGTATGATTGTGTACATATACAACCGAAAAGTGATGGTTCTTGCACTAAACCCTGAGGCACTCCACTAGTTACAGTCCTCCATTCTGAAAAATTACCCTCCACAACTACTCTGTGACTCCTATCACTGAGTCACTGTTTTTTATCTATTTGGCTAGCTGCCCCCCTATCCTGCATGTTCAGTTATCTGTACCAATCTACTATGTGAGGCCTTATTAAATCCTTTAACTTGCATTAACTGCCTTGCCCTCATCTGCCCTCTTTGTTATCTCTTCAGATATTGTCCCAGCTTCTTTCAAACTCCTGCCAATCTGTAACCTTCCACAACTTTCTCAGGATGATGTCAGTTTTAGTAAATGTGGAGACAGAAACACAAGCTTCAGAAATCAACCCGTCCATCATTTATTTTTTACATCTAGATACTTTAGATTGCTGAATTGCCCTTTGCCCCTTTAAGGCTGTAGATGCCAATTGCATTCAGTTAAATAATCCAATGTACAATTGTTTCCTCACTCTGGAGGTTTTTTATTTTAAACTGCAGTTGGCAATTTCACTCAAACGCTCTAGACATTCTGTCTGCTGTGTGGAACAAATTGCCCAAGGCAATTTTGTGATAATGTCATCAACCTAATGGTTGAAACTTGACCCCCTTTGCTGCCAACATTAGAAATTTGAACTTTCATCCAGACATGGTCCAGCTGTTAAGTGAATAATGTCCCCTCTGAACATCTGTTAATGATGGTTAGCAATATTAATTGAGTTGGTTCATTAGCCCTCAATTTCTGATTAAGATTTAATCCTCAAAGCAACAGAGGGTGCTAATGAGGTATTGAAATCACAAGATCAGTAGTGGATTAACTACCACCCGGGCCCCTAGGCTGAGCTTTAGTAAGGCCCCCCAGCATTGGCATCGTGGGGGGGCCTTACTGAAGTTTGATATTAAGGGTGAGCCCTCCATAATACTCACAACCTCATTCACATATGATGTACTGTTTCCAAAAATAGTCTGCAGGTTTATCAGGAGTTATTTCTAATGTAGAATGCACTTCCAAAAAAACTGATTGATCAAAAGTAATCAAATAATGAGGAAAATGTCCCTTCTATCAATGAACTGAGAGTCACTTTATTTAACTAGGAGCTGTTGTGTACTGAAGGCATTCCAGAATTTATTAATCGATTAGAATTTGGGATTATCATAAATTGTTAGCATTTGCCAAAATAGATGAAGGAAAGACTATGAATGTTTTCTCCATGGACTTTATTAAGGCCTTTGACAAGATCCCACATGGGAGGTTAGATCAAGAAGTTCAGACACTAGGTATCCATGGAGAGGTTTGATGCAATTACTCAAAGATTATGTTAGAAATTAAAGTACCTTTAAAGAAATTGCTCGAGACAAAAATTGAGAACAAAGAACATTTATTACTACAACAATGCAAAGTTGGGTGCTTCCCCTTACCCTGGGAATACACACAGACACTGGGGCTCACCCAACTTTTATACAGTTGATTTCAGTGTAGGAATACCCTCCCCCTTACATTCTTCTGCCTCCTGCTGGAGAGGTTTGGCATTAGGCAATCCTGCCTGCCTACGTGCAATTTCAGAATACTTGGAGGACCAGGGGGGGGTATCCTGTCGGTGTCCCTTCATGTTATTGTCCTTATTCACACCTTCCTGATTCTCAGGGCTACAGTCTCTTGATATGCAGAGTTGACTCATTCTATCTAGGGTTGGCTAATTTCATATGTATAAATCTGTGTATGGTTAGCTAATTAGAAATGTATGACTTGGTACTTCTGTCCAGGGCTAGGAGACCCTTATCTGATCCAGACTACCTCAACTTCCTACATTCTATTGTACCTTACCATTCCTTATCTTAGTCCTATGGTCTTGTCACAAAGACTAGAAGATACTTATGTTAATCGTGCTGACTCTGCTTTCCTGCATCCTAAGCCCCAAGCTTATCCTGTTTGAACTGGTTACAGCCATTTTACTGATGAACTTTAGTTTCTTCCATGTTCATAATTTTAGATCAATTTTCCCATCTCTCACAATCCTCACTTTTCTTTTAGATCAGTAATACTGATCTTTCACCATGATCAGTGTTACTGATCTTTGGTTACTAGTGTCAGTGTGACTGATCCCCCCCCCCCTTCCTCACTTTTCTTTTAGATCAGTAATACTGATCTTTCAATTGTAAGGTGTAGTTTTACCCAGCTGGTCAATAACCGAATTGTAACACCTGTGTAAAGTCTTTAGGTGGGGAGCACCATGAAGGTCAGAGTAGCGAGTCCAGCTGCTTATTAGGGTTGTGAGTATCAGGCTCCAGTTCTCAGTAAAGAGTCTAGTCCATCCCACATCAGTCCGAAGTTGCCACGTCTGAACATGGGCATGGGCAGATTCACGTTGAAACATTGAAGCAGTGTCTTTTAACCACCCGACTTTTGTAAGCATTGTCCTGACGAAGTCTGTGAGAGACGCTGCCTTCAGCAGCGAACGAGTAGTCAGGCGGTTCCGTTGAATTGTGGCTAGTATCTGATGTCCTCTTCAGCCCCGAACCCTAGGGCCACCGATCTCCGAAGCCTGATATTAAAGTGTCAAGTAGCTCACGTTGTTGGAAACTGGTGCTCCCCTTCACGGGGTGATGAAAAGAGACCAAGCTGGGGGGGGATTGTTTCTTGTGATTTAACTGTGTGTTGCAGCTTGTCTGCTAACATTAGCATATGTATCATTGAACTTGTGAGTTGCAGCCTGTCTGTGTACATTAGCATATGTATTAACTCTCTCTCTCTCTGTTACATGTACAATCCTGACTACCATTCTGTCTGTCTTTGTCCCACCATGTCCTTTGTGCTATCGCTTCAAAACTCCTGTCTTTAATACCTGTGTAGGCTAAGATACAAATTAGATGTACTCCACTAAAGCTGTTCAGTTCCCCTGGTCCGTATTGGAATCCCTTGTTAACCCATATCCCACTATGACTATACATTAAATCTATGCCCTGTCTACATTCTAAAGGAGCACAATTGTAACCTCTGCTGCCCCTATTCCAGGGGGACTTAAAACATTAACGAACAATATTCCAAAAAATGAGTAAAACAACAATGAAAGTAAAACCCATTGAAAGCAGCAATAAAATATAACAATAACTGAATAAACAACAAAAAATGTAAAGCTCATTGAAAACAGCAATAAAATACAATAATAACTGAATAAACCACAATAAATGTAAAGCTCATTGAAAACAGCAATAAAATACAACAATAACTGAATAAACCATTAAAGAAACGAAAAAAAATGTTAAATTACGGCACTTTGTCACGGCGCAGTGTAAGTTTCAGGTCTGATGGATGAGGAACTGCACGCCAGGTTGAGGTTTGAATCTGTGTGTCGTGATGTTGTGGTTCAGAAGCTGGTTTAATTCTTTGAATGTGGGTCCAGCCTTTCTCTCTTGTTCTTACTGCGGTGTCTGTAATTAAAAGTACACAGAAGGGACCATCCCAGGCAGGTTTTAGTTGATCCTCTTGCCATGCTTTTACATAAACCCAATCGCCAGGTTTTAATAAAATGAATAACAATCTGACTTTCCTTTGTGTTAGTGTAAAAATTGTAAAATGAAACACAAACCATATTTGCATGGGTTTTGAATATGTTAGACCTTATTAAAATGCAGTTGGAGCTGCTTGTCTGTATGGGGCACAACCCTCCAATTTGTTAGAGTGAGTACATAACAGACATTGCAGCACAAGAGCCCCTGCAAGAGAACTTGAAACATATTCAACCTTTAGTTCTGCCTTAAGTAAAATGCCTTGTGCCACAGCTCACAGGAGCTGGCCTTATTTAAAACAGTCTGTAAAACAGGCACCAAAAAAAGTTAAAAGATGTTCTTATGAAGATTGCACACACAATCATTTAAGTACAGGCTAGTTTCTATTATATTCCACTTAAAGTTCTGCTGCATGAATCCTGGAGCTTGTGGAGTCATTATTGAATCAAGAAATATTGGTACCATGCCAATCTCATTCTAACATGCCAATTTCTCCAGTCCTTAAGTCAAGATGTACTGAATAGCATCTGGTACAAGATTTGTGAGTTATTAATGATATTATTATTCTTATGCACCCAATTGTTCTGAACGATGCCACCAATTTAAATCATATTCCACCTATTGCAGTACTCACACAGCACCATAGACCAGTTCGCAGGTTTATTTCTCCATTAAGCTGAATCCAGTTGCGCAGGGTTTACCTCCGTGATTATTTACAATGTAACTTCCGCACTACCGGATTTAAATATAAACCTGATGAATGGGGGAAAGTTATCATGAATTAAATAACAGCGGCAATACAGAGAAATTGTGCTGAGGCATTAATTTCACTCCAGAGGAAAATGCACCAGAGAAATGAATGATTAAACTTATAGGAATCCCCATAGGAATCCCCAGAGGTATCTTTATTCTCCAGAGGTGGGTGATCTTTAAACTCACGGACCTTGACTGCTGAATGTGTAGAAGAAATGTATTAAATGTGTTGATAGGGCTCCACGAGCCTGCAGCTGACGTGGACTTTTTACCCCCTCCATAAATCTTCGTCCGCGAAGCCAAGCCAAAGAAGAAGAAAGGGCTCCATACCTCTAACTGCAAGACAAGAGCCTGAAGCCTCAATTTCAAGTGCCACAGTGCACTTAAAGGGACATGCACACTCCCCCTTCAACTGGCTGATCCAGCCACTTTACACATCAGATCCTTTCTTTATCTCACATACACTTAAAGTTAAGATGTATAGAACTCACCCTATTTGCGCAAACATTTCTCCCTGCAAATGTTATAACATCACTCAACTCTCAGGTACTCCCTGTGCAAAATCACATTTAAATACAATTTATTTCATAAATTGGAATTAACTGGTAGTTAAATTCGCTAATTCTACAGTATTGAAAAATGATCATTTATGACATTTAATTTTTTTGGCATGAATTTTAATCAATATTGGTCAGTGACTGAAGTGGGAAGTCGTGATTTATGAAATTATCTCTGGTCTCTACTCTCCCACTCCCTGCACTTCTCCCAACATTCAGGAGCTGGCACACAGTCCCTGCCTTTTTTTCATGTTACTCATCTACTATTCCTTTAACTGCTTGCATCAAAATGTTAGCCTTTGCTTTCTGCTTATCCTCAGATGTCTGGACAAATGCTTTTTGTGTGATCTGTAGAAGCTGGGTTATTCCCTGCTCATGCCAATTTTCTGTCTTTTGTAATTTTCTCTTAATGTCTGGGGCTGAGTTGGTAACAAAACCTGTTAGTACCAATTGTTCCCCTGCTGGGGATTCTATGTCGAGACCCCCATATTGTATATATATATGGTCCCAAAAATTGGTCTAACTGTTCAGCACATCCCTGGGGATCTTCTATCAGGGAGGTCAGTTCTTTCTTAAAGTTACACACTTCAGTACTGGTCAGGGGCACATTTACGAAACCGAGACCCTCTCCCATGGGAACTTCCCGCAGTGGTCTCATCCAATTGGTTTCTGGCTTATTAGGTCTGGGTTCCTGCTCCCTGGGAAATGAATCAAAGGGTTCTGCCCTTTCTTCCTGAAGAGTCTCACGCTGTTCTGAATTAAAGTTACCTCTCTCTCCTGCCAACAGAGGTGGTAATCGAGTGCTTTGTGAGCAAGTTATCATACCACTCCTGCTCTCTTCTCTCTTCTCTAGTGGTGGGGGAGGTGGGGAAGGTGCAGAAGGGTAGGCAATAGGAGGGGAAGGAAAGATAGGAGCCGGCATAGGAGGAACATAAGGTGGAGGGAGGGAATGTAACACATCCCAACCCTGTGGTTCAGGGACAAGAGGTTCCTCCTCTCTCTTATCCCTGAATTCTTTCTCATTCAAAACCAGCTGTTCAATGGATCCCTTGAGCCAGCAGGCTGCATATTCCCTGCTCTCAACATTGTCTTTCTGGTTTTGATAGAGCCATAGGTTCAAAGCTTTACACATCCATTCATCCTCGGATCCGAATTTTGGCCAGTACACGGAGCTCCCTTTAACCGGGTATTGAACCCATTCATTACAACAATACCTGACCATCGTCAGTTTGTCTTTACCGCGGGTCTTTCCTGTGCCCCACTCAGATAACATCAACCCAAGCGGGCTGTACGTAGCTATCTGGTGGTCACGTCCTGTGTCAGGACTCTCATCTCTACTGCCCGCTATTCCCATGCTTAGGAACAAGTAAAATACTCTTACCGAGTTCTGGCAGTACTGCTCTAGCGCGCGTCCTTCCGCCGTTTGTTCTCAATGCCTCTTCTCGGATATCACTCGCTTCTTCCACTGACCAGCCACCCGTCGCCCGTGAGTCCAGCTGAATCAGCCGGGGTGCACCTACTCTCGTCGTCGGGGTACTCTGTCAGTGGAGGGAGTGTGATCCCGGACGAGCCCCCATTTGTTAGAAATTAAAGTACCTTTAAAGAAATTGCTCGAGACAAAAATTGAGAACAAAGAACATTTATTACTACAACAATGCAAAGTTGGGTGCTTCCCCTTACCCTGGGAATACACACAGACACTGGGGCTCACCCAACTTTTAAACAGTTGATTTCAGTGTAGGAATACCCTCCCCCTTACATTCTTCTGCCTCCTGCTGGAGAAGTTTGGCATTAGGCAATCCTGCCTGCCTACGTGCAATTTCAGAATACTTGGAGGACCAGGGGGGGTATCCTGTCGGTGTCCCTTCATGTTATTGTCCTTATTCACACCTTCCTGATTCTCAGGGCTACAGTCTCTTGATATGCAGAGTTGACTCATTCTATCTAGGGTTGGCTAATTTCATATGTATAAATCTGTGTATGGTTAGCTAATTAGAAATGTATGACTTGGTACTTCTGTCCAGGGCTAGGAGACCCTTATCTGATCCAGACTACCTCAACTTCCTACATTCTATTGTACCTTACCATTCCTTATCTTAGTCCTATGGTCTTGTCACAAAGACTAGAAGATACTTATGTTAATCGTGCTGACTCTGCTTTCCTGCATCCTAAGCCCCAAGCTTATCCTGTTTGAACTGGTTACAGCCATTTTACTGATGAACTTTAGTTTCTTCCATGTTCATAATTTTAGATCAATTTTCCCATCTCTCACAATTATGTTGAGAAACCAATAGGCTTTTATTCACTAAAGAACAAAGGCACATCCATACTGCTTGACCTTCCTGCACTGAGGAGGGGGCTGTGGAACAGTCACTTTTATACAGGAGCCTGTGGGAGGGGCCAAAGGTACAGCCAGCCAATGGGGGTGTCTGACCGGACAAATACATACAGCAGTGGTTTACCATAAGGTTGTAAACTGGATTCGAAATTGGTTGAATGGGAGAAGACAGAGTGGTATTGGATTATTGCTTCTCAGACTGGAGGTCTGATGTGCCTCTGGGAGGTCTGGTGTGCCCCAAGGATCAGTGCTGGGACCATTGGTGATAATGTGGAAATTTGGATCAGCAAGTTTACTGAGTTGTCGTGGAGAGCAAAGGCTTTCAAAGTTTGCATGGGTATCTGGACCAACTGGAAAAATGGGCTGAAAAATGGCACATGGATTTTAATGTTGACAAGTATGAGGTGTTGCATTTTGGAAGGACAAACCAAAAAAGGTTCTACATGGTAAATAGAAGGGCACTGAGAAGTACGGAAGGACTTCTGAGTATACAGGTACATAATTCCCTGAAAGTGACGTCTCAGATGGATAGGGTTTTAAAACGAGTTTTTGGCCTATTGGCCTTCATAAATCAAAGTATTGAGTAGAGGAGTTGGGATGTTATGGTGAGGTTGTATAAGACATTAGTGAGGTAAAATTTGGAGTATTGTATGCAGTTCTGGTCACCAAATTACAGGAAAGATATCAGTAAGATTGAAATTGTGCAGAGAAGATTTAGTCTTCAGGAGTTGAATTCCAGGAAAAGATTAAACAGGTTAGGACTTTATTTCTTAGAGCATAGAAGAATGAGGGGAGATTTGATAGAGGTTTACAACATAATGAGGGGTATAGACAGAGTAAATGGAGAAGACTGTTTCCACTTAGATCAGGAGAGATAAATAAGAGGACATGGCTTTAGGGTGAAAGGGGAAAGGTTTAGGGGGAACTTCTTCACTCAGAGAGTGGTGGGAGTGGGGAACGAGCTGCCTTCTGATGTGGTAAATTGTGGATTCGCTCTTAAGTGTTAAGAATAAATTGGATAGATACATGGATGGGAGAAGTCTGGAGGGTTATGGAATGGGTGCAGGTCAGTGGGACTAACAGAATGATGGGCACAGACTAAAATGGCCAAATGGCCTGTTTTCTGTGCTGTAGTGTTATATGGTTCTATGATTCATTACACTGTGAGCCAACAGTGTCCTTGAGGATATACGTGCACAATTAATTGTATGGAGAAATTCAAAAGTTACTGTTTTGTTAGCTTCTTTGTTGAATTTGTCAGAAACCAAAGAACTGGTCAAAATATCAACAACGTCTCCTTACCTCATGTATAATTTAAGGCTCAACCGCATTCTTACATAGGAATACTGCGCAGCATTAAAACTGACCCATTTTAAAATTGTGTATGGATTATAATTCTTTCAGATATAAAATTAAACAGATTTTGAATGTGTTTATGATATCTAGGATGATGACAAAGAGCACTATTTGTCAAATTGAATGGCTGGATCGCGGGATTGTGAGATCATGGTGGGGAGCCATCCTTCAAGCATTCCCCTTTGTAATTGATCACCAAATTAAGGCCATCCCGTCTCACTAATTAATAGACCATTTTGGTTTCCAGGCTAAGAGGAAAAAAAATCTTGTTTGGCCCTTTGCAGTTTTATAAATTGTTGGAGCTGAGAGTTTCTTTTAAACAAATTTTGCATTCACTTGGAACATTAGCATTCAGCCAAGCCTGTCAGCGTAATAACTTCAGTCTCCCAAGCTCTGAGACAGAATTCCTTTTGAGTTGTTTTTGTCGAGTTATTTGAACAAAACTCTTTGAGTTGCAGAATGGCTGTCAGATCTGAAGAGGAGGAAAAGAATGATCTGCCGTATGTTTTTGTCACGTTTAATTAGCTATCCAGGGAGAATATATTTTAGTTTTTGCTCTTTCATACATTCGTATCCTTATTCTTCAGATTATTATAATTACTGAGGTTCACAAGGAATGTTAAGATAAGATTCCTTGCATAACTTTTTTTTAAGCTGTCTGCACAAAAGATCATGTGAATTTCATAATGGTTGCAACTGATTAACTTCCATTTCTAGTGATTGTTATGGCAAGGTGTTAGCCTTGTGTCAGTGGTAACTCTCGTCCTAAAGTGGAAATATTGAATGTGAAATGAAAGCGACTTGTCAGCTGCTTATGTTTTCATGATATATCTTGTTGGATTCTAATAACGGTCATGCTATCTCAATGTACATTTTATGTTGGTGCTGCACTGTTTCTATGTAACTGGGAGGAGCTCCAAATTAACCGAAGGTATTGTGGGTACTATTGTTATAGTCAATAGGAAGTGTAAGTTCTGAGCCATTGGGGTGAGCAAATAACGTTGCACAACTCTCAAGTGGTGCTATACACCATATAAATGCATTGCACAATATTTGCTCACCCATAAATGATTATATTTTTAATTTACATAATCTTCTAAAAAATAGTTTATTGTAATAGAGGCTCCAATACCTCAGTGGTTAGAGCACTGGTCTTGTAAACCATGGGTCACAAATTCGATCTTCGCTGCGGCCTCCCCACCCCCCTCCTTACGGTAGACAAAAGTCAAAGAATTTCATGTATGTTACATTCTAAATGCAGTATCACATGACAATAATGGAACCTTTACCTTTACCTTTAAATCGACAATTTGTACAGAAATATCTAATTGAAGTTCAATGTTTGTCATGGTAGAATGACCTAAATAGTTTCATGATTCTGGCCGTCGCCATTTCAAATCAGTGTTTTGTTGAGGAGTTTGCTTAGTGCATTGAGAGTTGGTAAATTGCCTAAGGTTGATAATATGCTGAACCTCAGTTGCTTCGCCGACAAAATAGAGAGTGATAGGATTTACAGCACTCAGTATCACTCAGAAAGTATTCAATTTTCTTTCAAAGAGTTACACTGGACAACCATTTTTCTCCAAGGGTTTGTTTTCAGGAAAACAATTGGGGAATATAATAGACAACTTCAAGCTGAGTACAAAAAATTATTTCAGGAAGTTGGAGAAACATTAAATTAACTTTTATTGAATTTAGCATGTTTAATCGCGTAATAATGCTGAGATACTGTATTACTTCAACTTACCTAAACTGACCTGATTTTCATTTGTATTCAGCATCTGATACCTCTTGTGTCCGTGTCCAACAATAGTCGGCCAGCATTGATGGATTCTAATTGCCCTGATACCACTTTTCCATGGTTGCAATGTCCTGGTGAAACCTTTCACCATGTTCGTCACTGACTGCACCAAGATCAGCAGGGAGGATGTCCAAGTGAGAATACAGAAAATTAAATTTCAATGACATGTTGTACATCATGATTTTGTATGCTTGAGGCGTGAGGTGTGCATGGTAGAAGCATAGGTTATATCTAAAAGAAAATGGAACATTTTAAGGTGATTTTCGTGAACAACAGCCAAAAATCCATAAAATACATCCTAAAGTGTTTAGCAAGCAAAATCTTTGTTGTCCAGTGTAATTGGCTCCTTTCCATTGATAACCAGAAAATAGATGAACCATTCACGTGTATAGTCTGCACGTGATTTTGGAATCCAGTGTGTGTTTTCAATGAATTTTGACTCTGGAACTCTCAACCCCACAGAATTGTGGAAGTGGTCATTTCAAGGTAGAGATTAACATAACATTTGAATTACAAAGGGCGGAGGAGAGGAATGAGCATGAAAATGATGTTGAGGCCAAAGTTGATCAGATGTTATCTTAGTGAATGGTGGTAGAAGCTTGAAGGGGCAAATGAGTTACTTCAGTTTGTTATGTCCCACTGTTCAAGACGCTTGCAACATTTGGATTGCAACAGAAATCAAAGATTTTTTTTGTATCTTATCTGTAGTTATAAAGTGAGTATTAAGCAAGAATTTCTCATTGCCTGTTAAATAAAAGAAAATAGGAGCACCATGTAGATCTGTATAATGTGTACGAAGTTGTTTTTGAAGCTCAATAAATATATTTTGATAAAAAAAGATTCTCAATTGCTATTCACTTCTCTACAAAAAAATATATATATTTTCATGAAACTTACAGTTCCATAATCTGGTTGTGAATTCTCAACCATGCATCCAAAGCTTTGCATGGAACATTTATTTAACTTTCACAGGCATGCTTACCATTTTATGTGCCAATATGACAAGCCTTAGAACATTTTACTAACAGTTGCTACTGTATATTGCAGTGTAACACATTTAACTGTGTAAATGGAAGAAAAAAATAAATTCAGCTCCAGAAGTATGAAACAGAGAAGTGGGGGGGGGGTTTAAAAAAAAACCCAGATATTTGTGACGTCAACTTCACAGGAATATAAATTTGTGCTTTCAAAAGTTTGTCTTCGATTGTCAGCACTAAATGGGTGCTGAGTATTGGTTCCCCATTGTACCCTCTTCCCAGCATATGATTCCATTGAAGTCAATGGGACGACGGCTTGGGTAGATGATTCCCCAGCATCAACCCCTGCTAGAAACTAAAGTGATATTTACGTTCAATTATTTGTGACATACTCAGTGTAGAACATAGAAATCTACAGGCCTTTTGGCCCACAGTATTGTGCCAACATAATTAACTATTCTACCAAATGCCTTGAATTTCCCTACTGCACATCCCTCCATTTTTCTCTGTAGCTACTTCCACTGTTGTTAGCAAGCATTCCACTACTCTCTGTATGAAGGACTTCTTTCCTTCCTGCACTTACTCCCAAGCACTTTAAACTTATTCCCCTTGGTGTTAGCAATTTCAACCCTGGGAAAAATGCCTCTGGACATCCACACGATTAATGCCTCTCACCATCTTGTTCACCTCTAATGGGTCACCCTTCCTCCTCCGTTGCTCCAAGGTGAAAAGATCTAGTTCATTCATGCTATACTAACAAGGCCTGCTCTCCATCATCCTTGTAAATCTCTTCTGCACCCTCTCTTTAGCATCAGTAACGATCAGCTAATCGTTGATTTTTATTGATGGAATTGAACTGTCTTTCAGCTGAAATATGCATATTCCTTAATTTGATAATTTCCTTCACAGAATATTTTTTCAGAAACTGATTCCTTCTTGACAATAGTAACAAATGCATCTTTGTTTTTGGGGCAGTGAGGAGCGTCAGTCAGTCGGAACCATCTGAAACGATAACATTGGTTTTCTCTGGCCTTTATAGATAACATTACTTGTGATAGAGTGAATTACAAGGGTACTTTGATCCTTTCTGCTTGTGTTTATCAGTGTGACCTTTTATTCTTCTCAGAATGTTTAGTATTTCATTACACAGTGTAGTCATGTGAACAAAAATGAAGATGCTGACTCCACAGATAAGATAATTGGCAGTCATCAGTTCTGGGAGCTAAAGAAAAATTTCTATGTTGAGGCTCATTCTTTTAAAATAAAATCTAAAGGGCAGAACTTTTCAGAAGAACTATTTTCAATATGGATTATAATTAATTATATTATTTATATGGCCTGTCAATTTTCTGTTAATTTTTACTTATATAATTGCAAATTAAAAAATCTGAGAACATGCCCAGTTGTACAGTAAGTAGAATATGAAGATTTGTTTTACCTTTCATTTAAAAATTACCTTTTGATATATTTACAATGGTGCAGTTTTATTTACACAGGTTATAATCAGGGACAAGCATTCTCAACAAAGCGACTTAGTTCTTCACATTTGTGCGACCTAATTTAAAAAGTTAAAAATGATTCACGAAACAAAACAAAACCATCTCATTCATTCTATGACGCTCTCTGTTTTAAAATGGGCTGCGGCTGACATTGAACTCCTCACACACTCTGAAGTGATTTTTCCATCAGACATAGGAGGCTATTCAGCCCATCGAGTGTATCCCATCATTTAATCATGAGCTGATCCATTTTCCCACTCATCCCCACTGCCCAGCATAACCTTGAATGCCCTGGCTAATCAAGAATCTATCAATCTTTGCCTTAAATACACCTAATGACTTGGCCTCCACAGCCACCTGTGGTGACAAATTTCACAGATTTGTTACCCTCTGCCTGAATAAATTCCTTTGTATTTCTGTTCTCAGCAGATGCCTTTCAATCCTGAAGTTATGCCCTCTTGTCCCAGACTCTCCCACCGTGGAAAACAATCTTTTTTACATCTATTCTGTCCATGCCTTTCAACATTCAAAATGTTTCAATAAGATCACTCCCGATTCTCCTAAATTCCAATATATACTGGCCAAGAGCTGTCAAATGCTCCTCATATGATAATCCTTTCATTCACAGATTCAACCTTGAACACTCCTTTGAACACTTTCCGAATTAAACACATTAAATATCAAGGTGTTTGTTCCACCATAAGCATTTATCAAGTGCAAGAACAGATTGTGGATTTATGCCCAAATCTACTTCTGATTTTTTTAAATTAATTTAGATTGGTAGACCATTTTGTTTAATGCTGCCCACAAAGATATGCAATTTATGAATCACCAAGACCAGAGGAAGCAACTTAAGATGAATTGCAAAAGACGTGTCATCATTTTTTTATTAAAAGGCTGCCCTGTAGGGGCGAATGGGAAGCAGTGCAGATGACTTAAAATGCAAATAGCAGAATGATTGAAATGACTAATCACCTAACTTTACTGCCTTTGGCAATTTTGCAATCTTAAAACAATTAGGGAATAAAGAAAATGGGTCAAAATTAGTGCAATAATAATTGACCTGAGTTTTTGGAACAGAGATCTGTGAGCTGATTGAAGTATTTGGACACTGGGAGTTTGACTTCTGTGAGTTGAATTAAAATGTCTTGGATCGTCACAGAGCTACACAATAAAAAGATTTTGCCTGATGATTACATCAGCTATAATTGAATGTTCCAGAATTTCTCTAAGCAGCCGGCATTCATCTGCGAGAGCTTGAACGCATGCTTTTCGGAATTATAGTCGGCCAATATGTGGATGTGTGTGCTTTATACAGTAACTCTTCAGTTTTCTTCATTCACACTATTGAATCTTCCTGACAGCCATGTTCCAGCTCTTCCTGCTGTGACAATGTGGTGGTACACCACCAGCCTACTGCAGGAGGCAACCTCTGAACCTGTAGGAGTGTAAGGGGACAGGACAACACTTGGCCGGCTGTCAATCAGTCAGCCTGAATGAATCAAGCCCCACCCGGTCAGGTGTCAATCACCCTCCGGGATATAAGCCTGTGCCGGACTCCCGAGGCCTCACTCAGAGTTGCTGCAGCCACAGCCAGCCTGGCTCTGTGGAAGTCTTTGTAGATTAAAGCCTGTGGTACAGTCTTTACCTTGTGTGTGTCTGATTCTGGTTAATAGTGCACCACAGACAGATTATGTTTTATTTTATATTGTGTATAGTTATGCTTTAAAGGAGATTAAATTGTGGAACTTTTTTTAGTATAAGGACTTCTCAAGTAGGTGTTAATTGGACATGCTGTGGAGTTGTGGATTATTGTTTTGGAAAGTAACAGATGAATGAACTCAGAAGATTGGGTCCGGTGCTGCAGTCTAAGTTTAGTTTGCTATTCTAAGAGTGTTACGAGTCCAAAGGACCCCAAAACCCAGCAGCAATAGACATTTACCGAGACAAGTAGTTACTTAAACAAAAATTGTTTTTAATGATCTTTAAACATGAAAACAGAATCAAACTTTAACTTATCTCTATTAACAACTAAACCCAACTTAACCCCCTTCTAATTCTAATCGCATGTGTATGTGTGTGTAAATTTAAGAAAAGTTCTTTGGTTCACAGTTCAATCTCACTTCTCATTCTTCCAAGTTCTCTAGTTGCAGGCAATTCTTATGCTGTGCACAAAATTTAACATGTATAAAGTTCACCAGGCTTTGGTGCTCAAAAGGTAAATGTTTACTGCTCAGGAAGGTTCTCATAGGGTTTGCAGAGAGAGATTTGTTGTTTCAGGATTTCCACAACTGAGGTACCACCATTAGTCACCTCAATGTCTTGCTGATGAAACTTGCACCATCAGGGTTCTCCAGATGATAACCTCTTTCTTCCAGGCTTCCACAGAGTTCCTTTCTGTTCCACTTATTCCAAGAGAAACATCAGACAGATAGCACTTCAAGCCATCCACCACTCTGGAGTTTGTTTCAGTTCCAACAAGCTTCTCCTGCTTGTTTCAGCTGACTCCTCAGTCTCTCTCTAACTGCCAGAAAGCCCATGTGACTCTCTCACTTGCAAAATCCCCTGACCTTCTTCAGCAAACAATAGGAGTTAGTCTTCTTGGTCAAGCTGTTGTTTTTAGGTAAACAAAACCCAGGAGTGATCTTTGAGTGAGCACTTTGCAGAATGGTCAGAAGTCTTGTAAAAATGTTCAACACAGCCGACCTGACTCCAGTCCAAGACAATGGTCTATTCATTTCATGACATGATTTCAATTAGCACCTACTTGTGAAATGTGCATAACATTCTCCATAGTTTCTGTAAAGTCATGAAATATGAATTCAATATTTCAAATAAGATCTGATTTAAAGTGTGTGTATGTATGTAACCTACTCTAATTTTACCAATTTATCTCCCAAATATATTCCATTACATATTCTATCACAAGGTCATGTGGTTCTCTCTGAGAGAGAGAGAGAGAGAGAGAGAGAGAGAGAGAGAGAGGTGGGAGAGAGAGAGGTGGGAGAGAGAGAGGTGGGAGAGAGAGAGAGAGAGAGAGAGAGAATACAGTTCTATAGTTCAGCAGTAGCCGCTGGGACTGGAACAGGACAAGCTGCCAAGCTTGTAGAAAAAACCCATTTTGAAGACAGCTTGTGAGTGCTTAGTTCAGCCTGGTTAAAGCCCTTGTGGTTCATACAAGAGGAGATGGATGGCTGTATAATGTTTCATTTGAAATAAGAGAAACAAAAAGGAACTCTGTGGTGACCTGAAAGAAAGAGGTTATCATCTGGAAAACCCTGATGGGGCAAGTTTCTTCGGCAAGACACTGAAGTGGCTGATCTGAAGGAATCAGTTGTGGATAAATCTCTCTGAAAACCGACAAGAACTTCAGAGCGGTAACCATTTACCTTTAAAGCACCAAAGCCTGGAGAAATTCATAAATGTTAAATTCTGTGCACAGTATAAGAATTGCGGGATACCGGTGAACTTGGAGGAGTGAGAAGTAAGATTGGACTGTGAGTTAAAGAACTTTTCTGAACTTATACACACATTACATACACGCGTTTAGAATTAGAAGAGGGCAAATTAGGTTAAGTTGTTACTAGTAGTAAGTTAGAGTTTGATCCTGTTTTCATGTTTAAAGATAATTAAAAGCAACTTTTGTTTAAGTAACCATTTGTCTTGGTGAATTTCTATTGCTGCTGGGTTTTAGGGTTCTCTGAGGCTATAACACTACCTCCCCTATAAAATGTAGGGAATTATTAAGAGAACAATAACAAATTTGTAATGATGTAATTATTATTTGTCTTGAAGTATTAATTAATAAAAAACATTGTAAGATCCATTTGGCTTATCTTGAGTCACATATTACTTTAAGTAAAAAGTCATCTTTGAGTTACCCAGATTGTAATGGATCTGCTAGCTGCTTTAACTTAGTGCCAAACACAGTAAAACGCTGGCATCCGGCACCTATGGGGATTGGTAGATCCCGGATAAGTGCATTTTCTGGTTGCTTGAGACTTACTCTTACAATGCCTAACTAATACACCTGCATTAAGAATAAACAATTTAAAAGAAAAAAAACTATACTGTATTTACATTAAATAAACATCAGCTGCATGAATATATAACCCTTAAAGCATTTTACTTTATTTTCAGTCACATTCTTTGAAAACATTTAACTGTCACTGCATCTGCAGGTTCTACCCCCTCCACAGAGCCACCTGAAAGATGAACAATAATATTATTGATAATTTGCATTCCCCCCCCCCCCAAGTTTACAGATAAAGCCTCTGACCAGAGCAATTCTTATTAAGCAGGGATAAGGAGACACTTTAAGACCCCAATGGTAAGCGGCATCAACCAACTCTTCATCCTGGGCGACACCTTTGCTCTTTCACTCAACTTTATTCCAACAGCTGCTATGAGCAAAGCACAGCCAAGGAACTCCGCTGGATGAATATTTTCTCCTAAATTCACCAAAGGTTTATGTGTTAGTTCAGAGAACATTTAAATTTACAGTTTTAAAACTTACATATTTTAACCTACTATTTTAATTCTTAATTATTTTATTAAATTTATTTTCTTTGATTTTTTTTTGCCGGTTGTTTGAGGGTGCCAGTTGCTTGAATTCCAGATACCAGGGGTTTTACTGCACTAAATTGCATTGGAATCAGGTGAATATTAGGGACCATGTGGAACAGACATTCAGCCTGATCATGGGCTAGACAATTCAATTTGGAAAGTAGAAAATACCACGTTCACTTAAAAAAATGCTTTCTCCTTAGTAAAGGCTGCTTGCACCCGCAATTTTAGTGCTCTCCAGAAACTTATTATCCTTTCTGAACAAATATAACTTCTGGTTGAGGGCCCTCTCCAGTATCATTGGGTAAAAATAGTTTTCCTTGACCTTCTTGCTGTCCTTCTGGTCTCCCTACTCTCTTGATTTGCTTGTTTGTTGTGTTATTTTAGGCTGTAACAATAGTAGCAACTTAAAGGTATTTTTCCCACTCTTGAAATTAGGTCATCCTGTGTCCCTTATGAAAGAAATTGAGGCCAACCTGTTTAACCACCTGCAAACATAAAGCCCTGAGACAAAGATGATTGTTGGAAATCTGAAAGTACAGGAACCGCTGCAATTGGCATTGATCATTTAGGCACTTTTGATTGCTTTCTTTTTGTTGTAACACATATTCAAGGATGAGAAGGAGCAACTTCTGGGCACTGAGGAAATATGAGAATTAAACGGAAAAGTAGAATGGGTGTAAAGATTTATCGATGACCTTATTGAAGTTTGGAAGAGTCTCAATAGGACATATATTCTCAAAAAGAGTCAATATTTTAGGGTCATGACATGTTATCAGGACATTTTTAATTAAAGATCAATGTTAGCTTCAGAATATTTCTCTCTCTCTCTCTGCAGATGCTTCCTAATCATTGATTATTTATAGCATTTTTTTAAAGTCTTGATAGTTGGAATCAGTATTGGTGTTCATCTCTTCTGTCCTCAATGATCCCCACATAATCCCCGCCCTCCTACGCCCACCCCCTTTTGACAATAAGCAGAAATGAGTGTTCCTGATATGGCCCAATCTGTAACTTCCCCAGATTCAATGAAATATTTATTACATTCTACACCTTGGCCAAGAAGATTTTTTAAAATTAAAAGCAGAAACTAATTTCTTGTTGATCAACCCCATTTCATCTCTGCAATCAAAGCTACTCTTCCCAGAAATTAATCTGTTTCTTTCTCATCACATGCTCCACTGATTCCAGAGATCCATCAGTTGACTTTTGAAACCATGTACTGTGAAGTTTTTTGCATTTTCTAGTAATTTATTGGATTAAAATGTGATCATATTTTAGGTGAACAAGTTCACCTCTTTCTGCTCTTTCTTGACATTTTTTTAAATACTTGGAATCCAGCATTTGTTTATTTTTCCCAAATATTTTGACACATCCATCTTTTCTGAGCTGCACCCCAGACTCATTGTATTTAGACATTTTGCTCTATATGTTTGACTTACTAAACAAATTGTCAGCCTTGTAAGCATTAGTACCAGATTTCCACATTGGGGTAATTACTAACAGGCACAACACATTTAAAGCAATGGACAAGTTATTCTTTCCTAATTGTAATAGTATGAAACTTATACTTCAGGAAATCATGGGTTTGTGGTTCTTTCCAAAGATTAGTGTTGATGATCCAGGAATGCTATCGTGTCAGATGTATCCCCTTTCAAATGTGTTGATCCAAAGTCCCCCACAGCATTATTTTTTGGGAAATTCAACTTGATGCCTCACAGTTAATCTTCAGTCAGCATGTCTTCTGTGTTGTGGGATCTTGCCTACATTTCAATCATGACGGCACTTTAAATTAGGACAGCACAGTTAGCGTAGCGGTTAAGTGCAATGTTGTTGCCTGGGTTCAAACCCATTGCTGTCTGTAAGGAGTTTGTACATTCTCCCTATGCCTGCGAGGGTTTCCTCCAGGTACTCCAGTTTCCTCTCAACCTTCAAATACAATGTACCAGGCTTGTAGGTCAATTGGGTGTAATTGGGCGGAACAGGCTCATGGGCCAAAAGGACCTGTTACTGTGCTGTATGTCTAAATTTAAAATTTTAAAAATATGTATTTCAATTAATTTTAAATGCATTGTAATGACCTACAGTCAGAAAAAGTGTCATATGAAATAAATCTCTCTTTTTCCTTCATTCCCCACATCAAAAATGATTGATACCAATGAGGAGGATCGAGGCCATTGAATTAACCCATGTCATAATGTCTGATCCCTTGGCATCAGCTTGATGTCTCTTTACACACTTTAAAAAAAAAATTGCAACATGGTAGAAGCCAATTTTGCCTATTGAAACAGATGCCACCCAATTAAACTACCAATTCTGTACCTTTTTGGAGGGTAGGAAGAAACCGTAGCACCTGGGGAAAATGCACACTAGTCACAGGGCGAGCATCGAAACTACTTACGGATGGTGCCAGATTCCAACCTGGCTCGCTGGCGCTAAATAATACAGTTATATTTTACATGTCAAAATGAAAGCTTAATTAAAATTTGGAAATACTCCAGAGGATCAGGAGGGATCGGGTAAGAGTAGCAGACATAATGTTCCAGATCAACACTCTTTCATCAAAATTGGGAAAAGTGAGAACTGAAATAAATTTTAAAAGAAAAGGGGAAGGGCAGAGTGCACTAAAGGGAAGCCCTGAGACAGGAGAGGGGCAGGCAAGATTGAAAGACATGTTATAGTGGAGTTGGTTGAAAGAGCATGTGAAGACTTCTGTTCAAAATAAGGCATGACTGGGGTAAAATACACAAAGGAGGATGATTGAAATCTGAAGCATGAATGAAAGACTGAATTCCAAAGGAGAGGTAAGAGTATCTTCCCATCAGATTAAGCCAGTAATTGACAGCCTGTGACCAACCCTTCTCAACCACCTTTTGACACCCAGCACCTCCCCCGTCCCACCCAGAACTTTTCTCAAAGTTTATGGTACCCCTTGCTTGTGAAGCTGTCAAATTTTGGTTTCTTCCGTACTTCTCTCCTACCAACAATGTAAAAAAAAATGAAAGAAAAGAAGGCTTTTACTTAAATGTGTTGTGGCCCCAGGGAGAATGGCTGGCCTGTAGTATCAAGGCACATTGGTAAAACTGAAAACAATGGGCATCAAAGTGGAAAACACTCCAGTGTTGGGAGTTGTATCTTATGAAAAGGAAATGGTTATAGGCATTGTGGTTACTCAACCCAGGGCATCATTTCAGGAGTTCCTGAGGGCATTGGTCAAGCCACAAACCTCTTTATCAATGATCTCACACTCCAGACTCAGAAGTAAGTGTGTTCTCTGACGATTGAATAATGATTAACATCAAGGCATTCTGTTCAAGCTATTCTGCCAGGCAACACTAAGGCATGGGGCAATAGGTGATTTAAAAAAATCATGTCAGGAAGGTCCCAACTCTTAATACTCAATAATGTTACTATTGCCAAGTTCCCTACCATCAACATTTGGGGGGGGAATCACTTTTGCCAAGAAACTCAACTGCACTCTAGCTACAAGACACAAATCAGGAGTGTGGTGGCGGAACCTCACCTTGCCAAGATGAGTGCAGCTTCACCAACTGATAGCAGAAAAAAAGCATGCTGTATGACTCAAACATTGTTGGAGGTTTTCCCCTTCTTTCCACTCCTGCTTCTGAAGTGCCAGTTGATGAAGTAGACAAAGACGACGTGGTCAAACAATAATCATGGCTTTTGTTAGCAGAAACTCATGGTACAATAATGAAAGACAATAGGTGCTTATACAATTATCCCCAAGGGCAGTGTCCTTAACAGAAGAGATAATGCCCAGCCAATGTTAGTACAGCAAGGCTCGCCTGAGACAGCTTGGCAGACATTCACCACAGCTTTCTCCCTCACTTTTCCCCATTGTTTTCCCCGTCATTTTTCTCATCTTTGTATTCACTCCATCACCAGTTTTCTTCCCCATCATATCCTGCAGATGCAGATTCAATGATGTGTTTGCTCTGAAATGGGTTGGACTTGAAAATAAACATTACTGGTGAAATATTTCAGGAAATTGCTTGACTTTTAATATTCCACTGTCTTGATCATAATCATCTTTTCCTACTCTGACAGAATATAGATAATGTTTTTGGGAGATAAAATGGGGCAGGGTTTTTAGTGTAGGTTGCATACAAACACTTAAAAACAGATCTTATTTAAAATACTGGAACTCTGCTCAAGATAGACATGTCGGGTCCAACAGTCTTTTCAAAAGCTTTGGAGAGTGCCCAAGAGACTTCACTAATGGATTGTTGTTTACAAAAAGACAACAGATGAAAGAGCTTGTTGTAGCTGCATTTTGTCTGGAGGGGAACTTGTGTTCTGAGAGGGTCATTTGGTTTTGCAAGCAGAGAGAGAGAGTAAAACAGGCTTTTTCTCTCTGAGAGAGAGAGAGAGAGAGAGAGAGAGAGAGAGAGAGAGAGACACACACACACACACCACACACACACACACACACACACACACACACACACACACACACACACACACACACACACACACACACATGCACGCACACACACATCACTTCTTTAGTGTATAGTCAGCAACAACATCTGGGACTAGAACAGGACAAGCTGGCAAGCTTGGTGACCTAAAAGAAAGAGGTTATCATCTGGAGAACCTTGATGGGGAAAGTTTCTTTGGCAAGACACTTAAGTGGCTGATTTTAAAAAAAGGAATCAGTTGTGGGTGCCGGCGAACAATGAATCTCTCTGAAAACCGGCAAGAACCTTCCTGAGTGGCAACCATTTGCCTTTTAAGCACCAAAGCTTGGTGAACTTTATAAATATTAAATTCTGTGCACAGTATAAGGATTGCAGGATACCGGTGAACTTGGAGGAGTGAGAAGTGAGATTGGATTGTGAATTAAAGAACTTTTCTGAACTTACACACACATTACATACATGTGTGCTTAGAATTAGAAGGGGGTTAATTTAGGTTAGTTAAGTCAGTAGTGATAATCTGAAGTGTGATTCTGTTTTCATGCTTAAAGATAATTAAAAGCAACTTTTGTTTAAGTAACCATTTGTCTTGGTGAATATCTATTGCTGCTGGGTTTTGGGGTCCTCTGGGCTTGTAACACAACTTTTAGGAAATGAACCCTTTACACCCTCATCAACATAGGGAAGCAGAAGCACACAAAGATGCATAACATAACTGGAAATACATTACATTATCCATTATCTGCTCAAACACAAGATTAGAGGATGAAGTGCACTATTGCCTTCAATATACCAGCACTGCATTTGGCTGACTGAGAAAAAGGGTGTTTGAAGATCAGGACCTCATCAGCCAGGTTCCACCAGACAGCTGAGATGCCTGCCATCCTGTCTGTTTTTTAGATTTGGACCACTTAGTTCAAGGCATCAGGGGCACTGTCTGCGAAAAGTCCTACAGATCCACTAGGATGAGAAGCAAAACATCTGTGATGTCAAGGCCAATCTCCCCAGCACAATGGAACTAATTACTATAATTTCTTTCAAGTCAGCCACATTTATTAGCAAGCCCAGTGTCAAATTCTCAATGCAAGAGCTCTCTGTCATAGGAAAGATTACTAGATGGATAGAGGAAAATGGTGTTTGAAGATTAAAACCTGAAATTTGGTACAGAACAAAAGATTCAAACATTCTTTCAAAGTTTCCTTAGGGGAGAAAAATGCAATATCCTCTCAGGCTCCTGGGAATCCTTGGTTCACACCTGCTGAAACTGGAGTCGGAGCATTTGAAATGACACAGAGAACCTTGAGATTGTGTAAATGGAAAACCCAGAAGCTCAACATGAAGAATGGAAGGAGAGTCCCATCTCCCAAACTACTCACTCCACTGATTCATAAGGTACTGCATTCCTGAATGGTGAAATTGTCTGCCGATCCCTCATTAGTAAAGGTAAAGGTTCCATTATTGTCAGGCAATACTACATTTTTTTAGAAAGTAACATTCATGAAATTCTTTAATTTTTGTCTACCATAAGGCAGACAGAGAGTCACCACTTTGTCCAGTGCCCCTCACAGAAACTTACAGCACCTGGTGTTCCTAGGCAGTGTTCCTAGGCAGTGTTCCCTCCAAGAACTGTCAAATCTTGTGCCTGCTTAGTTTCCAAGATTAGACAATCCCAGGCGTATACAGCTGTCATCTCAGAAATGTAATAAGTCATCCTCAATCCTGAAAGACATCCTAAGAAGAAAGTGTTAGCAAATTTGGTCTAAGCTTGTGCAAAATTTGAAGTAAATCTTGGCTTTGAAGTCCATGCATTCTCACCCAGGCTATTATCATGTTCTTGGTGCAGAGGCAGAGACAATTCAGCCCAAGCTTGTCATCCTAAAACAGCTCCACCAGAAGAAATGGCAGCAGAAGTGTGAAGACACATTAACATGGAGGTTTTAATGCCAAGAAACCCTGAGGCAATTTTCACAGTAAAGGCATGAAAATCAAACCAGATAAAAGGATTAGAATGCCATGAATGCATTATTTACTGTGGGAGCTGAGATAAATTAGGAACTGCTTTGAAGATCACAGTGCACTTTCTGTCTTTTGATGAGATGAGCTTTCAGTTGTACTTTTCAAACAAACCTCTGACATGGGCAGAATCTGCCTTTTGAGGCCAGAGATCTGTTAACAATACCTGTTGCTCTTGTCACATTTCACCAGGTCAATTTATGGAGGATCGCATATAATCTTCAATCCTAGCTAATCTCAGTTCTGCTGCAATAATTCCTCCATCACCATATAATTGATAAAACTCATTAATATTGCACATATGTAAGTTGTTTATCAACATCATTTATAAAAAAATTGAATTTACAGGAAACACCATTACTCCAGAATGGTACTAAAATGCCTCATTTTTGCCAAAGGGAGGAAGTTACAGAGACAGATAAGGGTGAGGTCCAAGAAAGATTTCTAAACAGAGGGAAAAAAAATTGAAAATTAATTGGGCTGAGGATGTCCTGCAATCGGATCATTTACCGGCATTCTCTCGTACCTTGAAGGGCCTAGGTCTAAACGTTGGTTCTGTATTTCAACCGTTTCTGCATAAATGACATTGTTTGACCTGCTGAGCTTCTCCAGCATGTTGTGTAGTTTTTTTTCAACCACGGTGTCTACAGATTTTCGTTATTTATTTCAAACTAGGAGATAGCCTTCAATTTTCAACTGCTGCTATCCTATCTGAATGAAATGGGGAGCAATTTAAAAAGGGTCTTTGCAGCTGGATGCTGCTAAAATTAGTTGTAGTTCTACATGATTTGTGTGAAAGCACCGACACCGCTGTCTCTTGAAACATTGCCAAATTTGACTTCTAGCTGGAAACCATTCGTGTGTATCACCAGGCCGATAAAATGAAGTTTGCTCTGGCATGCTGTTGTGCATGTGCAAGCCATTTTGTTAAACTTTGGGTAAATTATTCTGTCTCCGACTCTGGCTTCTTGAAGACAGATGTGTATTTTTTAATGTAAAGTTCACACACTTTTGAGATATTAACTAATTAGGAGTATCTGCATCCAAAAAACTGTCAGAATTGTACATTCAGTGTGCTTATTTGCCCACTGAAGATTTTGTAGTTTTTTTTTGCAAAGACAGCTTTTAATTGAAGCTCAACATAGCTAGTTTAGAAGTTTAGCTCTTTCATTAACTATCTGAAATCTTCATTATTTGAATTAACCTTCAGAACTACTTATGACAACACATGAATATATTTATTCATAATCCAGACTGTTTCAAAATGTTTGTGCTTTCATTTTCTGTGCTGTAACATCTGATGTTATAAATTCTTTGCTGCATATGTGTGGAGGTGCCATCACTGTGCAAGTACTTTGTGAATATTTGAATTTCTTAGACATTTTTAAAATAGTTTAAATGCAAAATGCTATCTATTTAAAACCATAGAGATCTTCAGTGAAGGTGTAAAACATATAAAAGTGAACTGGCAAGAAGAGGTAAAGGACAAAGGAATGTCACCGGGGAATAAAGTTGGATTCCTGTAGTTTACAAGGGTGAAATATGAAAGTCTGCAGATGCTGTGATTGTAGTAAAAACACACCAAAATGCTAGAGGAGTAATGCTGGTCTTTCAGAATTGAGACAAAGTTATATTGCTGACATTTTGGGCCTGAGCCCCAGGAGTAAACAGACCTTGAAGAAGGGCTCAGACCCTAAATGTTGGTAATATATCTCTGCCTCCTCTGGATGCTGAAAGACTGGCTGAGTCCTCCAGCATTTCAGTGTGTTTTTACCCCAGTGGCTTACAAGCCAATTTAGTGCTTTTGAAAGAAACTATACAGGTTTACCCCATTCTACGAATATTCCCTTCATGAAAATTCACTTTTACGAAGAAACCTGTATTCACTTTTACAAAAGGGTTTGAATAGGTTTTCACTTTTAGGAAAATAGCATTTAGTAGTAGTGGATGTGTCTTTGCTTTACGCCATTTCAGGTTACAAAAGGTTTCATAGGAGTGCTCTAGTTTTGTAAAGCAAGGTATACCCGTATTTGTTTAAAAATTTTGTAAGATGCAAGAACAATAGAATTGAAGAATTGAATAGTTTGCCCAATTTCATTAAAATAATTTCAAGCATTTTATGGAGAATCAATTGCAGGTCTGTTATTGTGAGGTTTTTCTGCTAGAAGCTCAGATATGATGGGCAGAATGACCTCACCCTGTGCTGTAACAATATGTGATTCATTTTTCTAGATGAAGTCGTTTATGGAATTTGCTTCAGAAAAAAAAATCCAATTGTACCTTTGTTTATGTATACATCACATTCCCAAAGCACTTGATGTGCTTTTGATGTATGTCTATTTCTGACTCATGTTCTGGCAATCAGGTGATTAGACTGAGCAATTTATTCTACCATTGGTGCTATGTTATTTAGTTTTCATAAATGTTCATGCTATCATCCCATGTGCACTTTTCTGATAAAAAATTGAACATTGAGTCTCAGCCTTTGATCTTTCTATACTCACAGTAAGATGAGATTGTGAACCCAGAAAATTAAATGAAAATATCCCCACTGCAACATATTTTTATCATTACTAGCTCGTCATATTGATTTTCACATACTAAATGTCATGTAGTACTGCAATGGATTTATGTTAATATTAATCTTCAGAGTTAAGTTTAGAATTATAGATTTCTGAGTAAAGTTAGTTTTTGGGTGGACAGGGCACATTTGCATTTTACAAACACAACTAAGTGCAGCTGGCAAATCTCAGAGACTGGTTGTTTGTGGAAATTATTCAGTGGAAACTGTAAACAGGGCATGGAATCAGAACAATTGTTCATTTACTTTTGAAGTGGGTCAAAGTGGATGGAAATGTTTTTAACATATGGATGTGAAGTGATTGAAATAACTTGACACGTGACATGTGGTAAGACATTTAGGAGAAACATATTACTGAACGAGAGGCATTTTGAGACCAGAAAATGCCTGGCCAGCCTGTAGGTAACACAAGAAGTTGGCCATCCAGTAAGTAAGACAGGATTGAAATACAGAAACCAGAAAAAGATGCTGTTACATTACTCCTGGTCAAAGGAGAACACAGAATAAAGCTTTTGAATGAGGAAGACCATTTTTCACTGTCTCCTTAAGATAAAGAGGGCAGTTCAACCATGTCCTTTTCTATGTGGGCACTTAATTTAACTCTTGTCTGGGTTTGTGAAATCATCATGGAAGAAAATAGCCACATTCGCTGTCTCTTTGGAAAAGAGGACAGATTTTTCATTTAGAACACAGATTCCAAAATCTCCATGGAAGAGAGAAAATTGTTCATATGAAGAAACATTGCTCTGAAAACAACTCTACAAAAGAAATTTATGAGTTTTAAAGAAGTCTGATGACTTGATGTTTCAAAATACTTCATTATTGCTTTTGAGCAGCATTATAAAGGAATCTGATGCTCACACTTTCTCCATAATTGCTTTTGAACAGCTGTAACGACTTTGAGTTTCAACACAAAAGCTTTCTGAGACTGAACTTTAAAATCATCTTTCGAATCAAACTTAAACTGTAATGGTTTGGATTTTAATACACACACATGTATACATTTGTGCATAGTGAGGTTAAGTTTTGAGTTAAGTAAGAAGTGTTATAGAATTAATAAATAATAATAATGATTATTCTTTTATCAAAACCATTGTCTTGGTTATTACCATTGCTGCTAGTTTAGTATGTAACAAATACGCTTTGTAAATTGGCATCTCTTTACTGTTGTGCACGAGTATCCACATGCCAGACCTCTGCACCCTTAGCAAGTGTAACACTTGCTTTCACACCTTCTTCCTCACCACCATCCAGGGTCCTAAACCGCTCTTCCACGTGAGTCAAAGATTCACGTGCACCTCCTTTTACCTCATTCATTCGATGCACCCAATGTAGTCTCCTCTACATTGGTGATATCAAACACAGACTTGGGGACCATTTCACAGAATAATGGCCAACCTGAAGTCCCAATGCATGCCATTTCAACTCCCCTTCCCATTCTCTCTCCTACCTGAACCTGTCCCTTCATCAGAGTAAGGTTCAACATAAACGAGAGGAACAGCACCAAGGTAGACTACAGCCCGATGATATGAGCCTAGAGTTTCAGGTTAAGAGTCCCCTCTCTCCTCTGTATCCTATTCTGGTCTTTCCCTCCCCCCCCCCCCGCATCCTTTTCCACCTATCCCTCCCCAGTACTCCACCCAGTCCCCCTCTTTGGTTCCATCTTCTTCCACCCTCAGTCTTTTTCCCTGAACCCTCCCCACCACCTACCTCCCAAACCCATGCCATGTAGTTTAATCTGGTGTCTCTTTATGCCAGCATTCTCCCCTCTTATCAGATTCCAGCACTGGCAGCCCTTGTTTTCTAATCACCCATTCTGTCCTGTATGACTCAACTTTCTCGAGATTACTTTGTTTTTTTTTGTCTCTCTCTCTCTCTCTCTCCTGTTGCCAAGCATCTGCCTCTGTCCATCATGCTTCACCTCTCCCTGATTCACCAGTCCCATGTGGGGCCTCTATCCCACTCCTACCTCTTTGCCCTAGCTCCTCCTCATACCCCAGTCTCGATGCAGGGTTCTGGCTCAAAGCACCAACCATTACATTTCCCCCACTGTTGACTGCTGAGTTCCTCCAGCAGATTGCGTTTGGCTTCACACATGTATGTACTGTATATGCCCACTGATGTGAAAACATGAATATCCATGCAGAAGAGCATGGTCATCCCCAGTTGTCCTGTACACAATGCCACAGGATTAATGCCTTGTCCTAAAAACAGAGTTGGAAAACGAAGAAGTTGGTGACCCTTAAACAAAACCATGCACACACAACCTCCAATCCAAAATATTAAGTTTAGAACCATGGTTGCCAGGGGTGTCATAGACAATCCCAGTAGGACTCTTCTATTAGAGTTCATGAACTCGGGCACTTTGACATTGACATCTCCGCACTGAGTGAGGCACCGGGGGCAGGAGGTGCCAATTTAATGGACATGGTAATGAGTGCACCTGATGTCGCACAGCACCTCAGGAACTACCCAACGGCCTGTCCCATCTGTGCAAGAATCAACCACTGCGGATGCAAGACATCCTCGATTTCAAGGAGCTGCCTAAGGTATGTTCACCACAGTATAAAACGTTAAAATCTGTGGGCTTGTTGATCACTGTGGCAGCAGACTGATTGCACATAGCACCAGATCACTCTGCTCTGTACAATGTGGGGCAGGAAAGTGTACCCCCAATTGAGTGCCAATTTTATCCACAAGGAGAATGATGGTAACATTTGTTTAACCCTACATTTTAAAAATTGAAACCTATTTATTTCAGAGAGGACAAATTGAGTGGCAGCTAGGAAGAGCATCCGGCTTTAAACTGTCTATAGAATTGGATTGGAGGGGTCCTAATATATGAGCTGACCAAGAATCATATAAGTTTTAAAATTATCAAATTTCCATAAATTACTTTTTGTAAACAACAGATGTATATTGTTGTCATGTTGGCTCTTGGTGTTTCCCAATGCATCCATTTTATATCCCTTATCATGTGATTGATAGCACACCAATGAACACATTGCTGGGATGACAATATCATTGATTACAATTATAATAACCTGAAGAAAGATAGAACATTATAGACTAACACATGAGTGCCTCCCATTAGAATTGCATTTTCCTGGTTTGTGTCAATATAATGAGCATTTGTCATATGGTGACCTAATTCCATATTGCACCACACAATTCAATCGGCAGAAATTTGGGAAGAGGCAGGCAATTTAGCCTCTTGGCTCCTTTTAACTCATTGAAGAATTGAAATGGATTGTTGAGTTGTGCTTTATTTCAGCTCCAATTTTCTCTAATTTTATATCATTTAGTTTGTTTTGCAGCCTTCAAACATGACTGATGAGACACTCTTTCACTGTCTATGTTTACCCAATGGCTAAAAGTTGGTAATGCTCCCTTTTCATCCAAAACTGAGGAACCACTATTGAAAGAGCAACCAAAGACAAATGTTTTTTTTTCTTGGGCATTTCCATCATCCCGTTGACGGCATAAATAGCAGCAGCTGCTTGAACTTGGAGAATTGCCAAAAAGTTCAGAAATGTGCTTATTCTACTGCATGTGAATTGGCTTTACTCTGCGCCATCAATCTCACTCTCAGCTCAGCTGAAGAGAATACTCCTGCTCACTGACAGAGCTCTCTTCAGTGGAGGTCATGTGCAAGTGAATGCTGGGATCTTTTGATCCACAACATTCCTGATTGAAGATTGCTATATTCCTGCAATGAACATTTTTAATACTGTATTCAACTTTACTCTTTCTTGATTCTGCAACAAGAGTGAAAGTATTCACAATATTCACAAGTCAAAGTTACAAAAACTACTTTATTATACATTAACATGCAACCACCCTCTCTCACTGCCACCCTCTCACTTGGCAATCTTCTCTCTTGGAAACTCTCTCTCTCTCTGCAAACCCTTTCCCTCTGCAACCCCCTCTCATGGCAATCCTCTCTCTCGACAACCAGCTCTCTTGGCAACCTTTTCCTTTGGCAACCCTCTCTTGCTCTTCTGGCACTGGTTGTGATCCAGCCCAAGAGAAGTCCCAAAGTATACAAAGGCTTAGCCCTATCTTATACTTTTCAACCTTAATAAAACCTTACTTCAGTAGTTTTCCATATTACCTTTCTCTGGTGGCCATCTACAATGGAATCTGACCTCCCTGTATCCTCTTATCTGATGCTAGGCAAGGGTTTCTTGCAAGGCTATCTCTTTCCCAAATTCAACATTTATTAAAATGAGTCCTACAGCAAGCTGAAAAAAAAACACACACAAATGCTGGAGGAACTCAGAAGGTTGAACAGTGCCTTCATTACTCCTACAGCAAGCTTGTGAGTTTCACTTGCAGGATTATGGGTTGTGAGTCAGGTTGGGTTCAATTGATCTGGAGTAGGTTTTTAATGGGTTAACTCAGAATTGTGGGCCAAAAGGTCTGTACTGCACTGTCATATTCCAGATTCTCATACTTTGCTTAAAGAAATCAAGAAATCACCATTTTTGACATGAATCAAGGAAGCTATTGTGCATGAACAAAGGAGGAATCAAACATTTCATTCAATCTTTCCTGACAATTCATCTTGTTTTTCTTCCATTGTTAGAGCAAAAATTGAACCCAGTTTTAGGAATATGATGGTAAAGTTAACTTTCTTTGTCTAGAATTATCCCACCATCCAAAACAGATGGAACTCTGCTTGCACTCAAGGAACTCTGGTTGTGAATTGGTAGTAGCTCTGTTTTGGAGAAAATACGTAAATGAGGTTTAAGCAGAAAGTAAAGTACTCGAGATGGCAGAGGTCGACAGCATCGAGTCCACGCTGCTGAAGATCCAGCTGCGCTGGATGGGTCACGTCTCCAGAATGGAGGACCATCGCCTTCCCAAGATCGTGTTATATGGCGAGCTCTCCACTGGCCACCGTGACAGAGGTGCACCAAAGAAAAGGTACAAGGACTGCCTAAAGAAATCTCTTGGTGCCTGCCACATTGACCACCGCCAGTGGGCTGATAACGCCTCAAACCGTGCATCTTGGCGCCTCACAGTTTGGCGGGCAGCAACCTCCTTTGAAGAAGACCGCAGAGCCCACCTCACTGACAAAAGGAAAAGGAGGAAAAACCCAACACCCAGCCCCAACCCACCAATTTTCCCCTGCAACCGCTGCAATCGTGTCTGCCTGTCCCGCATCGGACTTGTCAGCCACAAACGAGCCTGCAGCTGACGTGGACTTTTTACCCCCTCCATAAATCTTCGTCCGCGAAGCCAAGCCAAAGAAGAAAGTTCAAGGAAAAATGATGTACAGGATTACAAAAAACAAATCAAAAAAGATCAATGAAAAATGTATTAATTGAGAAACAAATCAAAGGGAATTCTGGAAATACTGAGCAAGCCAGGCAGCAACTTTGGTGACAGAAACAAGAGTTAATGTTTCAGGCCAATGACCTTCTCTTGAGCAACCATATTAATACCATTTAACATTTTGTCATGAGCCACATTACTGTTGCTTCCTTATGTGTTTAATCATATGTTATTCCCATGAGTTGGATTGATACCTCACATTGTAAGTTTTCATGGCAGTTATTATGCACGAGAATTTGTCAATGCTCAGTTGTATTCTGCTCCCCAGAATTGGAGCTCTAAACCTTGCACTCAAACCGATGGAACTGCCAAAGAAAAATAAGACACTTTGAACAAGAATGATTGCATTGGGTAAATATAAGTCTGCTGAAATCTCATTCTGAAATCATGATCCAAATGATCTGAAAACTTCAGCCAAGATTGTGAGATAAATCTAGCAAGTCTAGCTCTCCTGAATGACATCTGTGTCAGCCAGTTTGGGCTGCTTGAAGTTTTACATTCAGACTTCCAGTACAAGAATCTGAGACGCGGGCAGAATGAAATAGGTTAGGATAGGATTCTTTGGCTTGGCTTCGCGGACGAAGATTTATGAACTGGAGAGCATGTGTTATTTCTGAATTAGTGAATAAATAGTTCATTGTCCTGTACATCATTTCTGCAGTACTTCGTTGACTTTGGGATGTTTGTTGTTTGAAGTTTATTGTCAAACACACATGAACAATGCACAGATACAATAAAAGTCTTACTTGCTCCAGGTTTCTGGGTACATAAAACAAAATGACATTTTATGCAAAATTAAAATTTGGCCCGTGATATAATTATATTTGGCCCACAAGATCATATCAAATATGTATTAGAGCTGGTCCGCTGGCCACCGTGCCAGTATAGCGCATGCACAGCTAATACTAGAAATCCCAGAAAGCTTTGCAAAAGCGTTGGCGCCGGCCCGTCAGCCCGCTAATCGCCCCCACCTCCTCTCTTTACTTTCATTAGTATCTGCGACCTGTCGCCTAACTCACACGTAATAAACCCCCCACGAAAAATGGCCAAACGAAAGACAGAAAACAGGACCTTTCAAGACAGGTGGGAGACAGACTATATGTTCATCATTTTAAAAGACAAACCTGTTTGTCATTGAAGCAAGTTGTTATTTTTTTACTTGTTGGCTTGTGAAAAAAATACATTTAAAAGAAGCTTAAAGGCTATAGAGAAATATTATTTATTGAATATTTTATTTCTCATTTGTTAATGCTTCTTCTGGAAAGAGTTTAACCAAAACTATTATTAAACATTTATTTTAATAAGAAAAAGTTTAACATTACATAGGTTGAAAGAAGAGAAAACATGCAGATGTTGTTGAAAATTTTCAATAAATATTTAGTTTGGCCCACGACTTAGTCCAAGATTTTAATTTTGGCCCTCCATGAATTTGAGTTTGACACCCCTGATTTACAGTCTCTCTGCAAATCTCTGACTTCTGTGGTCCATATGTGGGCTTTTATATGTAAAAAAAGTATGGATGAATATGGCTATATATTAATCAAGAGATACATAGGGCAGCACGGTTTGCATTGCGGTTAGTCCAACCCTATTACTCCTCCAGTAACCTGGCTTCAAAGCTGGCACTGTCTGTAAGGAGTTTGTACGTTCTCCCTGTGTCTGGATGGGTCTTCCCGGTACTCTAGTTTCCTACCATGTTCCAAAGATGTACAGGGTTGGTAGATTAATTGGGTGTATTTGGACAACACAGGCACGTGGGCTGGAATGGCCTGTTTCTGTACTGTATCTCTGAATTGAAATTTTAAATTTAAAATGTTTGATAAAGGAGCGATGCCGTAGCCTGGGCATTTTTATTTAACAGAGAGAGGAGAAGATGCTGAGCAGGCTGAAAATGCCGAAACACCTGGGGAAATGAACAATCCCCGAGGACAAGGCTAGGAGTAAACTTTGCACTTGGTATAATGATAGTAATGGAGCTGTTGGAGAATTGATGTGAACTATAAATGTCATAAAACAAGAATGAAAATAAAAGTCCGCACAAAATAATACCTAATCTGAAGGACTCTGTCCTCCAAATATCCACCTGGGTTACAGGGTAGGGAGGTTTAGGTACTTTTTTTAAAGGAATATGGGTCGGCGCAATATCGAGGGCTGAAGGGCGTGAACTGTGCTGTGGTGTTCTGGGTTGACACAAGTACACATTTCAAGCAGTGAAAGGTGTGCACATTTAATCACAGATTAAATAAGATGGAAGATCATTCAAAATATTGGATTTGGTGAAATTTTTTTTAATTTGATTGCAATATATAGTCACATGTGAAATTTTTTGAGAATGTGATGAGGAGGGTGGACATGGGAGAGCAGTGGATGTGGTGTACTTGGACTTTCAGAAGGCTTTTGATAAGTTCCCGCACAGGAGATTAATAGGCAAAATCAGAGAGCAGGCTATTAGAGGTAGGGTGCTGACATGGATAGAAAATTGGTTGACAGACAGGAAACAGTAGGGATTAACAGATAACTTTCGGGACAGGATGTGAGAAGTGGGGTCCTGAAAGGCTTGGTGCTGGGTCCTCAGTTGTTTATCATATATGTTAATGATTTAGATAAGGGGATTATAAGTTAGCAAATTTGCTGATGACACAAAACTGGGTGGCAGTATGTAGTGTGAGGAGAATTTTAGGAAAATGCAGGGGGACTTGGACAGGTTGGGTGAGAGGGCGGAAGCATGGAAGATGCAGTTTAATGTGGATACATGTAAGGTTATCCACTTAAGTGGCAGGAACAGGAAGGCAGATTATTATTTAAATGGAGTCAAGTTAGGGAGTGGGGAAGTGCAATGTGATCTAGGTGTACCTGTACTCCAGTCACTAAAAGCTAGGATGCAGGTTCAACAAGCTGTGAAAAAGGCAAATGGCATGTTGGCCTTCATAAAAAGGGGAATAGAGTATAGGAGTAAAGGTATCTTTCTGCAGTTGTACAGGGCCCTGGTGAGACCACACCTGGAGTATTGTGTCCAGTTCTGGTCACCTAATTTGAGGAAGGACATCATTGCCATTGAAGGAGTGCAGTGTAGATTCACAAGGTTAGTTTCTGGGATGGTGGGATTGACGTTTGCTGATAGGTTGGATAAACTGCGGTTGTATACTTTGGAATTTAGAAGGATGAGGGGAGATATGATTGAGATATATAAGATTATTAAGGGATTAGACACGACAGAAACTGATTACATGTCCCCGATGTTGGGGGAGACTAGGACTAGAGGCCATAGTTTAAGAATACAGGGAAGGCCCTTTAGGACAGAGATGAGAGAAGTTTTTTACCCAGAGAGTTGTTGGTCTGTGGAATGCTTTGCCACAGACAGTGGTAGAGTTGGGTGCTCTGGATAAGTTCAAGAGGGAGTTAGATATGGTTCTTGCGGGCAGGGGAATTAAGGGTTATGGGGAGAAGGCAGGGACAGGGTACTGAAAGTGGAAAATCAGACATGATCTAAATGAATGGCGATGTTGGCTCGATGGGCCAAATGGCCCACTCCAACACCTATTGTCTATTGTCTTAATTGTACTCCTCAAGACTCCTGCTCAATCCTCTGACTAATGATGCCCAGATCCCATAGGCCTTCTTAACTATCCTATCAACTTGCACGGCAACCTTGAGAGAGATATGGATTTGGACCCCAAGTTCCCTCTGTTCTTCCACACTGTTAAGTATCCAACCATTAATCATGTATTTGGTCTTCAAGTTTGGCATTCCAAAATGCATCACATCACACTTATCTGGTTTGAACTCCATCTGCCACTTTTCTGCCCAACTCTGCATCTGCTCCTCCATCCTTCATATTATCTGCAAACTTACTGACCCATCCCTCTATGTCTTCACCCAAGTCATTTAAAAAAATTGCAAAAAGTAGTAGTCCCAGAACTCCATTACTCACGGACCTCCAGGTAGATTATTTTCTTTCCACTACTATTCTCTGCTTTCTACATGCAAGCCAATTCTGAATCCACACAGCCAAGGTTCCATGGATGCCATGCCTCATTACTTTCTGAACGAGTGTCCCATGGGGACCTTGTCAAATGCTTACTAAAATCGATATGCATCACATCTACCACCATACCTTCATCAATTTATTTTGTTACCACCTCAAAACACTTAATTAGGCTCATGAGGCATGACTTTCCCTTCACAAAGCTATCCTTGAGTTGACTGCACTTCTCCAAATGCTAATAGATCCTATCCTTAAGAATCCTCTCCAATAGTTTGCACACCACTGACATCTATAACTCCCAGGATTCTCTCCATTACCTTTTTTAATTAAGGGAACTATATTTGCCATTCTCCAGTCCTTCAACACTTCCCCTGTGACCAAAGAAGTCTCAAAGATCATAGCTACTGCTGCAGCTATCCCTCCCTCACTTCCCACAACAACCTGTGGTATATCATGTCTGGCCCAGGGGTCATCAATCTTGAAGTTTTTTAAGAAGATCTAGCACTTCCTCTTCCTTAATCTCTACATTGCCTAGCACACGAGCCTGTTCTATTCCAACCTCACACTGATCAAGGTCATTTTCTGTAGTGAATACTGAAGCAAAGTATTCATTTAGGACCTCCCCAACCTCCTCTGCCTCTAGGCACATGTTGTCTTCTTCATTCTTCAGTTATTTATGTATTTATAGAACATCTTAGGGTTTTTCTTCATCCTACTTGCCAAGGCCTTCTCATGTCCCCTTCTACCTCTCCTAAGTTCCTTCCTGGCTACCATATAATTCTCATGGGTCCTTCTTGTTCTTGCTTCCCAAATCCAATGTATGCTTCCTTCTTCCTCTTAATTAGCTGCCTCACCAGTTTTGTCAACCACAGTTCCCTTTTCCTACCATCTTTTCTCTGCCTAAGTGGCACAAACCTGTCCAGAACAGTGAGCAAGTGGTCCCTAAGCATCTACCACATTACTTCTGTACCTACTTGTTCCCAATTTACTTTCCATAATTCCTACCTCATCCCATCATAATTACCATAATTAAATTCCCCATTTAAAGACTATAATTTTGTCTGCTTTTATCCATGCCAATAGCTATGCTAAAGTTTAGGGTTACAATGACTGAAATGCTCCCCCAGCGAGAGGTCTGTCACCTGACCGGGTTCATTACGCAGTACTCGATCCAGTCTGTCCTCTCCTCTCATTGGCCGGTCCAAACACTGTATCAGAAATCCTTCTTTGACACAGCTGACAAATTCTACCCCATCTATCCCTCTTGCAGTAGGGAGGTGCCAGTCAATATTTGAGAAGTTGCAGTCTCCTTGCATTGAAATACACATTTTAAACCTTCCAGCTGTCATTTATGCCTCCTCCCCTGCCTGTCTTTCCTCACAACCCAGAACACATTGCATCATCTTTTCCACCTGCTCTATTCTCTGCCCTCACATTCTAGTTCCCATCCCTCAGCCAAACTAGTTTAAACTCTCCCTAACAGCTCTAGCAAACCTGCCTGCCAAGATAATAATCCCTCTCTAATGCAGGTGAGGACTTTCTTTTTGTACAGGTAATACCTTCCCCAGAAGAGATCCCAATGATCCAGAAATCAGAATGCCTGCCCCCTGCACCAACTCTTCAGACGCACATTCATCCACAACTTTCTATTCCTAATTTCACTGGGGTGTGGCAATGGCAGCAATCCTTGAGGTCCTGTCTTTCAGCTTCTTTCCTAACTCCCTATTTTCCCTCTCCAGGACCTCATCCATACTTTGTCTGTCATTGATACTAATGTTGACCACTACCTCAGGCTGCTCACCCTCCCACTTAAGAATGCCGTGGATTCGATCTGAGACATCTCTGACCCTGGCACCTGGGAGGCAACGTAGCATCTGGGAGTCTCGATCTTGTTCACAGAACCTCCTATCTATTTGTCTAACCATCAAATCTCTGATCACTCTAGGTTTCCTGTTCTACCCCCGTCCCTTCTGAGATGAAAAACTAGGCTCTGTGCTCGAGACCTGACCATTGCAGTATGTCCCTGGTAGATAGTGTCCCCCCCCAACAACATCCGAAACATTATGCTTATTGCTGAGGGGAATAGCCACAGGGTTGCTCTGCACTGACTACCTAATCCCTTCCCTCTCCTAACAGTCATTCATTTACCTGACTCTTGTATTTTGTTTGTGACTGTCTTCTTATAGCTTCAGTCTATCACTTCTTGGCCTCCTGAATAATCTAACTTCATTTCCTTACCTCTTGCAGGTATAGTCATCAGGGACAATGTGGTCTCCGAGATTTCACACCTCCTGAAATCAGAGCATTCACTAACCCAGCTGCCATCTCCACTACCTACTCTTTGTTACGATGCAAATATCTTACCTGACCTTGACATCCTGAGCCTCTGCTCGCTAAAGCCTCTAAATCCCCACTCCTACAGTGGGCCACTCTCACATTGGTTACCACACACTGGCCAATGTGCTTCGACATCCCTTCTTTTTATATGCAGCAGGCTTTATCTGTGCCCCAGTCTCCAACTAATCATCACTCCACTTACCATTTAAACTCTCGTGAAACAAAGCTCAACTCCCAACTCTCGCCAGTTGCCAAGTCCTCAGGAGTCTAGGATAAGCAGTCTGATAGATTATATACAATTCTGCTTAAAAACTGTAAACTAGTACACATTTTGCTGATGATCCACACTATTTCTTCGGCTTGGCTTCGCGGACGAAGATTTATGGAGGGGGTAAATGTCCACGTCAGCTGCAGGCTCGTTTGTGGCTGACAAGTCCGATGCGGGACAGGCAGACACGGTTGCAGCGGTTGCAGGGGAAAATTGGTTGGTTGGAGTTGGGTGTTGGGTTTTTCCTCCTTTGCCTTTTGTCAGTGAGGTGGGCTCTGCGGTCTTCTTCAAAGGAGGTTGCTGCCCGCCGAACTGTGATTTCAGTTAGAACGATTGGCCAGAATGTAGTTATTGAAATGTTCAATGTTCTGTCATTGAAGGTTCATTTGGGATCATTGTTACTGTCTAATTGGGAGAAGAAGGAATATAAAAAAATGACCTCTATTCTAATTGTGAATTATTTTGGAGATTGTTGTGGATTGGTAACCACATCAAACACCTCATTGACAATCAACACCTCAAGGATGCACGTTTCACCCACTCTTTATACACCCTTGACTGTGTGGCCAGGCACAATTCAAATATCATCTGCAAATTTGCGGATGACATTATGGTTGTTGGCAGAATCAAAGATGTCAAGGAGGAAGAATGCAGGAGTGATATAGATCAGCTCGTGGTGTCACAGCATCAATCTCACACTCAACAACAGCAAAACTAAGGAAATGATTGGGGACACAAACCAGTTCTCATCGACAAGTCAGCAGTGGAGAGGGTAAGAAACTTCAACATCACTGAAGACTTATCCTGAGGCAATTATATCAATGCATTCTTGAAGAAGGCATCCCAGCGACTATATTTTGTTAGAAGTGTAAGGAGATGGGGTATGTCACCAAAGACTTGCAAATTTTTACAAGTACACTGGGAAAGAGCATTATGGCTGATTGCATTAATGCCTGGTATGGAGGTCCCACTGGTTAGGAACAAGCAACAGAGAAAGTGACTTCTTTCATCAAGGACCCTCACCACATAGGCCATGCCTTTACTCACTGCTACCATCAGGAAGGAAAGTACCAGAGCCTGAAGGATGAGTTTATGGAGTACTTGAAAGCACATGACAAGATAGGCCAAAGCCAGCATAATTTCCTGCGGGGAAAATTTTACTTGACAAAATCTATTGGTGTTCTTTGAATAAATGACAAGAAGGCTGGATAAAAAAGATGTTGTGTATTCAGAATTTCAGAAGGCCTTTGTAAAGCTGCTGCACTTGAGGCCACTTAAACAAGATAAGAGCCGATGGAAGCATACTAGTGTGGGTAGAGCATTGGCTGATTAGCAGGAACCCGTGAGTTCGAATGCAGGGATCATATTCTGGTTGGCTGCCAGTTGCTCATGGTGTTCCACAGGGGTCGGTGTTGGGGCAGATTCTTTTTAGGTTTTATATTAATAATATAGATTATTGAATAAATGGTTTTGTTGCCCAGTTTGCAGGTGCTACAAAGGAGAGTGGAGGAGCAGGTAGTGTCGAGGAAACAAGGAGGCTGCAGAAGTAATTAGACAGATTAGGAGAAAGGACAGAGAAGTGGCAAATGAAATTCATCGTTGGAAAGTGGACGGTCACGCACTTTGGTAGAAAAAGTAAACAGGCAAATTATTTTGAAAATGCCCAGATGCAGAGACCTTGAAGTCATTATGTAGGATAACGTAAACCAACCTGAGTCTCAACATGGACAATACAAATGAGGGGATAGTGCACTTCAGTAGCATCAGGAACGATTACCTTCCACTACCCATCAAAAACTCTGTAGTGGAGAGAGTGGAGAGCACCAAGTTTCCTGGAGTTCACTTAACTAGTGACCTGTCATGGACACACAACATCTCGTCACTTGTCAGGAAGGCGCAACAGCAACTGAGAAGACTGAAGTGGGCAAGGCTACCAGCCACTTTCTATAGGAGCTCTATGGAGAGCATCCTGGCCAGTTGCATTACAGTGTGATACACTTGCTGCAGATAAATGGATTGGGGGGGGGGGGTGGGTCAATCCACAGGACACTGAGTTGCAGAGATGATCACTGGGGTCTCCATTCCCCCCCCCCCCCACCCCCATCAATGTGATCTACTGGCATCATTGTTGGAAGAGGGCGCACAAAAGCATTGAGGACCCCTTCCACCCTGCATCTTTCAGCTGCTCCCGTCAGGAAAGAGATACAGGAATATCAGAGCCAGCACCATCAGGCTGAGGAACAGCTTCTTCCCATGGACAGTGCTGAATGACTGAAGGAACTGCTCACATTAATTACCCAAGACTTACATATTTATGAAGCAATATTTATTATTTATTTGTATATATGAATACTTATCCTGCATATGTATTGTTTGTCTGTATGTATGTTAAGCCTGCAGCTGACGTGGACATTTACGCCCTCCATAAATCTTCGTCCACGAAGCCAAGCCAAAGAAGATCTTAAGTCTGGTTGCATGTCTGCCTGTTTTGCACCAAGGACCGGAGAACGCTGTTTTGTTGGGTGGTATTTGTATAAGTAGATGTCACTAAACTTGACTTAAAGGTGAACTTGCATGTTGAGTCAGTGGTGAAGAAGTCAAATGAAATGCTGGCATTTATTTCAAGAGGAATAGAAAATAAGAGCAAGGATGTGATGTTGAGGCTTCATGAGTAGTGCGACCTCACAGAGTATTGTGAGCAGTTATGCTGAGGTTGGAGAGAATTCAGAGGATGTTCAAAAGGTTGATTGCAAAAATGAAAGGGTTATCATATGAGGAGCGATCGACAGCTTGTCCTGTACTCTATTAAATCTGGGAGAATGAAGGGGATCTCATAGAAATATTCAGAATATTGAAAGGAATGGATAGAGTTGTGGTGGTGCGTTATTACACCACTAGGTCACCAGGTGGCTCACGTGGTGAATTTGCATATATAAACCTGTGGAGACCCATCCCCCCCTTATTTTGGCCTAGGCATGCACAGAGGCAAGACCTCAAGACCTAGCTGTATATATTAGTCTATTAAAATTAGCGTTTTACCTGCACTCTGCTTTGTGTGATTTGATGCTGGTCGCCATCAAGAGTAAATGTAGAAATGTAGTTTCCCATCATGGGAGAGTCTAGGACAAGAGGGCACAACTTCAGAATTGAAGGCTGTCCACTTAGAAATGCAGAGGAATTTCTTCAGCCAGAGGGTGGTAAATCTATGGAGTTTGTGGCCACAAGTGGTTCTGGAGACCAAGTCACTGGGTGTATTTAAGACAGAGTTTGATAGGATAATTTTGTTCTGTGAAGAAGGTCAGGCAGTGGAGCTGAGTGGGAAAGTAACTAAATGGTGGGAATAAAATACGAAAGTCTGTGGATGCCATGATTTAAGTAAAAACATAATGTTAGAGAGACTCAGCGGGGCAGATTTGATTGGCTGAATAGACTATTCTGGTCTTTTGCCTTATGGTCTTATACTCAACATTATAAAAACTGCTTCTTCCCCTCTGCCATCAGATTTCTGAATGAACAATGAACCCTCTGGACATTACCTCTCTTTTCTCTCTTTTTTGAATGTTATTTTTATTTTAAAAATCTCGTATTTACAGAATTGTAATTAATAGCAATTTTGTACCTTATTCTGCATACCTTATTCTGCCCCAAAACAACAAATTTTGTGAAATGCATTCATGACAATAAACCTGACTCTGATTCTGTCGTCTGTCTTCCTTTACCACTTGAATTCTATTCTGATCTTCATTCACTTTATACAATGGTTTATTTGAAGATTTTATAAAGTTGGTATTTGTCCTTGAGAAGCACGTGTACAAAACTCTCCTTATTCACCAAATTTTACCCTTGTTTAAAGACGTAGTTTAAAAAGTGTTAATGACATTGAAGTTTCTGGCATAAAGTATGTGCAGAGGTCAAATTAACATTCAATTGAGGGATACTCATTAACCTAGGATTACCTCTGCTGCCATTTCAATTTGTGCCTTACATGTTTGTGCTGAGTAACTGCTCCAGGCCAATTCCCCTGCCAATATCTTCAGCAATCACCATTAATGCGCAAATCAGAGCAATGGAGAAATAAAAAGAGTGAGGTTAAATGACTTCATAACTTGGAAAGTACTGCCACTGTTGAAACTGCACTTCGAAAGATTCACTGAGAAACTTGTCCTTGTTATGTATTTAAATCCATTGACTGTAGTAGCTCTATTCAGTGAAGATTAAAGATAGGTTCCATGGTCAGAAGGGGTCCCAGGGGAGGAAGATGGATGCTCTCTTGTAAATCAGTTGGATGTCCTGTTATGGAGTTTGCTTCTTTTATTAGATACGTTGCAATTCTGCAGCCAGTAGATGATGATTTTCATTATTTTATTATTCAGTGTAATAACATTTTACTCAATCTGGACCTGTATTGCAGTGGTGTTTGTGGCTTTTGTTTGAAGCTAAATCAAACTATGTGATTATGCCATGGTCAATTTCCAAAGAAAATCAAATTAATAACAGGCCTAAATGACGTACTGGCTGTGGCTTTGACGTCCACCATCATGAAGTGTTTCAAGAGGCTGGTCATAGCTCATATTAACTCCAACTTCCCAGCCAGCCTCGACCCACTCTAATTCACCTATCGTTACATCTCCCTGGCCCTACGCTCAGTCCCGGAGCATCTGGACAACAAGGGCACCTTGGTCAGACATTGACTACAGCTCCACCTTCAACACAACATTGCCAAGTAAACTCAACCCTAAAGTCTATCACCTTGAACTCAGCACCCTGCTCTACAACTTGATCTGCGACTCCCTGCGTGCTAACTACAGTCAGTGAGAATTGGTGACAGCACCTCTTCTACAATCATCTACAATCATCATCTCAGGCCTCTACTGCAGTCCTTGTACAGACCCTGTAACTCACATGACTGGTGTCGAACCCTGCATCCAACTCCAGATCTGAATGACATGACCTTCATTGACTGGATCCCAAACAACAAGACAGAATATAGAAGGGAGATAGTAGAAGGGAGATAGAGGGACCAGTGGCTTGGTGCTGTGACAACAATCTCTCCCTCAATATCACCAAGACTAAGGAACTGGTCTTCAGGAAGATGGATGGGTCGAGCATTGGCTGATTGGCAGGAAACAGAGAGTGGGAATAAAGGGATCCTATACTGGTTGGCTACCAGTTACCACTGGTGTGCCACAGGAGTTGGTGTTGGGACCGCTTCTTTTTCAGTTGTATATAAATGATTTGAATTGAGGAATAAAAGTAAAAACACAATGCTAAAGTAAATCAATAGGTTGAACAGTGAACTTTATGTGGCACACCCAACGTTTCAGGCTTGAGCCCTTCATCAAGTACGAACAAATGGGAATAGATGGCATTATGGCTAAATTTGCAAATGATACCAAAAAAGGTGGTAGGGTGGGTGATGCTGAGGATATGGAAAAGCTGCAGAAAGTTGTAGGAGAAAGGCAAAGAGGTGGCAAATGAAATACAATGTTGGAAAGTGTATGGTCATATACTTTGGTGGAAGAAAGAGACGGATAGGCTATTATTTAGATGGGGAGAAAATTCAAAATTCCAATGTGCAAAGGGACTTGGGAGTCATGGTGCAGGATACCCTAAAAGTTAACCGCCAGATTGAGTCGGTGAAGAAGACGAATGCAATGTTGGCATTCATTGCTAGAGGAAGAGCAGATAAGAGCAGGAATATAATGTTGAGACTCCAGAGGGCACTGATGAAACCTCACTTGAAGTTCTGTGTACAGTTTTGGGTGTCTTATTCGAGAAAAGATGCGCTGGGGTTGGAGAGGTATCAGAGAAGATTTACTAGAATGATACCAGTAATGAAAGGCTTAGCCTACGAGGAACATTTTTCAGCTCTTGGACTGTACTCGTTGGATGAAGAAGTAACCTCATCGGGACATTTCGAATGCTGAAAGGCCTGGACAGAGTAGATGTGCATGGTAGGGGAGTCTTAGACAAAAGGGCACAACTTCAGGATTAAAGGGCACAACTTCAGGATTAAAGGAGATGTGGAAAAATTTCTTTAGTCAGAGGGTAATGAGTCTGTGGAACTTGTTGCAACCAAAGGTTGTTGGGTGTATTTAAGGCAGAGATTGATAGGTTGATTAGTTAGGGTATTTACAGTTATGGAGAGTGGGGACTCATTTAAGGACTCGTGCACTTTATTCATTTTTTTTTCTCTTTCTCTGTATTGTGCAGTTTGTTTATATTTCTTTATTTTTTTACATATACGTTGAGTAGTCTTTTTTTGAGTGGTAATTCTACCTTGCCTGCAGGATAAAGAATCTCAGTATTGTTTATGATGCCATATATGTACTCTGACAATACATCTAATTTAAAAGATTCTATGATATTTTAGTTGTAAAAACATAATGCTGGAGAAACTCAGTATAAACTCAGTCAAACAGTATAACAACTAGCATATCCTATCTTATTTTCTTTGCTAAAATAATTACCACTCCTGGCAACATCCTTGTACATCTCATTTGCTCCCTCTCCAGTGCAACCCCATCTTTCCTGTATTGCAATGATTGTATGTTCATCTGCACCTTTCCTTTTACAAAATGTCCTAGCCTCTCAAACATCTGTTTTTTAAATGGTGTTTTTTTATTCAATAGAGAGTAAAGAATAGAAATGAAAAGCTCTGGTTTAGCTTAAGGTGGGAAAAAATAGTAGATGAACGCCAAGGTCAGAACCAGACCGTAATAAACTTCAAAGACCAAAGGAAACTGCATCTGATAATGCAAGAGATCTTTTTGGGTGGAGAGCCCCAATTATGTCGTTGCAGGACATGGAGGATTTTAGTGGAAGATTTGACTGATTTGTCCCCTTCTCGTATTGTCTATTCCAGATGACCTGCACTGGAAGGCTGCAGCCATTCCCCCACAGAATGACTGTTAAAATAGCAATCATGTTTCACTGGTATAATCAGAGCTTGCTCATTGCATTTAAGGAAAGGCCCTGTTGGTTTGCAGGAAGTGTATCTCTTGTCTATGGAGAAGAGAAGATAGAGTCTTGCAGGCGACTTTAACTGCCAGGTTTCTGCAAGCAATTAAAATTGTACTATTGCTAACAAAAAGTGTGTTTTTGATGATATATTTAAAAACTATAACATCATAAATTGACGTTCAGAAATTTCTCAACAAAATCAGTAGGAGTAGTCCATCTATAAAGAAAACAATTTTTAGCAATATTTAAGCAACAATTATCACCAAATTGGTGGTGGTGATTTCTTCTCTCATTGAATGCAATATATTTCTTTTGATTTAAATTTTTACCTACCCAATGGTAAACTGATTGGAATGACTACTTGTTTTACACATTGCCCTGTATCAATGAAAGTAAAATTACTTGGGGATATAAAAGCTGGGTTTGATTCAGTCAGTGTTCTGCTTAGCAGGTTCCTGTTGACATTAATACTTCATACTGAAGAACAATTCTCTGGATTTGTCCATGGAAATCACTGAAAAATGTCAATCTTGATAATCTCATTGCTATCTTCCCAAAAGGGAAAGAAAAAGGTCACAGAACAGGAAAGCGGCAATGCCATCAGTGTGTCAATGTTAAAGAAACTGTCTCAATACCTGCCATGGTCTACTTAAGAATCTAATAGTGAAGTTAGTAGAATTCCATCCAACATCTTGACAGATGAAAGGAGATGTGTCAGAAGTAATCAGTTGAAAGTAATTTGCAGTGGTTTGAGAGGCTTGGGCCCATTGCCAGATGGAGGCGGGAGCATTCTCTGCTTCCTCGCTAATCTGTGATCTTGGGCTGCCTCCTGACTCTTGGTGGTGACTGCACCACTCTTGCCCCACTTCTCTAGATTGAGCAGCTGAGAACAAGGTTTTCATGGTGATCAGTTGAATGCCAAATTACCAGAATGGTGAATGGAAAATCAGTTCTGTTGATTTCCCTGTTGTAATTCGAATTTCCATCAATCAGTCAAAGAAGCAGAGGAATTTTGTTTTCTTGGTAGCAGGGAAAGGCAGGATTTTTAAAACAATCCTACAGGTATTCTCTGGTTAAGTTATCTGGTCATCTAATTGGTTAATTTGACATGTACTGACATCCGTCTAAATGGAAGAAAGGTAAATGATAATTCTTAAAACTTGTAGATTTTGTCATTTGTTGTGATCTATTGCTGTAAACATAAATTGTGGTCATTGTAAGGTGATTTTTAATTAACAACATTTATTTTTACAGAAATACTTACAGCCAGTAGATAATGTCCTGAATAACTGCAGCTCCACAGTTTTTTTTACTACGTTGGTGTCACAATTTACATAACCAGATTCAAGTTAATTACAAAATTTACATAATGCTAGCCCCCTGTGAGACCTCTCTTTTCCACGCAGTTGGCAAACTGCAGAAGAGAACTGAACAGTGTCCATAAGATCAAATCAAATGACAAAACCTTACACTGTATATACTCAGCATGAGCTCAGATGTCACTCGTCAGACCCACTGTGGTCAAATTCCAGGAATTAATTAGAACACAATTTGTGAAAGTTTGGCTTGGAGGGAATGCAACAGTCATTATTTTGTGATAGAAATGAATCTCATTTCTTTAAATACCCAGGAGGATAGCATTTCTCTCCCTCCTTTTCAATTTTGCATCAAAATGAATATTGGTTTATGTTTGGATCAAATATAAATTAAAGGATTGGTAGTTTCATAGAAAAGAATATGTTTTTCTCAAGTGTCTCTTAATTGGGACAGAGTTAACAGAGGAGACCCATAGATATTGATAATGTATGTTGTGGTGTGTAATGCATTACAGCATTCAGAATTCAAGTTGACCCATTGCTCTTCAATGGTTTTTATTTAACTTTCCTATTCTTTTATAAAGTATTCATGATTCTACTGGTAAACATTAATTGAGTGGAATGTTTAGAGAAAGTCCATATATGGATTTTTTTTCCTGCGGATTTAACTTATCATTTCTATGGGATGGACAAGTAAAAGAGAGGGCTCCCCATTCCCCTTCAGGTCTTCTGTGTAATCTGTTCCCAGTTACAGTCCAAACTGTCAATCTGGAAATGCACAAAAAGGAAAGGTTTGGGGTGCACCTCAGTAGAGTCTAGCTACCCAACATGAGCCAACATGACATGACTATATATGGTAGGTTTCAGGTGTGTCCTTAGGCTTACCCAGGTTGGGAGTGGTCATGGGTAGGTCAAAGTTGAGTTGAATTTTAATTTTATGCTTGCACCTTCCACTACTTCCCCAGTGCCATGGCTAAGGTTAGCAGCTTTTAGAGACATAGAACACTATAGCACAGAAACAATCTTATCTACCTGTGAACCACTTTCAAGGAATTATGTATCTGTGCTACAGCTTTCCTCAGTGCCCTACTCTTTACCGTATATTGTCCTGTCTTGGTTAGTCCTCATAAAGTGCCACACCTCACACTTGTTTGCTTTATATTTGTGCAGCCCATTTTTCAAGCTGGTTCAGATCTCGTTGAAAGCTTTGATTGCCTTCTTCAATGTCCACATTACCTACAATTTTTGTGGCATCTGCAAACTTGCTGATTCAATTTACCGCATATCATGCAGATCTTTGATGTCGATGACAAGCAGCATTGGATCCACCACCAACTATTGCAGCACACCACTAATCACAGGCCTCCAGTCAGAGAAGCCATCATCTACTACCACTCTCAGGCTTTACCTGCAAAGTTACCTCATCCTGAATACCGAATGACTGAACCTTCCTGACCATCCTTCCTTGCAGGACCTTATCAAAGGCTTTTCGAAAGACCATGTGGACAACATAAACACCCTTTCCCTCATAAACTTTCCTGGTAATCTCCTTGAAAAACTCTATAAGATTTGTTAAACATGATCTAACACCCAAAAAGCCACATTGACTTTCTCCAATCAGTTTCTGGCTATCCAGATACTTGCGTATCTGATCTCTGAGAATTACCATTACTGATGTCAGCCTCACCAAACTATAATTTGCTGGATTAATTTTTGAGCCTTTCTTGAACAATGGAACAACATTCAATTCTCCAATCAATCCTCTGGCACGTAACCCATTTCTACACTTGCCTCCTTCAAGGACTTGGGTAATATTTTGTCAAACCCTCAGGATTTATTGAACCTTATTGCCTCAAGTCAGCAAGCACCTCCACCTCTTTAATCTGTATAGGCTCTATAACCTCACTGCTTGTTCACCATACTTCTCTAGACTCTTTGTCTGTTTCCTAAGTAAATAGAGATGTAAAAAGATCCACTCACTTTTGACAACATCCATAACTGCCACTCCGATCTTCAAAAGGACCAATTTGGTCTCTTGCTATACTTTTACTCTTTTACGTCAAGTCAGATGAAAACTCCAACTTATTTCAAAGAGCCATTTGTTGATGGTAGCGCTACTGACTTGTCAAATGACTAATGTTGATCCCTGCAGTTCTTTCTGTTATTTATTGATTTTAATAATGATTTATGCAAAATTACCTCAATTGATTTGTAAAAGCAGCAAATTCAGGGAATAGGAAAATGCATGGAGGCTGCTACATTGCTCATTTAAAAAGAAAGGACTTAGTAATACTGCAAGAGAGCATAACAGCAGCAAACGTTTATTTGCTTCCCCCCTTAAAAATGGAATAAAATGTCCAATGTTGTTTCTGGAGTTTAATCATTTAAAATTTGATTCCAAACCATACATGGAAATCAGAGAGAAAAAATAAATGATAAACAGGTAGGTTCAGAGATGGATAGGTTCAACAGGAGGTGCTGTGATGGGGGTGTGCTGGGGTCATTGGGAATTGGATGCACTGCCAACAATAGGCCACCACTTTTAAGAATGATCACAACACTAGAATTGGAGCAGAGTAGATACTTTGGGGGATTGTGAAGCTAAAAGAGGTCACTGGGACACAGAGTCCTAATATGCTTCCATTGTTCACCTGCCCTGACAGTTCAAAGGGCACTACATTATAGTTTAAGTAACATGAAGAGTTAATTCTTGTTCATGCATTCTTTGCTAAATATGTAAATATATTACCACAGCAAATTGCCCATAAGGTAACTAATTTACTGTCTTTATTGGATTTCCCAATGAAAGAGAAACATTTCATGTCTTTGCGTGGAAAATAATATTTCTTTTAATTTTATTGCAGTTGGAAGACTGTTGATAGAATTCAGCTCCCTGATGACAATGGATAAGGTTCAACGAGAGAACCCAGATGTACGAGAGGGAGGAAAATACACGCCTTCTGACTGTATAGCTAAGCAACAAGTTGCCATCATAATTCCATTCAGACACAGGGAACATCACTTGAAGTTCTGGCTCCATTATTTGCACCCCATTCTCCGCAGACAGAAGATCAACTATGGCATTTATATCATAAACCAGGTGAGTGTTGAACCATGAAGTTGTAACTGAAGCAAGTACACCTTTTTATATTTGGCAAGAATTAAATTTCAGAAAATAATGTTATGAGGTGTTTTCTTATGGTATTAAAATTCTGATCTTTATTTGTGGTATTGATAATCAAGACACTTGTCATAATCGAAATCAGTTAATTTAAAGAAGGAACTCACTGCCATTTCTTGCCTTGATCCAAACCCTTTCTTGATCAAAGAGGAAAATTAAGTGATGTTTCCAGTCCATCAGTTTGATGCATAAGCCTTGCTGAACTATAGGATACAAATGCCTAGGCTAATTCTGTGTTTCTGCCCTTGTTCTAAGAGAAATTACTGCTGCAGAGAAATACTATAAATCAATATCACTCTACTGGCAGTAACACAAAAACTTGCCACCACTGGGTTTACAGCAAGAAAAAAATGTTAATCCCCCCAAGGAGTCAAAGCCCGAGTCCTGAACTTTGATGCGGCACAAATGAAAACAATTATTTGAGTCCATTTTATCCTATAAGGATGTTTGGGAACATAACATTCCTCAGAATTATTCCCAAATGTACATACATCACTCATGTAATCTATAAGTGTTTTTTTTTAAATTCCCATGGATAATACCAGAAAGATTCTGTCTAGCACCAAAATGAACAGTGCAAATACAGCTTGTTGTAAATACGACACGGTTATTTGAAACCTGTATCCTGGAAAAGTTGGTGAAAAGTCTAAAGTTATGGTGACTATTTGGGAGAACTTACAAGTAAATTCCCATGGAACTTAAATGATTAAATGTGGAAGAATGTGATTTGTTTGCTATCGCCATTAAGAATATTTGTCAATTCTCTCATTACAAGTCAGGTTTGTGCCTACCAAGTAGGAAGTACTTTCAAAGACTCTGTATGGAAGGAAAAGATGAAGTATTGAGTAAAACTATTTATCAGTCAAAATGTCATCTTGACAAGGAACATAGCAAATATTCAGATTGCCTATGCATGTTCTCTGTTATGATGGCAATTACATTGTGGTGCACTGTTAGCCAGAATCAGACACACACAAAGACAAAGACTGTACAACAGGCTTTAATCCACAAAGACTTCCACAGAGCTGTGGCTGCAGCAACTCTGAGAGAGGCCTCGGGAGGCCGGCACAGGCTTATATTCGGAGGGTGATTGACACTCGACCGGGTGGGGCTTGATCCATTCAAGCCGACTGATTGACAGCTGGCCAGGTGTTGTCCTGTCCCCTTACACTCCTGCAGGTACAGAGGTTGCCCCCTGCAGTAGGCTGGTGGTGAACCACCACATACATAGCTCCTTTAAGTACCATCAGTTCCCATTGTTTGTCTTGGACAAAAAATCTTTTTTATAATTTTTTTTAGCAGATTACTGTCAGCACTTAATCATACTTTACTGGATAGGTGTTATTGTCGAACTGGATTTTACTGGATCTGCCCAATGTCATCCTGCACCAGACTTCAAAGTTCAGATTTATTGTGAAAGTACATACATGACATCACATATTTCATGCGGGGAAGGCAGAATTTCTTATCGGTAGTTAAAAAAACTGTACTCAAGAAAAGATGCATATACAAAAAAGAGAAATGTAAACAAAGAAATAAAGTAAACAAACTGTGCAATACAGAAAATAAATATTCTATAATAAATAATGTACAAAGTAAGGGTCCTTAAATGAGTCTTTGATCGAGTTTGTTATTTAGAAGTTGATGGTGGAGGCGTAGGAATTGTTCCTGAACCTGGTGGTACAAGTCTTGCAGCAGCTACACCTCTTTCCTGATGGCAGTAGTGAGAACAGAGCACATCCTAGGTGGTGTGCATCTTCGATGCTCTCTGATGGCCGCGTTCCATGTAGATTTTCTCAATGGTGGGCAGGGTTTTGCCTATAATGTCCCGGGCAGTGTCCGCTACGTTATGCAGGGCTTTCCGCTCAGAGGAATTGGTGCCCCCGTCTCAGGCAGTGATGCAGCCATCACACCAAACCTCTGCAAACTCCTGAGAAAGTAGAGATGCTGACGTGCTTTTCTTCATGATGAAATTCATGTGTTGGATCCAGGAAAGGTCCTGTGAGATAGTGACACCCAGGAATTTAAATTTGCAAACCCTCTCCGTGTCTGATCCCCCAATGAATACTGGATCATATACCTCTGGTTTTCCCGAACTAAAGTCCACAATCAACTCCTTGTTTTGGTGACATTGAGTTTGAGGTTGTTATTCCACCATTCAGCTAAGTTTTCAATCTCCATCCTGTCAGCTGACTCATCACCCCTTTTTATACAACCCACTGCCATTGTATTGTCATCAGATTTGGAAATGGTGCTATTATCGTACCGAGCAACAAAGACATATGTGTAAAACAAATAGAGCAGGGGGCTAAGAATGCAGCCCTGTGATGCATCAGTACTGATGGAGATTATAGAGGAGATGCTCTTACCAATCCTCACTGATTGTGGTCTGGAGGTGACGTAATCCACAATTCAATTACAGAGTGAGTTATTGAAGGCCAGGGCTTGGAGTTTGCTGATGAGTTTTGAGGGGATGATGGTGCTGAGTGCTGAACTGTAGTTGATAAAGAGGATTCTGATTAATGTGTCTTTGGTGTTCCGTGGCTTTGTGCGGAGACCATGATGTAGATCTGTTGCTGCAGTAGCCAAATTGGAACAGATCCATGTCACTGCTCAGACAGTAGCTGATATGCTTCAACACCAGACTGTCAAAACACGTCATCACTATGGATGAGAGTGCCACTGATCAGTAGTCATTGAGGCAGGTTATCACACTCTTCTTTGGCACAGGTATGTTTGAAACAGGTGGATACCATGCCCTGCCAGAAATGAGATGTTGAAGATATTTGTGAATACATTGGCCAGTTAGTCATATAACCATATAACCATATAACCATATAACCACTTACAGCACAGGACAGGCCAGTTCGGCCCTACTAGTCCATGCCATAGCAAATCCCCACCCTCCTAGTCCCACTGACCAGCACCCGGTCCATACCCCTCTAGTCCCCTCCTATCCATGTAACGATCCAGTCTTTCCTTAATGTCAGTACAGGTTTTCAGTATTCAAGCGAGTACTCTATCCAGACTGGATGCTTTCCTTGGATTCACTCTCCTGAAGGCAGCCAGCATATCATCCTCAGATACTCACAGTAGAGGATCATCAGGAGACATGGGGGCATGCAATAGTTCTACCTTGTTCTGGTGGCCAAATCAGGCATAGAAGGCATCGAGTTCATCTGGGAGTGAAGCTTGGTTTGGTTTTGGAACTGGTTATAGCATTTGCACCCTGCCACACCTGACAGGTATCTTTCTGTTTGCATTCTCATCCAGAATCTCCACTTCACCTAGGAGATAACTTCTCGTGGGTCATGCCTGTGTCTTGTGTAGTATTCTAGATCTCCGGATTTAAATGCCTGTGATCTAGCTCTCAGCGGATTCCACATTTCATTGTTCATTCAGGGCTTCTGGTTGGGGAAAACTCTGAACGATTTGGTGGGGACACATTCGTCCATAGCTGTTTTGATCAAGTTTTAGGCCTGAGTGGCAGCTGAACCTTGAATAGCACCCTGAAGAAGTGCTTTGCCATAATATTTTAACAAAAATTTTCTCAGCTGGCACAAGACAGCCAGCCAGGGCTGTCACTAGTTTCAAAGAAGGTACTAGAAATAAATACAATTTTAATAATTAAAGACTATTAAAAATAACAACAGAGTGAAAATGTAATATATATATATTAGAAATAATTCTCCTAACAAACAGAAATAAAGAAATAATTATAATATTGCACACACAAAAAAACCGAATCTACTAAAAAAAATATAATGGAAACAAACAAACAAACTAAAAACAAGCAACTGAGCGGCCTATCCCAAGGATCTGTCAAATAGTTTAAAACATAGCTCCAGTTCGGTCCACACCTAGATAACAAAACAGCAAGAATTAGATTCCATCTGGAAAGGAAGAGTTAATTCATTTTCACTGTTTGGAATTTATATATGATACTTATACTATGTAGACTTGGAGAGACCAAGTTATTTATATTCTCCTTTTGCTGTGTATGTTATGAAATGTTAATAAAAAGATTGAAAAATCAAGAATAAATAACAACAGGAGTTACAAAATTTATAGCAAAACTTTTAAAAAAAACGTTCATAGTCATATAGGCCCAGGAACATTACAGCATAGTTCAGGCCCTTCAGCCCATCATATTGTGCTGATTGTTGTAATCCTACCCTATACATCAATATATTTACATACTTCATCCTTGTTCTACAATATCCACTGAAATCACTGAGATTGTGGAATTGGCACCAGATCTTACCTGGCACATAATTTGAGAGATGATTTTACTTTCCCTTGGTACTTTTCTTGGGAACCTCTCCACTTGGTTCAATGGGGAGTTAAGTGCCTGAGCATACACACAAACAGCAGCTACTGCCTCTTGCTACATCTAGGTTCACCATATTTGTAAAAGTTCTGGATTTGCTAGAATTTACCTGTCAAATCCACAAAGGAGAGCAAGGGATGATGGTTGCCTTTTCAGAGATGTTTAGGAATCTTTGTTTTAAATCTTCATATTTGTGCCATTCATACTCGGTTTTTAAATAACTTTCTAAAAGTGCATATTATGAAGGAAAACTTGTGAACTGTTTTGTGGGCAGCGATGAGTTACAAAGAGTGCCCTTTTATATTTACACATAAACAATTCCAGAATGCTTTACAGCCATTGCTTGTAAAATGTAGTCAATCTTGTTATTCACTAATACATAAACAGCAGTCAATTTTTGTACATCAAGGTCACAGACACTGCAAGCTTAATGGAAACTTTTTTGATGAGGGTGATTGAATAAAGCACTATTGGTCTCTACATTTCAGGATGCCTAGTGCCTTTGAGTAATGCAATGGAATTTGCAAAGCCACTCTAACGTGACATTTGGGCTTACAATTTAACATTACGTTCAAAGACAGAGGTTTGATAAGTAGTGTTTTTGTTCAGGAACCTGCCTACTTTGATGAAGGGCTAAAGTCGATAACATTGGTTATGTATCTTTATCTTTGCTACATAAAGAACTCTATTTGACCTGCTGAATTTCTTCCGCTTTGTGTTTTACTCTGATAAGCAGTTTTGCACATTTACTGAGAGATGCAGCATGTAAATATGCCCTGCAGTTGAGTCCAAACTGACCATTAACTACACATTATTTTCACTCAGTAATACTCTATTTTTAATTTCAATTTTCTATTCATCTGCTTTTTTTCATGAGTCCTTCAAAACACACAAAAATGGTTTAAGTCTTTCTTATTACCATTTTTAAGGTTTTACTGTTGTTTCTGCCAAAAATAACTGATTGATCCCCTGAGGAACTTCAGGTCCATAGTCTTAGATGACATACCAGACATGGTAATAGTGTCAGACCGCACAATCATTATAGAAGTTAGGGCGGCACAGTTAGCATACTGGTTAGCGTAACACAGCGCCAGCCACCCGAGTTCGAATCCAGTGCTGTCTGAAGGAGTTTCAATGCTCTCCCCATGACTGCGTGGGTTTCCTCAGGGGGCTCTGGTTTCCTTCCATGCTTCAAAATGTACAGGGATCGTAGGCCAATTGGATTTAATTGGGCAGCACGGGCTTGAAGGCTCGTGGGCTGGTAGGGCCTGTTACCGTGCCATATGTCTAAATTTTAAAAAATGTTAAATATTAAAAATTAAAAGTTAGATGCATCAGGAAATCTTATTCTCCCACGCTTCCATCAATCCCTCCAGGTTCTACCCCTCGTCTATAATGGAGCAATTTAAGTAAAGAATAACAATGTTTATTATCTTTCATCTGTGATCTGGCTCTCAGCGAATTCCACATTTCATTGTTCATTCAGGGCTTCTGGTGGGGGAAAACTCTGAACGATTTGGTGGGGACACGTTCGTCCATAGCTGTTTTGATCAAGTCTTAGGCCTGAGTAGCAGCTGAACCTTGAATAGCGCCCTGAAGAAGTGCTTTGCCATAATATTTTAACAAAAATTTTCTCAGCTGGCACAAGACAGCTAGGGCTGTCACTAGTTTCAAAGAAGGTACTAGAGATAAATACAATTTTAATAATTAAAGACTATCAAAAATAACAAGAGTGAAAATGTAATATATATATTAGAAATAATTCTCCTAACAAACAGAAATAAAGAAATAATTATAATATTGTACACACAAAAAAAAACTAATCTACTAAAAAAACATATAATGAATATGCCTGGAATTCTTACTTGCTGCAGCCAAACAGGTACTTGTAAAGACAAACTATCATAGTTAAGTAATTTAGTTCAATTAAAAGGCAATAATACACAAGATCAATTATGAAAATTCACAGTAATATGTGTGGAAAAGAATGGTTTGCAATATTGCAGACAGTTCATGATTAGTGTACCAAAGTGAAGTTCAAGAGTCCCATAGCTATTGGAAAGAAACTGTTATTGAACCCAGAGGTGCTGGTTTTCGCCTGAAGGTACCGGTGAGAAGAGGTTGGTCAAGATGTTGGCTGCCTTATTGATGCAGTTTCTGACACAGATGTCTGCACTGGATGGGAGGTCAGAGCCTGTGAAGGACCTGCCTATGTTTGCTACCTTTGGCAGCCTTCTGCACCCCTAGGCATTTGAATTACCCTACCAACCTGCAAATCTTTGGGATGTGGAGGAAAACTGGGATTCCTGGAAAGCATGGATGATTCTGTCATGATTCAAAAGGCATTCCTTTGAAGCCTATCTTGTTAAAAAAATAGTGTGCAATTGAGAATTTTATGGTTTGATTTGAAGTAATGATGATGATGAAACTGATGCCATGGGGGGGTGGGGGGAAGAATCATCCTAATGTGGTCTCAGATCAGAAGCACTTGATATGTTAATCTCCTCCCTCAGGGGAAAGGTCTGGACAATTAAGCTGCAGTTCCCTAGCCAGAATATTGTGTTTCTCTGAATACCATGGCCCCCAAGCCGAAAGAATTTTCCCAAGATCCAAATTTTCGTCGGCCACCGTAAATTGTGCGTGTTCTTTCATTACCGCTATTACTTTCCCACACTTACTCTAAATTGCTAGTTTGACTTTCCCGTGACCACTATAAATTGTGCATGTTTTTTCATTGCCGCTATTACTTTCCCACATTTACTATAAATTGCTAGTTTGACTTTCCTGTGACCCCTATAAATTGTGCGTGTTCTTTCATTGCCGCTATTACTTTCCCACATTTACTATAAATTGCTAGTTTGTCTTTCCCGTGTCCCCTATAAATTGTGCGTGTTCTTTCATTGCCGCTATTACTTTCCCACACTTACTATAAATTGCTAGTTTGACTTTCCCGTGACCCCTATAAATTATGCGTGTTCTTTCATTGCCGCTATTACTTTCCCACACTTAGTATAAATTGCTAGTTTGACTTTCCCATGACCACTATAAATTGTGCATGTTCTTTCAGCATGTAAAAATATCCTCATATAGTGCACACACACATATGACGCATGGTGTGGGGGGTTGTGCCTGGTTTGTGAAATATGCATATAATGGGTGTGTTATATGTGTAAAATATGGTATTTGTGTAAAGCTATTTGATGAAAGTTTGAAAGTGGCATCACATGTTGGCAATTAAAGCTTTGGCAAAAAAATTGTAATATTGATTCCTTTTCTATTTTTCAATCATACCCTCCAATGCAATGTATCTTAAATACATTTAATGTATCTTAAATACATTTGAGTAATGAGTAATGAGTTTCAAGAATGCAACTTTTGTCTCCACCTTTTACTGATTTTGGATCAAGGTTTATTTACAGGAGATGAGAACTTAAACCTCTTTCCCCTATTCAATCATATTTTTCTGAAATGTCAAAGAGAAATATAGCATAAATTCTCCTGCATTTTATTCCTTATACTTTATAGTGCACTTAATTTGTTGGCTGTAAGTTCTGGAAGAAAAAAACACAGCTGCAGGAATTAAAGTACAGGTCACTGATGTAGGATCTTGATCTGAAATGTGAAATCTCCATTTGCCTCCGCAGATGCTGTTTGACCCACTGATTTTCTCCAGCGATTGATTTTTACTCTAGATTCCACCATCTGCTTTGCATTGTTTCTCCATTGTTGAATGAAAATGGATTTGTAAAAATAGGTCGTTATATTATAAGGATCAATGAATCATAAACATACTTTTAACAATTTGTGAACATTAGCACCTTTGGTGAAAATAAAATATGGATAAAAATGTTTCCAAAAGTGGACATGGTTCCTGAACAACACATGAGCTCAAAGTAATAAATACAAACTAATTGTTTTATATAAAGGCTAAGTCATTGTGCAATTAAAATTTTTAGTTTTTTTTTACTTGAATTTAGTAGTTATCTGTTGGATTGCATCTTATAGCTAGAGTACATGGAAATCTTCTACAGTGTTTTTATTCAAAGAAGGTGATTCCAGTCTAGACAGTCTAGATAGCCTGAATATGCATGAGATTGTCTGATTTCAGAAGCTAAGCAGGTACAGGCCTGGTCAGTACTTGGAGGGGAGACTACCAGGTCTGTGAGGGCTGCTGAACTGGTAGACAAAAGTCAAAGAATTTCATGTATGTTACATGCTAATGTACCTTTGCCTTTAGTTCTGTTTCATGCTAATGTACCTTTGCCTTTAGTTCTGTGGCTGTGGGCCACATTCCAAACAATATTAAGCCCAGCAGTTTTCAGCCACTCTGGCTCCTTAAACAAGCCATTTAAAGCTGGACTAGGTGGTTGGACCCTGCGGGGGAGCATTGAGGTTTTGCTATCTGCTGTAACAACAGTGTTGTTGTTACAGCAGCTTGAGCAGTGCTGACATTTTTTTTCTCTAAAAATTGGCCAGGGGCTACAGTTGGCCCATGGGTCACAGGTTGGCAACCCCCAGTCCAAATTATAAATCTAGCTTGGCCCAGTTCTGGATTGCAGCAGATTACTGCTGGGCCTCCACACAAGCCCTAGGGCATTCACCTCTTCCAAATCTATGTGTGAGAACACAGGTGTGATTATTTCAAACCTTGAAAAGAAGCTGTTTGCCCTTTTGGGCACTCAGTTCATTTTCATTTTTTTCTGAATGTTGATGCCAAATGGTTTGCTGCAGAAAAGTGTCAAGCACTTGTATTTTAGATCACCTTTCATGTTCTCAGCAAGTGCCAAAATCGTTCTCAGCAATTCTTGGTATTAGAAACCCTGCTGACCTGATAGCTACAAAAGCAGACCCTTCAGCCCACAAATACCTAATTGATCATCACCACTCCTTTATACTATCCCTACGTTAATATAATTTTTTTTGTTCCCACCACATTCTCATCAACTCAACCCCAGATTCTACCACTCACCTGCACATTAGAGGCGATTGACATTGGTCACTTAACCTACCAATCTGCGCATCTTTGGATGTGGGAAGAAACTGGAGAGCCCAAGAGGAAGTTCCAAACTTAAGTGAGATATACAGTACGGTAACAGGCCCTTATGGCCCATGAGCCCATGCCCCTCCAAATACATCATTTAACCTACAGTCCCCGTATGTTTTTAAAGGGTTGGAAGGATCTGCAACACCTGGAGGAAACCCATGCAGACACAGGGAGAATGTACAAATTTCTTACAGATTCGAACGCATAATAGTACTGCTGAGCTAACCATGGCAGCCAACATCCACTATCCCTGTATTTCTTTCTGAATGGCCAAAGACTCATTGTCACATGTGGTATTTTCTGTAAATTTAGCCTCAGCTACAGAGCCTTAACGCAAAGGAATTCAGGACAAATTTATACAGCTTATTTTTAAAATGCAATCCTAAAATTACATTCAACCTGTAGCATTTATCAGCCAATATATTTTTCATGTGCTTTGGTGTGAAAACCTCATAGTATTCCAGACTCCCCACAATTCTAGCATTTTCATCTATTTGTAATTAATGCCCTTGAGATACAAGTTTACTGTGTAGCGAAGTATTCTATACTGAGCTACTATAGATATCGGTGTACACATTGTGGAATCGCTGTGCACATTTTCCAGTTGAGGTTTTCACTGGGAAGTTAATATACACGCTGTGCAGTCTTGTGCAAGACTCACAACTCCAGGCTTGTATGCTGGGCTTGTATACATCACTGCTTCTGTCACATGGACCGGAAATGACTTCATCAGTGATGTCATCAGCTCAGATAAAAAAACCTGTGTTGGATGCAGATCAATTTCCTGCATTTTCCACAGTACATCTGCCATTTTGGAAGTGACTTGTTGGTAAGTGGGTCGCCACAACTGTTCATTTTCCACATTGACCTCTCAACCACCGATAATTGTCTGATTTGACTGACCTTCAGTTCAGGATCAGCAGAATTTTCTTCTCTATAAATATTGGGAAATTTGAAGTCATTTCCTTTGCCACCCTCTTCTTCCATCACACGTGTTCCTGAATTACCTCCCTGGAATTTGTCGGAAACTGCCTGTATGCAGCCTTGATCTTGCATTATGCTTCCTACCTTCACACCCAAACGATTAATAACTATCACATCAACAAAGTTCCCAGCACTGATCCCAACGGTGCATCACGTTATTCATTCACAAGTAAGAGTGAATGAGGTCAGTGGAAAACTGGAAATAATCAATGTTGCATCAGCTGTTTAGAAGGAACAGATCTAAAGGTAAGAAGCTAAAAGGAGATATTTATTTGGATTGCCGATTTTTCAATTGAGAGGAAAGGACATGAGACACCATAGGTAGTGTAATGGTTAGCAGGAAGTTATTACAGTATTAGTGACCCAGGTTCAAATCTAGCCCTATCTTTAAATGAGTTTGTGCATTTTTACTGTGACCTGCATGGGTTTTCCCTGGTGCTTTCATTCCCTCCCACCCTCCAAAATGGGCAGGGTTGTAGGTTAATTTGGTGTAAATGAGCAGCATGGGTTTCAACAGCTGGAATCGGCTTCTAAGGCATTGTAAATAACAATTAAAAAAACATATCTAGTGTGAGGATTCCTGGCCAAAATTTATGAACACAAGTGGTGGTGCAGAGAATACAGGTGACTGTTTGAAGCTAGAAAGAGGGTTCCAGGAAGTCTTTCTGTATGTATAGGATTTTGCTGAGATCAAAGTTGATTCACATTTATTGTCTCCAGACCAAAGGAAAAGGTATTAGGCAAGAGTGCTGTTGGTTCACAAGATTGATGCTAGACATGAAGGCTCCCTTCTGGGGAAAGACTGAACAACATGGGCCTATTTATAAATATACATTTTGAAAGAAAGTAGGAGACATCATTGCTGTTCATCATATTTTTAAAAGGATTGACAGATTAGATGTTGAGAAGTATCTAGGATCCCAGCGTAGGATGACAAAATTCATTGGTATATCTTTACTCCAGAGCACTGGAGATATTCAGCTGGTTTTCATAAGGCAGAGATAAATGTTCTGGACCTAAAAAAAATTAGAGTATGGAGAGAGATGGAAATGTGGAGTTAGTGTACACATTATCTGTGATCTTATTCAATGGTAGCAGAAACTCAAAGCCCTTCTTGGATTGTTTCCCCCTCTTCCTTGGGTTATGATTTTACTGCTAATTCTACCTGTTTCCGTGTAGTCCATGTTGTTGGGCTATCTGACCATCCCAATTAGTAATGTCACCATTATGAAACTTGACCACAATGTAGAATTGTTAAACCAAGAGAAACAGGCAAAAGGATGCTGAGGTTTTCCAAATTCTTAGGATTTCTTGACAATCCTGCGTTCTGCATCTTTGAAGTGTTAACAAAATGCATTGGTTTTCTTGGGCACCTGGAAGGTGAAATGATAAAATTGTTGAGGGGAAGAGGAACAGGAATAGGCGAGGAACAGGGAGATTGAAGAAGAGGGATTAGGTATGAAGATGTAAGCTTGAAGAATTTTAACCTCACCACTAGCCATGACCTCACCGTGGGGGTTGGCATGTAATTGTCTTATCCGTTCCTCTCCACTTAGTCTCTGCTCAATCCCTGATGTGTGGGATATTCTTCCTGCCAGAGAAGGGAGAGTATTAGTGGACATCATTGCTTTCTGTTTAGGTCAGGGGTCGCCAAATGTTTTTGGTTGTGGGCCACATACAGTAATGGGCCAAATAATATAAAGCCCGACAGGTTTCAACCAGTTACATTGTAACAAAAATGGTCTTTTTAGAACAGAAAACCCCTGAGCGATCAAAAATTCATTTTCTATCAAAATAACTATACAACACAACTGAATGTTTTAACTGTTGACATTACAGTAGTTAACGGATGTGCTCACATATTACAGCAGGTATCTGCTGCTCTTGAATTTAATTTAAATGAATACATTAAAACTCTTTAAAACCTATTAAAAAAGGAATGCAAAATAGAAAGCTGGGAGCAAAGTAAGAACAGGAAAATGATCCAGATAGGGACAAGGCGGTCCCCAACATTCTTCCACAATACTCTGTGAATACTCATGGCCCAAGTATCCACTTAATGATCATGTTGCAATGTGTAAATCTGTAGATAGCCTATGAAAGATTAACAGATGCCGTACAAATTAAACAAACACACTTCCCCTTGACTTCTGTGAAAAAGTATTCATTTTCCTACCATGTCGGAAACATTTGGCCCTCCCTTACTATTTTCTGTATTTTCAGTATTTTCAGTTCCACCATGCTTAATCAACTGAGATAAATGCTTAATTGATGAGCAATGTTTCAAGAGCCAGTCTAGTGGTTGTTCAAATTGGCAGCGACATCTAGTGCTGAAATGAAGAAGTGTGATGTACCTGCAGTGCAATTTATTGTTAGAGACTATGTTCTGACTGGTCATATTCCATTTTATTTTTAAAATTCACCCTGGGCCACTTACAAATGGGAAATGGACCACAGTTGGCCAGGGTGCCCTAGTTTTGCCACCCCTGGTTTAGGTGATGTGGCTGTTGCATGTGGTGAGATTTGGGTGTGATATAAGCTTGCAGGAATGTTGACTGCAAGAGTGGAATGGAACAGCATACTCCTTGTAGATCAAAAATATTAGAAGGTGAGTTGGAGTGTGATGAATTGAGCAGTGTGTGATTCACTAACGAGGACCTGATATTTGAAGCTGTGTTAATTTAACTTGGGGCACTGCATTTCTACATTCAGGTCATTAGGGTTTAACCTCTATCATTAACCTCAATGGTCATTTCTTCCCATTGGCATCGAAGTAGGGTCTCTTTGGCTGCTGTGGAAGTAAGACGTCTCTCTTGAATTAGACCCTGCACCAACACCTCCAGAGCTTCTACCAAAATAAATAGGAGCCTGCTCCCTTCTGCAATAAGCTGTTCTGCATTGGTTCTCAGGTCAGATTCACCTCCTGCATAACTGCCATCCCCTGTTCCGAATACAACTTAGAAGCAGCAAGATACTTCTCTGTGGTAGAAGTTAGAGATTACAGATGTTGAATCTGCTACAAAATACAAACTGCTGGAGGAACTGAGCAGGTCAAGCAGCAATTATGGAGGGAGGAAAGTAGTCAGAATTTCAGGTTGGGTTCCTGCATTAGGATTCAAGTGGTGCTTTTGGCTCACATTATTGACACTGTTGCTGCGTTGAACCAATCACAGGGTAGAGTGTACATCCTGATTGGTGGGCGGGAGGGTGTGTGTGAAGTTATCACATTGAAACATGAAAGTCTGGAGATGCTGCAATTTTAGTCAAAACTCAGAAACGCTGGAGGAACCCAGCCAATCTTGCAGCATCCAAAAGAGCTAAAGATATATTACTGATGTTTCAGGCTTGAGCCCTTCGTCAAGGTATGAGTGAAAAAGACACGTGTCTGAATTAAAGGCTGGGGAAAGAAAGGGGGAAATGGTTTTTTTTCATTCATTTCTTGAGGAAGGGCTCAGGCCCAAAACATCAGTAATATAGCTTTACCTCGTTTGGATGGTGCAAGAGTGGCAGAATTCTTCCAACGTTTCTGTGTTTTGACAACAAATATTGAGTCTGGGTTGAATTACTTCAGAACTGTATTTGACCAGAAACACCTGACAGATACCCACCCAAGAATTTCCTGGCAGCAATCTGTGGGCAATGCTTGATGTTTACTGCTCAGGAAATTGTAACTTAGAATTAACATTCCAGCAACTTCACTGAAATATTAGAGGCCTTTCAACAAGGTCAGATAGGCCCCATCACGATAACTTACCCCCACAGCCTGTCCCTTTAACTACCTCACCTGTTGCAGTTTTCACCGTGTTAACAAAATTTACTTCTGAAAAATGAGATTTTGTGCTTTCCCGATAGCAGAGAAAAGAGCAACAAGCCCTTCAAATCTTGCCGGGTGCAATATCTGTACCTCAATGAAAACAACGGAATGGTTAGCGTGAATTATTTTCTACCATCCGTTCAATGCAGTCATGAAGATTTATAACACTTCCATTTTTTTTCTATTTCTTCTAAAGAAGCATCTCCCCAAGCTATTGTCAAAACTAAACAGTTGATAGATCCAGCTGTTGAAAGTTAGCATTTCGTACCCATTGAGGAGATCTTCTTTAAGGCATTTTAAACAAATAAACGTGCCTATCAATAATTGAATGTTTCCTAGCGGCCATTTATCACAATGATTACAGATTAAAAGGTAAATTTAAGCATTTAATGATCACCATGTTGTGTGGGCTTGCTTTTTGTGGATTTTTTTCATTGTGAATCTTACTGATATAGCCCTTTTGATACACTTCATGCATTTTCTATAAAGCTACCTAAATGAGTCAGGCTCCAGCATGTGTGTAGGTAGCAATAACTAACTTGTTTTATCAAGTTATTTGAATGCAATATATCTTGGGATTTATTTTTACATAAAAATGACCATTTATTTTAATTCAAGGAGCATTGTTCACAGAGCCCTTTAACTGTCTAAAATTGTGTTTCCCACCTCTCTTGGTTAAACCAGAAAACTTGTATCTGTTTGCTAATGGGAAAATGAGTTTAAACTAGATTTTCAGGCATGTATATACAGAAATCAAAGATTTATACATAATAGAAATGTTCTCAAGTGTATTTATTTCAATGCAAGGAGTATTGTTGGAAAGGCAGACAATCTTAGGTTGTGGATTGGCACGTAGGATTACAACATTATTGATATCAGTGAGACTTGGTTGCAGGAGAGGCAGCTCATTATTCCGGGATTCCATTGTTTCAGATCTGATAGAGGGGGAGGGATGAAAGTGAGAGGAGTGGCATTGCTAGTCAGGGAAAATATCTCAGCTGTGCTTAGACAGGACAGCACAGAGGGCTTGTCTACAGAGGCTGTATGGGTGGAGCTGAGGAACGGGAAAGGTATGACCACACTAATAGGTTTATATTATAGACTGCCTGATAGAGAGAATTGGAGGAGCCAATCTGTAGAGAGATAGCCGACTGATGTAAGAAACAGAAAGTTGAGATAATAGGAGATTTTAATCAACCCAAAAAGGTTTCACAACAATGCTAAGGGGGGGGGGGGGGGGTCTTTCCTATATTTCTTTCTTTCTTTCTTCTATGTATGCAATCAAGTATTATCTTTACTATTGGATTTTATGATTATTTATTTCATGAGGAGCCAGGATTGATGAAGGGGAAATAGCTTGGAGATTTGAATTAGGAGGTCTACAGCTTCCAAATTTTGAGGACTATTATAAAGTGACCCAGTTAGGATTTCTTCTTCCTCCTCTTGAGGCTTGTGGGCTGGAGCTATATATGGGCTAATATAGAAATGAATAAAATAGGTGAGTAAACAAGAAGGCCATAGATGCAAAAGAAATTGACCCTGTTTATCTTGAATAATATAAATGTTATTAACTGGTCAAGAAAAAAAAAGGAATAAAATCTATTAAAGATTGTTATCAAGGCAGATATAGAATGAAAAAATATAACAAATGTGAGATACAGAAGGATACATTATAATTTCATAAACTAGTTATATATTACACTGCAAAAACTTAATTGAAATCAGACAGTTCCGAAAAGTGCTTTTTGCTGTAAACTGGATATAGATACATTTGTATACTTTATGGACAAGTCCTAAATCAAATACCTTTTGGACCAATTAATAGATTTTGTTTCAACTGTTATCAAACATACGGTATATAGAAATGTGAAGTTGTATACCTTTGGAAAAAAAATACATATAAATTTAAAGAATAGATATGATGAATTTCTGAGAATTTGGTTTTCATACACTTAAAAATTGGTTTAATCATTTTATAGATAACTTATTTCAATAGGTTAAAATATGATTGATAAGTACTTTATTACTCCCCTGCTCTAATTCATTTTATTTCACTTTATTTGACGATATTTATATATTTTTTATACACAAATTTTGAAATAATTTGAATATATATAATATATATTATATAGTGGGGTCTTGCTTTACTATTTATTATATATTTAAAAAAATATAACTAGTTGTAGTTACTAGATATACTTAAGTTTTAATTTACTAATTAGATAATATCCAGTATTGTGATAAATCTAGTCTAATATATTTTAGAGATAACTGTAGTTGTAATTGTTAAATACATTTGTTATAATTTATTAATCAGATAATATCCAGAATTATTATTAAACTTGTCCATCTCTTTTTTTTTTCTTCCTTTGCTTATTCTTTTTCCCTTTTCATTTTTTTTTTCTGTGTGGGAGAGAACAGGGGTGGGGGCGAAGAAAATTATTTAAATAAAGCATGTATTGATTTTGATATACAAAAATTTCTTAGTTTTGCTAATAAAATAACATTTGGGGGAAAAAACCTATAACTCAAAGGAAATAAGTCAGTCCAAAAACTGTGCTAACTTAATTTCTTTGTGAAAATGTTGTTCTCTAATCTGTTTTCATTATACAGGTACACAATCCGGACATCTAAAATCCGGAAAGCTCCAAAATCCAGCAAGTGGGGAGAGAGACGGCAGTGCGAGTCAGGCGGGTGAGGGGGAGAGACTGCCAGCACGAGTTGGGTGGGTGAGAGACTAGCAGCGCGAATTGGGCGGGCGAGTGACCGGCAGTGAGTCGGGCAGGCGAGAGACCGACAGCACAAGTCAGGCGGGTGAGGGGGAGAGACTGCCAGCACGAGTTGGGCGGGCGAGTGACCGGCAGTGAGTCGGGCAGGCGAGAGACCGACAGCACAAGTCAGGCGGGTGAGGGGGAGAGACTGCCAGCACGAGTTGGGCGGGCGAGTGACCGGCAGTGAGTCGGGCAGGCGAGAGACCGGCAGCATAAGTCAGGCAGATGAGGGGGAGAGATGGCAGCGTGACTGGCAGGGGCGAGGGTGGATACGGCAGCACAATTCAGATGGACTTAAATCTGGCGTTCCGAAATCTGGAAAAATCCAAAATTCTGAGCACACTGTCCCCCAAGGGTTCCAGATAAAGGATTGTGTACCTGTACTTCTATTAATTTTCTTTTAAATTTCAACCTACGGCACGGTGTTAGGCCCTCTAGCCCACAAACCCATGTTGCCCAAATTCACCCCTGTGACCACTACTAGCCCCATACATCTTTGCTATGTGGAAGGAAACCGGAGTGCCAGATACAGGAAGAATGTACAAACTCCTTACACACAGTGCCGGATTTGAACCCAGTTCTCTCACACTGTAACTGTGCCACCCTTTATTCTTTAATATTATTTAATAGTATCCTTTAATGTTATTCCTCATTTCAATTCCACTCAGAAAAAAACATACAAATAAATGAAAGCTTTGTGAAGGTGTAGTTATCCTAGGCTGATAGTGGCTTAGGCCAAATTTTCTATTTCTATTGGATGAGAGATCCTGACCACAAATGAACTCTTCCTCCATTCCACAAGGCCAAAAGACCCATTGCTATTTACTCAGTCGGAATTGCAGTCTTTTTTGAAGGATATAATATTTGGCGACCAGAGATAATTCCACCCTCTGCCAAGATTGTGCTGCATCTGACCTAGAGGGAGCTCAAAATGTGCCAAAAAGAAGAAAATGCTTCACTTCTCAGCTGATGAATACATTTCGGTTTATTCTCTGCTGTGTACTATATGTGATAATGATCGTCTGGCATTAGGAGTTTAGCTGTAAGCACATTCCTTTCCTTTGCACTGTGTTCAGACCTGGCAAGGTTTCTACAGACTGTGTGATAGAGGCGGAACCGGAGGCTGAACAAGCAAATAATTGTACCTCTCTCAGCAATTGTTTCTTGCTCAGTAAAATCTGCATATTATACCCTGCAGCCAAATATATTGGCTACATTGATTTGTCAAAGTACAGATGATGTTCATTGGGAAACCTGATTTGTCAAATGTTTGATTTCTTGATGCTGAATTCTGCTAAGTAATGGAGTATGTTTTTGGCATCCATATGAAGCTTACCAATAGTCAATCACAGTAACTAATGCAAATTAAAGAAAATGTGCACCCAAAACAATACCATAATGGATCATGGAATTTATCAATGAATTTGCAGCAACTTAAATACAATTGAAGTGCATATGATAGACTGATGGCGATGGGTAATGTAGCTCGGCTTCCACTCTCTGTGCAGACTGTACCGAGCAAGTTTTAACAACAAAGACCCATGACTCTGGAGTATATGTAGATGATTTTATGCAAAGAGCTTTTGAAGGTTGGCTCATTTTAAAATTGGCTTTGTTTTCCCAGTGGTTGAATTATGGTTGTACGTAATGATCATTGAAACTCTGTGGAGGATAGGCAAAGTTAATATTACTGCTCGGGTTGCTAATCGGGAGTGTGCCACAGCTGCTCTCAGAGAGGGACTAATGAAGGAGTTAACTACTGAAACATTGTGGTAGAGATCAGAAATAAGAAAGTTGCTTCCACTCTGATAAGGCCGTTCTATGGGCCTCTCAATAACTACTGGAAGGTGGAGGGACAGACATGCAGATGGTTTATGGGAAGTTATAAAAGAAACAGGGTTGTTTTAGTGGGAGACTCTAATTTCCACAATATTGACTGGGACTTTCTTAGTGCCGGAGGCTTAAATGTGATAGAATTTGTTAAGAATGTCCAGTCGTAATGCTCTGTTTTGAGGTGGAAGTGTCCTGTTAAAGGTGCACACCTAATCTGTGCCTCTATCAGCCACTCAGGTCCAAAGGAGCACATAACTCTGCTTTACCACCCCTCCCCCACCACCCCCGCTTGATTGCAAGGATGATGACTCATTAGTCACCTTACATTCCACTCCCAGATTTTCTGACTGGGTTGACTCTCTTGGCCTTCTTCTATCCCGATATCCATAGGACAGTTGCCTCAAACTGAAGGGATTTGGTTCAAAAGTGTTAATGTGAGCTCATGACATTTCATGTCTGTAAGTTCGACCTCCGCCAAATCTCTTGAAAATTTAGCCCGGGGACTGCAAGAGTTGTAGTTTCCATGTCTCACCATTGCTGAGCTCAACAAAGAACTGACAGACGGAGAAACTATATGCTGTTAGAGGGAGAAATTTACTTCCTTGGTTCTCCTTCTCTAATTGCTGCTGTGTGGGAAGTCTACAACACACTGATAGCTAACAAGCTAGCAGTAGGGAATTACCTCCACCTGTGCATTGTCTTGTAATTTAATGGCACCCTTTCACATCGTAATAATTTTGCAGAATTTATTTAACTCAATCTGGTGAAATTTGAGATCGCTTGGTAATTCACTCTTCTGTTTATGCATGATCTCAACACCACGTTTGGAAGTGTGCGTGCGTGCGTGCGTGCGTGCGTGCGTGCGTGCGTGCGTGCGTGCGTGCGTGCGTGCGTGCGTGCGTGCGTGCGTGCGTGCGTGCGTGCGTGCGTGCGTGCGTGCGTGCGTGTGACCAACACCATTGCAGCTCAGGCACAATTCAAAAAAGTCGAATCAAAGTTTAGTCTTAGAAATCCTGTGTTGAAACTCTGAACTGATGTTCAGAAGAAATTATGGAGTAGGTGATATTTCTCAAAATTCACAAATCCTTGTCGAGTTGCTTCCGGAGAAATGTTCTTTCATACAAAGATGGTCATAACTCCACTCTTCCTTGCTTAGGGGAAACAAAGTCTGTGACTTTCACAATGCTTCCACGAATCTAGGCAAAGGTTAGACAAAATAACTATCAGAACGGTCACAATCCAAATACAGGAATTATCCTGTTCCTTTATGGGTAAGTCAAAAATGACCATTGCAATGGTCACAGTAGGTCACTGATTTCCCCTGACAAGGAGAAACAACAGAAATGTCCATCTCACACCAAGTTACTTCATTTCTGTCTCGAAGATCTCTGGATACTTATGATGCTTTGTTAAGTATTGCTTGATCAATACTGAAATCTTTTTTGTTGCAATTTCCCAAAAACATGATTCATAAGCATATGACCTCTAAATGCCCCTATGGTCTTTCTTGTATAAACACCATTGTTTCCTGTTCTTCCAAAGCATTAACTTTGTTGATAGTTATCATTTAATGCTGCCTTCTGTCTGACATCAAACTGTGGATAGTTTTGCTGTGAAAAGGTGCTTTGTTAAGAAATATTTTCAGCTGGTTTAACCCTTAAAGTGTAGTTACTAAATAAAATGTGAACTTATAGCAATAATTCTTATTTGAATTAATTCATTGTAAATCTTGAGGGGTTGCAGACTCTGTGGGGAACCACAGACTGGGGCGGGGCAACAGAATCAGGAAGAAGACTGCCGCAGAGAAGGAGAAGCATAGTCGGTGACCATGGCAGCAGACCCATCGAGACGCTCAGCAGCCGAAGCACCCACACTGACTGCAGGCTGCTGGACACTGGATTATGGGAATCAAGTATGCAGAACATCAAGCACCATCACGCTGAGCACTGGCGCATCTCAGGGTTGTGTGCTCAGCCACTCCTTTCCTTGCAACTGATGTGTGACTGCAATGCCAGATCCAGCTCTAATGGTGTCATAAAATTTGCATGTGACACAAGAGTAGTTGGCCTCATCGCAACAACAACGAGTTGCACTACGGATAAGAGGTGTCAAATCTCAGTATCAATCTAAGTCTCAATGTGGACAAAATGAAGGAGGACCAGGAACGAGCATTCCACATCAACAACTCTATAGTAGAGAGTGGAGGGCACCAGGTTCCTTGGAGTTCACTTATAGATCTATTGTGGACAATCAACATCTCCTCCCTTGTCAGGAAGGTGCAACAGCGACTACGTTTCCTGAGATGATTGAAGCGGGCAAGGCTACTGGCGCTTCTAAAGCAGTTCTATCAAGAGCATCCTGGCCAGCTGCATCACAGTTTGGTATAGTTGTTGCAGAGAAATGGATTGGAGGTCAATCCACAGGACCATAAGAATGGCAGAGAGGATCACTAGACCCTCCCTGTCAGCACCCCCATCCCTCCCTCTCATAATCAACAATATCTACCAGGTTCGTTGTCTGAAGAGGTGCACAAAATCATTGAGAACCCCATCCACCCTGAACACAGCATCAATGGACATTATCTACTAGGATCATTGTCTGAAGAGGGAGCACAAAATCAATGAGAACCCCTTGCATTCTGCACCTAGCATCTTTCAGCTGCTCTCATCAGGGAAGAGATACAGGAGTATCAGAGCCAGCACCACCAGGCTGAGGAACAGCTTTTTGCCACGGGCAGTGAGAATGCTGAACGACCAAAGAAATTGGTCACACTAACCATCCGAGACTCTCACATGTACAAAGCAATCAAAATCTATCTATTTATTTATTTATTTATTTAGATGAAATACTTGTTCTGCAAATATGTTGTTTGTATGCATGTTATGTCTGGTTGTGTGCCTACATTTTGCTCTGAGGACTATAGAGCACTCTCTCGTCTGGTTGTACTTGTACAATCAGATGACAATAAACTTGAACTTGACTTGAGAACTGGGATTTGAAAAGGTGGTGAAGGCAAGAAGGGCTCCTGAAGGTTTCCTGATCATGCCAGAGGTTTGGATCTGGAGCTTGGGTTACAAATTTGAAATTAAATCCTTGTGGCTGCAGAAGCTGCGAGAGCACAGGAGGTGCATCCATGGACATCAGTGTCTCAGAAGGGACTCCCTTTTGCTTCTACTTCTCCTATCATTAGGCGTGGCTGGCAATGCTCACCGCAGATAAAAGTTGAAGTATATCAGGTATATTACATTTTTAATGTATTATTATGTGACATTAAAAGGAACATTTGAACCTTTAAACCTTTGAAGTTGACAATTTCGTTGTTACAGGTTTCAAAATGGGAATAGCTCAGAAACCACAAAGTGCATTATTTTTTGGGAACAATTATTCTTCCATATATTGAAAGATCAGCAACCTGGTTATGAACCGTGCATAACGAGCAGCAATAGACAATGTTTAATTTTAAAACACTAATCTTGTTTATTTTTATTAAGTGACGACATTGTTTAACGGGTTTAATGTATCTTATGGATTGAACTTTGAATAAATAGGAAGGGGGGGGGAGAGGGAGGGAGGGAAGGGAGGGGGGAAAGGGGAGAAAATGACACTGTATCTATTCAAGAGAAGAATGTCTGTATGTATTTTGGTCAGTATGGCTTATAGTGTGAAAAATTAAAAAAATTAAAAAAAAAATTCACTGTTGAAGCGCAGGCCTTTGAAATTTGATGCCCAGAATTGATGATGAACTGATGTGAAGACTGGAGTTGTCGCAGCTACTGACTCAGGAATTTTCCTTGTGATGCCTTTGAGGAAATGTCCATCCACACAAGCTGTGGTCATAACACTCCTGGTCCTTTTGTAGGTGAGACTTGAACTGGGCGGCCTCCATGAAGCTTCAAAGATCCTGCCATCAGTCTCTCCAAGTGACCATCACTGTTAGTCACAATCAAAATGAAGCAATTTGCTTCCCAAAAAACCCCCTAGCACAGGTCAATCCACTGAAAAGGCCCAGTCATTCACAGAGCATGCTTTACTCTGAACTTGACAAATGGCTGGTCACAAGAGCTGCTTCCAAAAAGCTGCTTCTCTTCATCAGTCAGAATGGTTCTTCATTACAAAATCACCATGTCTTTGCAAATGTGTCGAATCTGAAGCAGACTGTAACCAGCCTTCCCTCAGTTCCTCCAATGAATTGAATTGTCGCTAGGCTGTGACTTGTGTTGTGATGGTGCTTGTATAAAATGTTAACTGTTCCAATGTATTGAATTGTCGCTAGGCTGTGACTTGTATTGTGATGGTGCTTGTATGAAATGTTAACTGTGACCATTCAGTTCCTCCTGTCTATACTATCCCTTACAGTGATAATCCCATTTTACTAAAATGGGAGCTCATAATAAACTTCATATTCTGTGGAAAAATGTACAGTGGAGTGATCAACTGCCAACAGACCAACCAACAGTCGACACATAGGCTGGTATTTATGAAAAAATTAGAAATACCAGTGAAATTTCTGATAATTAGCTTATAATTTGCAATGTCATTATGTCATTTTACCACAGCTTCTTGAACCATATTGTGTGTTCTTAAATCCTTTGTATTAAAGGCTTAATTTAAAATTTAGTCAGACTGCAAATTAAGTTAGTAATTATAGATTAGCAATTGTAAATACCATTTTCTCCTTTCAGTGTGGAGGTCATTTTCATTTTTAATTTTTAATTTCTGTCACATCAGTTGCTATTGTACAAAGTCCCCCAGTACATTTGGCTCAAGTCCACCGCACTTGGGCCTTAAGAAAAAGAGACACTTATAAAATAGTATAGAGTTGAATTTTAAAACTGGATTTAAAAAAATGAAAATATATATGGTTTCATGCACAAACATCAGTGTGTTTTTGACCTTTGAAGTGCCATATCAGGGTTGTGATTGCTGGTTAAATTTTATAGCGCCAGTGTTTTGAAACCATTTAATTTTTAAAAAAATTTCTGAGGCTTGCATAAATTAAATGTTTTGTATATTTGGATCAAGATTATATATTCTGCAGCAATGACAGATAAGAGGTGACTGTTGAGGTATATAAGATATGAGGATGTAGATGGGGTGCCCCATGGCGACAGTAGCAAATTTCACAGGACATCTGTTTAAGATGAGTGGAGGAAAGTTCAAAGGATTCTTGGATGGGACTTGATGTAAGACAAATAAAGTGTTGTAGGTGTGAGGTAGAGAAGGATTATATTATTGTGGAATCGATTTAAAGAGGTCAGCACCATATCATGGGCTGAAGGGCCTGTACTGTGCTGTTATGTTCTTTTATATGTAACTGTATGTTATAGATGGGTCACGTCTCCAGAATGGAGGACCATCGCCTTCCCAAGATCGTGTTATATGGCGAGCTCTCCACTGGCCACCGTGACAGAGGTGCACCAAAGAAGAGGTACAAGGACTGCCTAAAGAAATCTCTTGGTGCCTGCCACATTGACCACCGCCAGTGGGCTGATAACGCCTCAAACCGTGCATCTTGGCGCCTCACAGTTTGGCGGGCAGCAACCTCCTTTGAAGAAGACCGCAGAGCCCACCTCACTGACAAAAGGCAAAGGAGGAAAAACCCAACACCCAACCCCAACCAACCAATTTTCCCCTGCAACCACTGCAATCGTGTCTGCCTGTCCCGCATCGGACTTGTCAGCCACAAACGAGCCTGCAGCTGACGTGGACTTTTTACCCCCTCCATAAATCTTCGTCCGCGAAGCCAAGCCAAAGATGTTATAGTACAAATACTGCTGAATTCCTCTTTGTCAGGAAATTATGAAGGATGAAGTTTGTATTCCAATCTAGAAATTTGAGTCAGGTTTCCATCACATGAGTTCATGCCTATACACTGAATTAGTTAGTAATGGTTGTCATCTCAGAAGGACAGTCTGTATGCCTGAATTGAATCTGCTTCTAAGCCAAAAGTCACACTTTCAAATCAGGACTGCCTGTTATCCTGGCTGCCTGACTTATGGTCAGGCACAGTGTATCATCTTGGTAGTGAATAGCTTGATATGGCAAATGGTATATAAGGAAGGTATTCTTGCTCAGTAGTGGGAGATATCGTTTGCAGGCAAACATACCTTGTTAAAAGTGGACAATGGATCATCAGTGGTAATTCAAATCCTCCTTTTCCACTGGAAATTGGTCAGGTGGGCTGTAACTTTGGCCAAGGGTTCACTTGCTGATGTTTCCCTCCTCTCCCCCAATCTTCAGCATGTTATCATTTTCAGAACAGGCAAGATGGGAAACTGATGGGGTCCTTTGTCAAACATGCAGATGGCATAATTAGACCTCTACTCCTATTTATCTGTGGATTTCCTGGCAGATAAAATGAGAGAGTGAAGCAACCTGTATCAGAAGGGGTCAAACGATACTTTAGGGCAGTGGTTCTCAACCTTTATCTTCCACTCACACACCACCTTAAGTAACCCCTTACTATGCCACTCCATTTTATGTGAGTGAGGGAAGAAAGGTTTTGTACGTCCTTCCCGAGCCTTCATGGGTTTTCTCTGGGGGATCCGGTTTCCTCCCACTTTTCAAAACATACCAGGAGTGTAGCTTAATGGGGTGTAAATTGGTCAGCACAGATCATAGGCCAAAATGGCCTGTGATCTGTGCTGTACATCTATTTTTTTTTAAATAGCCAGTTACTATATATGCCTCCTACCCAGATGTGAAGCTCAGCAAACAAGCCCTTCAATCAATTTCATGATTAAATAGTGTTAACCATCTGCCTGATTCCTAGCTATGACTATTTACTATATTGTTCTCTTTTGAAGAGGTGCTGGTCCTCAGGAAATCTATTGATTTATTGATGCTGGATTCATACAGATTTTAGATCTCCGATTTCTTTTCAGATTATATACAGGACATCACAAATAATTCTGAGATTCTTTTTCCTGTGGGCCAGGCAGAATTACCACTTGTTGGTAGTACAAAAAGAGACTGTACAGAATGTGTACATATAAACAAATGTAAACAATTGACTATGCAATACAGAGAGGATACAGATATAGAACATGGAGGATTTGGAAATGGGGCAGAAGACGTTTACCAGGATGTTTCCTGGTTTAGAGATTGAGTTATGGGGAGAGGTTGGACAAACTTGTTTTTTTTTCTCTCTCTGGAGCATTGGAGACTGAGGAGAAACCTAATAGAAGTTTATAAAATCATGAGGGGCATTGATGGGGGTGGACAGTCAGAATCTTTGCCCCAGGGTTAAAGTGCTTCATACTAGAATATTTGTGTTAAAGGTGAGGGGGAGGAAGTTTATAGGAGATGTGTGGGGTAAATATTTTACACAAAAGGTAGCATAGGTGCCTGGAATGGGCTGCTGGGTTTCGTGGTGATAGCAAATGCAATCATAGCTTTTAAAAGGCTTCTGGGTTGATGTCTGAATATGAAGGGGATGGAGAGATATCTACCAGGTACAAAAAGCAGTATTTTAGTTTTATTGGACGTTATTTTGCGACAGATATGTGGACTGGAGGACCTGTTCTTGTACTGTTGTACATGCTATATGTCTAGATTTACTTGATGTTTCAGTAAGTCAGAAAAATGAGAAGAGCATAGATATGCTCAGGGTCGGTATCATAACAAGTCTTAGCAGGGGCATTAGGGTAACCATGATGGGTGGGGAACAAACTGATAGTCAAAAACTCACTCAGCAGGGAAGAACTTAGGCCAATATGTGCTGGGAGCAACTGACATTGATTAGTTTACTGGCAGTATTACCTGCATCTCCAACCTTTGACCCTCCGATTGGTTGAGGCCTGAGGCCTCATTGTTCAATCTCCCAGCCTCCATTATCTGAAGCCAAGACAATCTATACCTTCTACTACACTTCATATTCCACCCTTGCAGCTATTTACCTCTTCACCACCCACTTCCCTCATCATCTTGGCTCTATTGTATTATGCAAACCGAATGATCCATTTTGTTCTTGACCAAGGTTCATTCAGCTGATTTCCAGGATGTGGATTGGTCTGTGAGGAGAGATTAAGTTTAAAAAAAAAGGCCCATTTAGTTTTGAGGTATGAAATTTGATGTTATTTGAACTAAAATTTAAGAAATTTGAGAGCTCATGAAAATACAATATGTTGTTATAATGTATCCCCAGGCAGGAGTGTCTAAAATTGGGAAAACTTGTTAAAGAATAAATAGATGGCTGTAATTTGAGATTAAAATAAGGATAAAGTTTATCACTTAAAAAAAAATGTTTGAATTCTTCACCCCAGTCTATGTTCTGTTCTTGAGTATATTTGAAAAATATATTGATTGATTCTTGGGGAAAAAAGGAGGGATATGGATTGGTCATGATATTGGAGAATGGCAGAGTAGTCTTTCAATGTCAAAAGATCTACTCGCTAATTGTAGTGTGCTTCAGAAAATATTGAGAAGAAACTTCATCAACAGGCGATTTGTTCTCACTTCATTTTTCACAGAATGTGAATGGTGGCTTTTTGTTGCGGCCATTATATATCAACAGTTAACGTATCACATTTAGTAACACTTGAGAAATGTTCTTAGAACCATAGAACCATAAGACATTATAGCACAAAGAGCCTTTGGCCTTTCTAGTCTGTGCCGAACTATTTTTCTGCCTGGTCTCACTGACCTGCACTCAGTCCATAGCCCTCCATACCTGTCCCATCCATGTACCTAATGTACCTGTCCAAATTCTTCCTAAATGTTAAAATTGAGCCTGAATTCACCACTTTAGCTGGCAGCTCATTCCACAATACTCAATACTTTGATTTATGAAGGCCAATGTGCCAAAAGCTCTCTATACAACCCTATCTACCTGTGACACCAATTTCAGGGAACTATGTATCTGTATTCCCAGATCCCTCTGTTCTACCGCACTCCTCAGTGCACTACCATTTACTGTATATGTCCTCACACTTGTCTTTATTAAATTCCATCTGCCATTTTTCATCCCATTTTTCCAGCTGGTCCAGATCCCTCTGCAATCTTTGAAAATCTTCCTCATTGTCCACAATGTGTCTTATCTTTGTGTCACATGCAGACTTGCTGATCTTATTTAACACTTTATCATCTAGATCACACATGTCAAACTCTGGCCTGCAGGCCAAATTTGGTCCGCGATATGATTATATTTGGCCCGCAAGATCATATCAAAAATGTATTAGAGGTGGCCCGCTGGCCGCCGCACCAGTATAGCTCATGCACAGTAACCGCTTTGTCCCAGGGTGAGAGAGAGAGAGAAAAATCCTGGTCCTTGAAAAGTAGTGGTGGGTGGTTTTATAAACACGCTGTCGTGTCCCCCCGCCCACCCCCCCACCGCAGCGCGGCCTGGCCGGTGTCAGGGGAAGCCAAGGCCGCTTCCCAGCGCCCGGAACCCCAATAGCACAGCGTTTCTTGGAGCTGCAGATGGAGTTGGGATGCCGGAGGGAAGATTGGGGATCCCCGCCGGGCGATGGGGGTGCCGGCCGCTAGCCGCCCTGCGCCTTCCCACCGGACCAGCGGCGGTTGCCCGGAGTACACGTGGAGAGCGAGGCTGGTCGGGCAGGTAGGGTGGAACCCCCTGCCAATCTCGGGAGTGGCGTGGGCTGGATCGGGATTAGCCCCGCTCACCTGCTCATCCACCGCTGACCGGGATCCCAGCGCGGTCCTGAGCGCGGAGACTGCCATGGAAAGGTCCTGGGACACTGGCACGGAAAGAAGAGCAGGGTCCGTAGAACATTACAGATCAGAAACAGGCCCTTCGGCCCTTTGACTCTACCTCGTGAAAACCCAACACTGGAGAAACTCAGCGGGTTAAACCGTATCCTTTATCCAGCAGAGAGGTTCCTGACAATGTTTGGCCCTTGATCCCCCTCATCAATGTATGAGCGAAAGTCTGTGGTTCTCGTAAAAACACCAGAAGGGAGAAACTCAGCAGGTCAAAGGGGGTCCGGGAGAAACTCAGCAGGTCAAAGGGGGGGTCCGAGAGAAACTCAGCAGGTCAAGGAGGAGGGTTCCGGGAGAAACTCAGAAGGTCAAGGGTAGGGGGTCCGGGAGAAACTCAGCAGGTCAAGGGGGGTCCGGGAGAAACTCAGCAGGTCAAGGGGGGTCCGGCAGAAACTCAGGGGGGGCCTGACCTCGCCAGGACCGTTGCCCACTCCCCCTCCCTGCCGCAGGCCGACCCGCGACTCACGGTGACGGGGCCGCTGATCCGCCGAGATGCCGCCCTGCAGCGAGAGCCGATGCCCCCGCACTGTCGTTGTCCAACCCGATCACCCGCAAACCCTGCCCTCCCCCACACAGGCCTGAGTAAGTATTATGAATTTTAATCTCAGGATAAAACGATCTTCCAATAGTTTCATGTCACAGTGATAAATATATTCCTGGTTAAAAATGGTCCTGCACCTGGATACAAGTTCATTAGGCATAAAACTTGAAAAGTGTGTCAATCAAAGGATATCTGTACCAATGGAAAAAGGGCATGGCAAATAACCCTGCTAGAGTTCATGCCCACAATCAGTCACCCATTTGATTGTTTCAGGAATCATGTCATTCTCCCACATTCTCAATAGCGCTCAGATTTTACTATTCGACAGCACACTAGCAACATTTGACAAATCCTCTATAGAGAAATATTATTTATTGAATATTTTATTTCTCATTTGTTAATGCTTCTGGAAAGAGTTTATCCAAAACTATTATTAAACATTTATTTTAATAAGAAAAAGTTTAACATTACATATGTTGAAAGAAGAGAAAACATGCAGATGTTGTGGAAAATTTTCAATAAATATTTAGTTCGGCCCTCGACTTAGTCCAAGTTTTTAATTTTGGCCCTCCGTGAATTTGAGTTTGACACCCCTGATCTAGATCATCGATATAGATGACAAACAACAATGGTTCCAGCATTGATCCCTGAAGCACACCACTCGTCATATCCCTCCCGTCTGAGAAGCAATCATCCACCACCACCACCCTCTCTCCTGCTTAGTCACTGTTAAATCCAATTTAATACCTCACCATAAATACTGAATATTTGAACCTTTCTGACTAACCTCCCATATGGGACCTTATCAAAGGCCTTACTAAAGTCGATGTAGACAACATCCACAGCCTTTCCTTCATCAACTTTCCAGGTAATCTCCTTGAAAAACTCTATCAGGTTGGGTTAACACAACCGACCATGCACAAAGTCATGTTGACGATCCCTAATCAGTCCCTGGCTATCCAAAGAAAAGTACTAGTATATCCCATCTCTTAGGACACCTTCCAATAATTTACCTTCTACTGACTTCAGGCTCACCAGCCTATAAGTTCCAGGGTTACTTTTGCAGCCTTTTTTAAACAATGGGACAACATGTGACCTCTGGCCCCACACTCATGGCTAAGGACATTTTAAATATTTCTACCAGAGCCCCTGCAATTTCTTCACTAGCCTTCCTCAAGATCTGAGGGAATACATGTTTCCTTTAAGTTAGCAAGAACCTCCTGCTCTTTAATCTGTATTGGTTTCATGACATCATTGCTTGTTTTCCTAACTTCTTTGACTCTGTGCTAAGTTCCTGAGGAAATACTGATGCAAAAGACTAATTGAAGATCTCCCCCATCTCATTTGGCTCCATACATAGCCAACCACTCTGATCTTCAAGGGGACTAATTTTGTTCCTTACAATTCTTTTGCTCTTAATATACCTGTGGGAAACCTTAGGACTGTCCTTCACACTGCCTTCCAAAGCAACTTTATGTTTTCTTTTAGGTTTCCTGATTTCTTTTCTGAGTTTTTTCTTGAATTTTTAATACTCCTCAAGTACTTCATCTGTTCCGTATTGCCTTTACCTTCTGTACACCTCTTCAGAACCAAATTCCCAATATTCCTTGTAATCCAAGGTTCCCTATGCCTGCTAACTTTGCCTTTAATCCTGAGAGGAGCATACAAACTCTGTAGTCTCAAAATTTCTCCTTTGAAAGTCCTCCACTTACCTCGCACATCCTTGCCAGAAAACAACCCATCCCAATCCATACATTAGATCCTTTCTCGTTGCCTCAAAATTTGCCTTTCTCCAATTTGGAATCTCACCTCAAGGCCCTGATCTATCCTTTTCCATAATTTACTTGAAACTAATGGCATTATGATCCCTGGTCCCAAAATGTTCCCCTACACATACTTCTATGACCTGTTCTGTCTTGTTCCTAAATAGGAGATGCAGTATTGCTCTTTCTCTTTGCAGGATATTGATTTAGAAAACTTTTTTGATTACATCTGACAAACTCCAAGCCATCCAGCCCTTTTATGGTATGGTTTTTCTGGTATTTTAATTATCTTCTTGCTGTAAGCCTTTTTTTACTTCTGCGTTAGCTGCACAATTATTTTACTTTGGACCTGAACAAGCATTTAGCTTCATAACCTGAACATTCAGCTTCATCGAAGATAGGAACCAATGTAAATGTCAAATATTCTGTTTCTACTGAGCAAATGGTTAAAAAATCTCTAAAAATCAATGGACTTTATGTAGTTTCATATCACTGGTTGTTCGACAATACCATCTTCCCTTCTGAAGTAATCACATTCTTTTCGCCTTCTATCATTAAGTTTAATTCCATCCTGCGACTTTTCTCATTGAAGCTATTCTGAGATACAATGCTCCATAAAGCATTGTCCTGTCCTTTGCCCTCATGTTTACTATAATCTATTCCTCTTTCATCTTTGGACTCTCCTCATTCTCTAGTATTGCACCTTTTTACCTTCTTGTGCAAATACGGAGAGGCGAGATGGTCCAGCCCATGTGTCTGAGGTTCTGACGCTGCAAAAAACATCCATTCTCTAGTAACTCCTAGTTCATGCACGCTATTAAAGATGAACGGACCCTTACTGATTAAGCGTTATTCTATAGTAGTCAATGTATTTGTGATCTTCTAAAGCTTAATGTAATGTATCTAAGTGGAAGGACGAAGTGGTGCGATCACAACCCTTTTTGTTAGCATGGCAGAAATTCTCAAATCCACAAAGGAAAACAACAGAGCAGACGGAAACTGATTGCGGGTTTTCTGCAAAATATTTGCACAAATGATGCAGGATTCATAACATATTTTAAGGATAAATCAAATAATTAAGGAAACAGCATGGTAGAAGGTTTTTCCAGCCAATGAAACCCATGCAGCCCTATTACTCCCAACTAACCTACCAACCCTGTATGTTTTGGAGGGTGGGAAGAAACTGGAGCACCTGGAGAAAACCCACATAGGTCAGGGGGAGACTGTATAAACTCCTTACAGACAGTGCTGGATTCTTTTAAGTTAATGTTGCAATAAATAAAAAAAACTTGGATTTTGAATTGATATTAGAAGCTTGAAAGTGTTAAGAAAACAATAAATTGTGAAATAGATAATTTATCTCAGTGAGACTCAAATTTCAGTATTTTAATTTATATTGACATTCAGGGGTTGCAAAAGATGCATTTATCATCTTCAGTTGCCTTTAAGGAGGTGGCAATGAACAGACATCTTAACGAGTTCATGAGGTAAAGGTACTTCCTTGCTGTTATGAAGAGAGCTCCCTTGGCCATGTTGAAAAGAACACACATTGATCCAATAGTTTATCAGCTGATATTTTCTTCCTCTTGAGAATTGTGTGTCACTTAGAAAGCTGTAAGTGGTGGTATTGTTGAGACCTGTACTGATGTTTTCATGGTGGTTAAGGTTGTAAGCTTGTGAGGTGCTCCTGAAGTAGTCAGGCTCATTATTGAATGAAATATGTTAGACGAATATATAGAGGCTTCTTGTGGCTTGAATAATATATTAGAAAACTTACCTTATTTGAAACCTCTTTGATTGTAAATTCCATGGTTCAGCACCAAACCCAATTAATATCTGAAATGTATGGTCTTTAGACTGCAGGCATGTAATGGCACAATCAAAGAATTTTGCCGCTACACAGGCAGTCTAAAAAGGAATGTGCAGGAATTCTGAGTCAATTACTGTACCGTGATTTATCCTGCAGTACCCCTACAACATTTTAGAGGAAGCCTGCAGTGTAAATCGTACCGGAAAAATTCGTCGACAGTCATCCACTTTACTGCACGTCCAACCACCGGGTCTGTTGCACTCAGATACTTGCAGTCTAAAAAAGGCACCCAGAGTGAATGACCACTCGGGCAATAATTATGTTTTTTTTCCACTATTTTCTTGACATTGCAGTCTAAAAACCATAAGATGTAAGATCTGATTTGCATATTAGGATAAGAACATTGCATATCTCCTCAACAGTTCCTAATGTTCTCAACTCCCCACCACCCATTTTAAGACAATGTGTGATATAGTAAAGCATTGTCCCAATCAGGGTGGAAATCTTGTGGACTATTTTTACACCATTAACATTGATTTTGCGCAGTTAAACCAGCTCCATGTTTGTATCCGTTTGAAGTTGAACTATCAATGAGATTTCTTACCTTGTTGAAACTTCTTTGGTGGAGTTCCCGTTGGTTGTAAACTGCATGGTATATGGACCAAATTAATATTTGAAATGGCAGTTGATATTTACACATTGGTAAATATTTAGCAATTCAACTATAATTTAAAAAAATTATTGCTTGATTGCCATGTCATTATACTTATATTAGCAGCTCTGTTGTTAAGACTGTTCCTAACAACATGACCATGTGAAAAAAAATCATTCGCCAAAAGTTTTGAATGAGGAATGGTGTCATTTCTCCAATGGTGTGACCCACATTGGAGCCTTTTTGTTTCCCTTATTTGAACATTTTCTGAGAGAATGACTCTGGTTTTATGCTACCAGTAGAGTATTTCCCCCCATGGTGGGGAGCTGGCTGATGGAGGACCTCAGTTTTCTTCAGGCTGACTTCCAGGCCAAACATTTTGGCAGTTTCCGCAAAGCAGGACGTCAAGCGCTGAAGAGCTGGCTCTGAATGGGCAATCCCCCCACATCTCCATCGGGCACACAAAACTCAAAACGGTCAACCAGTTTACCTATCTCGGCTGCACCATTTCATCAGATGCAAGGATCGACAATGAGATAGACAACAGACTCGCCAAGGCAAATAGCGCCTTTGGAAGACTACACAAAAGAGTCTGGAAAAACAACCAACTGAAAAACCTCACAAAGATAAGCGTATACAGAGCCGTTGTCATACCCACACTCCTGTTCGGCTCCGAATCATGGGTCCTCTACCGGCACCACCTACGGCTCCTAGAACGCTTCCACCAGAGTTGTCTCCGCTCCATCCTCAACATCCATTGGAGCGCTTACATCCCTAACGTCGAAGTACTCGAGATGGCAGAGGTCAACAGCATCGAGTCCACGCTGCTGAAGATCCAGCTGCGCTGGGTGGGTCACGTCTCCAGAATGGAGGACCATCGCCTTCCCAAGATCGTGTTATATGGCGAGCTCTCCACTGGCCACCGTGACAGAGGTGCACCAAAGAAAAGGTACAAGGACTGCCTAAAGAAATCTCTTGGTGCCTGCCACATTGACCACCGCCAGTGGGCTGATAACGCCTCAAACCGTGCATCTTGGCGCCTCACAGTTTGGCGGGCAGCAACCTCCTTTGAAGAAGACCGCAGAGCCCACCTCACTGACAAAAGGCAAAGGAGGAAAAACCCAACACCCAACCCCAACCAACCAATTTTCCCCTGCAACCGCTGCAATCGTGTCTGCCTGTCCCGCATCGGACTTGTCAGCCACAAACGAGCCTGCAGCTGACGTGGACTTTTTACCCCCTCCATAAATCTTCGTCCGCGAAGCCAAGCCAAAGAAGAGAGTATTTCCAATTTAGCACTTCCTTCTATCTCCAATGAATCTTCTTGACAACTAGCCTTCCAGTATTGATTGTAACAGAGATAGGTAGTGACTGTAACCTTTTAAACTCATTCCAGCTATTTTTGTTTATGTTAAAGATGTGATTATGTTACTTTACTGGGAGCTATTAAACTTGATGTTTACCTTTATATGTAATAACATTATATATTACTCAGTGTCAAGTACTAAAGAAAATGTTACTAGACTAGCAAACTTAGAGCTTATAGTTAATTCAGAGACAAAAGTTCATAAACCCAGAGCAGCATTTGGAAATTTTTCACAACAGTAGTTAAATTAATCAGGAATATAAATCTCAGTCAGTGCTGGATGGTTGTAAGAACCCAACTGCCTTTCAAAGAGAATAGGGAGAAGTACAAGTGATGAAAGGGCTGCTCCTTCACAGCTCCACCCACACATGTTCATTCCTAAGCTCCAGTTCTACTTGTATGGAGACTCCATAGAACATAGAATATTACAGCACTTGCAGACCCTTTGTCCCTTGATGTTGTGATGACCCATATATTCCTACCAAGAAAGAGAACTAAACCTTTATTTTACTTTCATTCATGCATCTGTCTAAGAGTCTCTTAAGTGCCCCAAATCTTTCAGCCTCCATGTAAAAAGCTTACCTCTGATGTCTCCTGTAAATGTTCCACTTTGTACAGATGTGTTTGATACTCCTGCCCTGGGGAAAAGGTGCTGCCGGTCCATCTTCTCTGTGCCTCTCAGAATCTTGTAGACCTCTATTAAGTCACCTCTCATCCTTTTTTGCTCCAAAGAGAAAAGTCCTAGCTCTGTTACCTTCCCTCTTAGACTTATTTTCCAATCCAGGCAACATCCTGGTAAATCTCCTTTGCACCCTCTCCATACCTTCCACATCCTTCCTATAAAGAGATGACCTGAACTGATATAATAATATAAGTAAAACAATAGGTGTACGACCCGGGTGGGGGCAAGGGGGCAACTGCCCTCCCAAAATTGGACAAAACAGTGGGGAAAATTTGAGCAAAGCAAGAAGAAAAAAATTGTATAGAGAAAGCAAAAATATAAACAAATTAACAATAATGGTGTCCCTGCTCCACCACGTCCCAGCCCTGAGCACTTTATGCCCAGGAGACTGCGCATCTCACCTCCAACCCTGGATCCAGACATGGGCCGCGGCCTCCTCTGGGAGCCAGCTTGTTGCTGGAGCAACACCATGTAACGTCAGTGTTCAGACCCTGTGATGGAAGTGTGCATAGACCATGGCTGGCCATCACGAGACAGGGCGATTTCAGCTCAGGCGCAGGACTGCTGCTGATGGATGGAATGACTTGCTGTGAACTTCCTGCCTCTCTGTGTGATGACATCAGAGGGTCTGTTTAGCATTGTGCCCACAGCAATACACCTTCTCCCAGGTGATGAAGTGGTCTTAGACAGAGTGGGGTTGGAGTGGTTGGAGATGGTCCTCCTGCACCCAGTGCCTGCGCCAGCAGCTGGTTGGCAGAGGATGCAGCACAGAGTTGAGATGAAAGGTGGCCCGGTTGCAGTGCGGGTCCTGTGTAAAATTTTGGGTAAATCAACTCCTCTGCCCCTCTTAACCAAAGAGTCCCCACACACCCATGAGTAAAACTCAAAAGTGTGCAGACACCATGGTTGATGTAAAACCACAATGCTGGGGAAATTCAGCTGATCCAACAGTAGCAAATATAAAGGCTTGAGGCCAAAATGTGGGCAGACGCCTGAACAAAATAGTAGGGTGGGAGGGGCTGGTGGAGGAGCATGGTCCCAAAGGCAGGAGGCAATAGGTAGATAAGGGAGGGAGGACACACCACCAAGCAGAAGGAGCAGGGATGACTGTGAATAGAGAAGGAAGGGGTGGAGAGCTGAAGGAAAGAAGACAAAGGGAAAAGGAAGGAAGGGAGGGAGAACAAGAGTAGGCTAGCAGAAACTGGAGAAGTCTATGTTAATGCCATCCGGTTGGAGAGTGCCCAGACGAAAAATCAAATGTTCTTCCAATTTATGGGTGGTTTTGGTGGAGTATTACAAGGCCAAGGACAGAAATATGATCACAAATGGGGCGTGGAATTGAAGTGGTTGGCCACTTGGAGATCTGAATGGACATTTTCTATGCTGAACGTTCTTTAGGGAAGGAAATCAGCCACCTTGTCCTTGTCTGGTGTATATGTGACTCCAAATCCATGGTGTTATAGTAGGCATTAACTGTTTCCTGCAGTGGGCTAACAAACACTCTCCATTGCATCAAAACTACTGTGGAAAACCAATCATGGCCAGCACCTTACATGCAGTTAGAAATGGGTGATATCTATATCTCATGAATAAGTAAAATAAAATAGGTTGCATAACATTTCTGCCAGTCTGCTGCACAGAAACCAGAGCCAGTTTGCGATTGCATTAACTAAAGAATAAAATATCTTCAACAATTCTCCCTAAGTCAGCTGCAATTTTGCGCTCCTCATTTACTTTCCTCGTACTTTTTCCTTCTTGAGAATCTATTATTTAAAGCATTGTTCTACTTGAAGAGACTGCTGTGAAGCTTTATTTCTGTGTTCATGCATAATATTGAAAATAGCAGTGAATATTAAAGAAAAAGATTTTTTGAGAGTGAATGAGCCTAAAATGGTACTCATTAGATGTTTTCTTTGGTTTAAGATAAATTCCACAGCTTTGAGCACATTAATTGAGATTGGCATTACATTTTTAATTAAACTTTATTTATTTGAAGAATCATTGATAGTAATACAGAATACATTCCATAAGGAGAATTTTATATGAATATAAATATTTTTTTAAAATAAAAAAAACAAAAAGAAAGAAAAAATAATGAGAAAACATATAAATCAAATCCCCACCCCACCCCATCAACCAGCTCTCTTAAGTAGAGCTAAAAATATATAAACAGAAACTAAAAGTATATAATAAATCAAAATGTATCTAAATGCAAATATTCCAAATATGGTAACCATTTATTAACAAAAAAAGAATAATTGTCATGTCGATTATATGTAATTTTTTCCATAACAATACAAGCTTTCAATTCATTATGCCATCGCATTATATTAATCACTATATTATCTTTCCATGTATTTGCTACACATTTTCGAGCTACAGACAATGCTAAATATATAAATGCAATTTGAAATGTATCTAACCCTAATTCCTTTAAAGGAATCATATAACCCATTAAAAAAAAATAGATGGATCTAATGGTAACTTAAAATTATATAAGTTTTCCAAAATTAACTTAATTTCATCCCAGAATGGTTCTACATGCACACAAGACCAAACAGCATGTAAAAAAAGTTCCAGTACATATACCACATCTAAAACAAGAATCTGAATGACTAAAACCATATTTTTTCAATTTCTCTGGGGTTAAATACAACTGATGTAGAAAATTATAATTAACCATTCCATATCACACATTCTTCAATTCAGTAACACTATCATGGCACATATCAGCCCAGTAGTCTTCAGGAAAAACAAAAGCTAAATCATTTTCCCATTTAAGCTTAGATTTCTCCCATTCCGGCATCCATATTGTCCTGTAATACTTGGTACATAACAGAAATATAACCCCTTTTTGGTATAGAAGAAATCAAATACTCAAATTCCATCAATACAGGTAAAATCATCTCTCTACCATACTTATTTTTCACCAAAGCTCGAAGTTGATAATAAACAAAGAACTTTCAGCAATATCAAAATGCTCTTTCAATTGATTAAAAGAAAGAAACTGTCCTTCTACAAAACAATCCTGTCATGTTTTTATACCCTTAGAATCCCAACTCTTTAAATGACTATTAAACATTGAAAAAGAAATAAGCTGATTATTATATAATGGAATTAAAATTGACAATTTACCTTTTGATCCTAAAATCTTATTTTTTTAATCCATAGATTTAATAGATGTTTTAATATCACCATATTATATTCCCTCAACAAATTTACATTCCATTGAAATATAAATTGATATACCTCAACTTCTGAAATACAAGCCTTCTCAACTTTAGCCCAACTCGGGGACTGGTCCAAATCCATCAGTCTACTAATAAATTTCAACTGGGCTGCTTCATAATAATTTTGAAAAAGAGGTAACTGAAGCCCACCTAATGCATACTTCCAAGTATGTTTAAATAATGCTACCCGTGGTAGTTTACCTTTCCATAAAAATTCTCTCGTAACTTTATTTAAATCCTGAAAGAAACACTTTGAAAGAGAACACAGTATTGATTGAAATAAATATTGAATACGAGGAAAAATATTCATCTTAATACAGTTAACTCGACCAATTAAAGCTAACAGAAAATCTTTCCACTTAATTAAATCTGCTTTAATCTTTTTTTAATAATGGAACATAATTTAATTTGTATAAAGATTGATACTCAGTATTTACAATTATTCCAAAATTTTAAATTTTATCAGACCATTTCAGTTTTATAATATTTTTATACTCTGAATAATCTCCTTCTCCGACTGGCAAAATTTAACTCTTGTCCCAGTTAACTTTATTTCCAGATAATGTTCCATATTGTAATAAACATTCCCACAAATATGGCAATGATTGTTCTGGGTTTGTTAAATATATCAAAACATCATCTGCAAATAAATTAATCTTATACTCTTCATCCATAACTCTCATCCCTCTTATCTGTTCATTTTGCCTTATTGTTTGAGCTAACGGTTCAATAGCCAATGCAAACAGAGCTGGTGAGAATGGACAACCTTGTCGAGTTGAGCACGTCAATTTAAATGATGATGAAACTTGACCAGTTGTCACCACCCTAGCAGTCGGGTTTGTATATAAAGTTTTAACCTAACCAATAAAAAAAGGGTCAAATTTAAACTTCTCCCATGCTTTAAATAAAAAAGTCCCATTCGACGCTATCAAAAGCTTTTTCCACATTGGGCTGCTGTCGATATGCATTGACCAAACTAATCAATCAAAGAATATTATCTGAAGCATTTCTATTTTTAATAAAACCTGTTTAATCAACATGTATCAATTTAAGTAAATACTTAGCAATTCGATTTGCTAACACTTTTGCTATTATTTTATAATCAACATTCAATAAAGAAATAGGTCTATACAAAGACACTTTCAATGGACTCTATCTTTTTTTCTGGATTACAGTAATTAAAGCACTAAAACAAAATTCTGGTAACTCTTACTGTTCAGTCACTTGTTGCAATACCTCCTCAAACACTGAAGGTAAATCTTCATAAAAAGTTTTATAAAATTCCACCGAAAACCCGTCGTCACCTGGTGACTTCCCTTTGGGCATTGCTAACATATCCACCTTAATCTCTAATTCTGTAAATGGAGCTTCCAGATCCATAACATTCTCCTTTTCTAATGCTGATAATGTTAACTTAGATAAATAAGAATCAATAGAACTAGTATCCTGTTTCCCCTCAGAAATATATAATTTTTAATAAAATGAATAAAACTGGTCATTAACTTCCTGAGGTTTATAGGTAATTGTTGAATTCTTTTTTACAGCATTAATAATCCATGAAACCACTTCCTTCTTTAACTGCCATGCAGGTACCTTATGTGCCTTCTCACCCAATTCATAATAACGCTGCTTAGATTGATTCATTAAACATTCAAATTGATAAGTCTGCAACATATTATAATGCAATTTTAATTTAGTCAAAGCCACTTTTTTTTAATCTTCTGTCACTTCCTTCTGAAATTTATTCTCCAATTCATCAATTTGCTTTTCTAATTCTAAACTTTCTACCATATACTGCTTCTTAACTTTAGTGGTATAGGTAATAATCTGTCCTCTTCAATAAGCTTTTAACACAAAACTACTTTTTACTGAATTAGCATTTTCAGACAAAAAAAGTAATCTGTTCTTTAAAAAAAATAACAAATTCTTTTTTCAACAACATTGTTTTATATCTCCATTTATAAGATGAATGTACCATTTCTGAACTTACATAAGAAAAAAATAATAAAGAATGATCTGATTTAACCCTGCTTTTATATTCTGTCTGTAATACGGTTTCTTGTAAATGTGCTGAATCTAAAAGAAAAAATCTATTCTAGAAAATGAATCGTGTTGAGACAGTAAAAAGAAAAATCCTTCTCTGTAGAATTAACCCTTCTCCAAATATCCATCAAATTTAAATCCTTCATTGAGGCCCCAATTTGTATCACCATCTTTGATTTCTTCATACTTTTTGAGGATCTAACGAACAAAGGATCCAAGACACAATTAAAATCTCCCCCAACTAAAATATTTTCATTAGCTTGATTTAATAACAAAAAAGCATCTAAAATTAAACACTCATCGTTCACGTTAGGTGCATAAACATTAAGCAAAGTCCAAGATTCAGTAAAAAGTTTACAATTCACCTTTAAAACCCTTCCAGCATTCCCTTCCATAGTTTGCAAATCAAAAGACAAATTCTTATGAATTAGAATTGCTACACCCCTTGGCTTAGAATTAAATGAAAAAGAACACATGCCCAACCCAATCCCTCTTCAATTTCAAATTTTCTTTTTCACTCAAATGTGTTTCTTGTAAAAAAGCAATATCAGTTTTCATTTTCTTGATATAAGCCAAAATTCACTTTCACTTAATTGGATTATTTAACCCCTGAACATTAAAAGTTGCAAATTTCAAATTAGACATCCTTATAAACTAACAATATATTCACTTACTACAAAATATCGCTCCCCTTCTAGTAAGTTAAAGTGACTCCCCTCCCCTAAATATTTTTTTTATATATTAAAAAAATAAAAATTATCCCCCCCAAAAAAAACTACCCAAAGGTTGTAACACCCTAAAAAACTGGGTGTGGTAAACCCCACTTGTGGCAGATGACTATCAAAGATTTCAGTGCAATCCACCCTCACCCTCAGCTCGAAATACATCATTCACATCAATACAATCCAATTCTGTAAATATATTCAACCCAATGACTCCATTCCCAATTATTGTTCCGGATCTTCAATGTCAATAAGACTTTGTGTTAAAACCTCTTTCCATTTTTTCCATTTTTCCCCATTCTGCCCATTTCCATTTGCCCACTTTTTGGGCGATGATGGTGAAACTCTTCCATGTCCTCGTAAATCCAGTAATGAATTAGCAAAAATTAATGCATCATGATCATTCTCAAAAAATTGAGATTGAAAATTACCATAAAAGACTTTTAACACAGCAGGATATCGAAAAGCAAATTAATAACCCTTCCCCCACAGTACTTCTTTAGCCGAATTAAATTCCTGTCGTCGCCTAATAATTTCTTGACTCAAATCTGTGTAAAAAAAAAACTCTGTTATTTTGAATCATAATTGGAGATTGACTTTGTCGTGCCTTCTGTACCGCCAACTGTAATATAATTTTTCTGTCTTGATAGTTCAGGCACCGAACTAAGACCGCTTGTGATGGTTGTCCCGGTAACGGTTTCTTTTGTAACACTCTACGTGCCCTCTCCAATACTAAACCTCCCGAAAAAAAACTCTTTGCCCAACACCTCAGGAATTCAACTCTTGAAGAATTTTATTGGATCAGACCCTTCAATGTCTTCTGGAAGACCCACAATTTTCACATTGTTTCTCCGACTTTGATTTTTCCAATGAATCAATTTTTTTCAGTAAATCTTTCTTCTGGATTCCCTAATCCACAAATGAATCTTCCACTTTCTCTATTTTTTCCTTGTTATGTTCAAGTTGAATTTTACATTCAGAAAAAGCTGTTTCAATTTTAAAAAAATTTCTTTTAAAATTTAATACATTTACTGACATCTCTCTTAAGTGTAGATATATCTTCAGACATAATTAGATATTTTAGTTGTCACATCCAAAAATTTTTGAGTTATTTGTTTAGACATATTGTCCATATGATAGGCAATCCCTTCCAAGACTGTGCAAACAGACTCCATTCCAGATTCCAGATCCACATTTTGAGGCCTACCTTCTGTAGACTCCACCCCCAATTGTTCCCATGAATTGCTCGTTAAAGGTAAGTCTTCCTCTTCTTCCAACATTGTCGGGCCTTTACCAGTGCGGCTGCGGGTCTGCACACTCGATGGCAGCATCCCAACCACATTGGGCCGCCACCGCTCGGGCCCCCCACAGCCCACATGCGATCCAGTAACTCACGGACCCTTGAAGCACCGCGCATGCCCAGCAAGGCCAGGGACTGCGCAGAGGCAGCTTCCAACACCATTCTGCGCGTCCCCGGCTCACCCGATGGCAGCCTGGGCTCAAGGGCTCTTCTCTCAGATGGGTTGCCCACATGTCTGACATCGTGAACGTGTGAATCAACTCCAGCCGAGCTCATCATCATCAGCCTGGCAGAAGTTCTCTGTGCCTTGGAGGTTCCAAATGACAATTCCATGGCTTTAGCTGAACAGGTAGGCCTCAATTCTTCAGCACTTTTAAAAGGTAATTTCTTCTGTAATTGGGCTTTTGTTTTTTTAACATCAGTAGCCATTATTATCCAATAATGTTCCCAAAAATAAAGATACCACTTTTAATCACTTAGATAAACTTTAAAGATGGATGCTTAAAAAACCGGCTGAGGAGGGGTGGGATAGCACGTCTGCCCACTACGCCATCTTGCCACAACCCCAAGATTGGCATTACTGAGTAGAAGTGCTACACCATCAGAATTGTGATGTTTTAGATTAGATGCTAAACAAGCCCTCTCCACGACTGAGCCCTCACTAAGGACTGGGTTGTGTTCCCCTGACTTTCTCCTGAAGTCCACATCAACTCTTTGATTTTGCTGATGGTGAGCACAAGATTGTTGTCATTACACCATTCAACAAGCTGATCTATCTCCCTCCTGTATGTTTCTTCATTTTCTTTTGTGATTCTGCTGACAACTGTGTCATCAGCAAATTTGCTTTGGAATTGTGCATGGCCACACAGTCATGGGTGAATAATGAGTAGAACAGTGGGCTAAGCACGCATCACTTGGGATGCACCTGTGTTGATAATAAATGAGGAGGAGGCGTTGTTTCCTATTCGTACTGACTGTGCTCTTCCAATGAGAAAGTGACATATCCATTCGCAGAAGGGGTGGGGGGGGGGGTTCATAGACCTAGAGTTTGTAGCCTCTTGATCAGCTGAGGGAATTGAAGGCCGAGCTATTGTCTATGAAGAGCAGCCATATGTATGAATTGCTGTTTTTGAGGTGATCCAGAGCTGAATGGCCAGTGATATTGCATCTGGTGTGGAGCGATGGTGACGAGAGGTGAATTGCATTGGGTCTAGATCATAAACCCCTTTGGGTTTATGATCAAATGTGACATATTCTGAAGCAAGCAAATAGGTGAGAATGATGCAGAAGTTTAGCAGCACAGCAGTAATTATGAAATAATATACCTTTTTAAAGTGGCAAACTTACTGATAGTTTTGTTGGGATAAACTGGAGCTCCAGCAATCTCCAGCCTTATAAATTAAGGGTTGTTAATATCAGTTAAAAGCAGAATTTAACTACCGTAAAGAGACCCAATGATGTGTCATATTATGATAGAGGAGGCTCTCTGTAGATAAAATACAGGTTGGTCCTCTTTAATCCGACAACATTGTGACCTGGCCATTGCCGGACCACAGAAAATGCCGGAAAACAGAAATTGATCCCTAAGGGAACACTTATTAACACTAGCACCATTGTTTGCACCTCTTGGTTTCTTGGATGACATTCTGAAGGGCTAAAATACAGCTGAATATAAGAAATTAATAGGACTGTATCATCAAAACACTTGGCTGCAGTGTAAACAGATTTTGACTCATTAGTGCTGCTAACAGCGCCGCCCTGGTGGTGGATCCACAAACTAATGGCGGCAGATTCAATGCCAGACCATAGGAGTTGCCAGACTAAAGAGCTTTGGCTTAGAGAGGTACAACCTGTACTATAATTGCTTCAATAAAGTCTTTGGTCATGGTCATTTGGATACAACAGATAAAAATCACAAGATGATACAGAAAAACACATGGTAAACCTCTATCCCCGACTAGGGTTTTGTGTCTGCCACATTGACTCACTTCCTAATACAGTATTAAAAATCAGGTTAACCACATAAATTCTATAACTATTTGGTGAAAGGGGAAATGATCTTTGTGCAATGCTCTTTTTGTTTAATAGGTTATATTTACAGTGACCGTGGTTATGCAAAATAACTATTTGTCTCTTCCTGGTTCTAACGCAACTGCAGTTTGAGAAATAAGATAAATAATCAGGTTCATGCAAACAAGGATTGATGTATGCTTCAATAAAAATGCATTCATTTATTTCTTGCGAAAATGGAATATCATTATGTGAAGTTTTTATAAACTGTTTGTGTCTTGGTAATTAATTATTCAACTAAGTAAACCCAGCAACCAAGTGGAAATCTAAAAGAAGGATTTTGCTGTTGAACTGGAAAGATTAAGAAGCTATTGCTTGAATTCCCATCAAATCTGATGGTATGAACCTATAGAGGGGAATGATTGCAATGGTATGTAGAAAGGCATTGTTTACACTGTTCGGATATTGTTTCACAAAGATCCAGCATTTCATTTTTTAAAAAGTAGTGAAATTTTATTCATTAGCTCTTGATTTTGTTAGAAGTGAATATTTTATGACAGAGTGTAAGAAATGAGCTCTTGACGACATCCTTCCCTATGCTGCTAATAATGAGCTGGTCAGGTGTTGATTCTTTCCCCTGAGTAACACGTTTAATGTCAGTAAGCCACTACAATTCTCTTCTTTTGTCATATTGATTTCTGTCAGTAAGCCTATGGTGCAGAATTAAAAACCAGGCATGTCAAAACTGTATATATAAAAAAAAAGAACACCTTGTTTAATTTGTGGAACACAAAATGATCTGACTTTAAAGTTCATGTAATTGCTCGATACAATCTGAGCCCTTGACAAGCAGCAGTGAAGGGATAAATCTATTTAATTTTGTTCTCGGCAGTGACCTTGTGGCAGGTGCCACGTTGGGAGGAGGAAGTTTCAGGAACGTGTCCTGCATGTGAGTGCAAAAGGCAAAGCTAAAATAATCACAACCATGTTCAGCTGAAGTGTTGTATGGATGATCCCACTTGGCTTTTTTTTTAAATGCCTGCCACATAAAAGCTAGTCTCCAGTCAATTTGATTCTTTCCACATAATAGCAAGAATTGGCAGAGAGCAATGGATACATTAAAGCCAATAAGACCAGGCATCATCCTGGCTATGGTATTAAAGACAGGAACTTCAGACATCGCTGTGTAGCTTCACCAGTGCATTTAATGCAGACTTCTAAACAATCTTGGGGAAGATTGCTTTGTTCAGTAAAAGCAGGACAAATCCAATTTGGCTGATTACCAGGAGACCAAGCATTCTACTTTCAATCAAATAGCACTTATTCATCAATAGCCAGCTCAATAATGCCTAAAGTAAAATGAGCTTGATTACATTTTGTAGTGTTCTTGAAGGGCTCAAGCCCGAAACATTGGTTCTGCATCTTTATCTTTGCTATATAAAGTACAGTGTTTGACCTGTGAGTTTCTCCAGTATTGTGTTTTTACTTCAACCACAGTGTCTGCCGACTTTCATGTTTTACTTCAATAATGTCTAGTTTGGCTTTCATCAGGACTATGGACTAAAGAACTAAAATGTTGAGCTTATACGTATGAAACTGAGTGCCCTTGACACCTTTTGACTTGGTGTGGCATCACGGAACGCCAGCTAAACTGAACTCATAGCTGTTGAAGCTTTATTATCCCAGCTTTAGGACAGTGTTGCAAGTTACCTGATCTCCTCCATCGCTGGAAGCTTAATTATTGGCTTTCTTCTATCACCAAGTGCAAAATGGGGATGTTCACTGATCACAGAACAACAAGAAAATTGGGGATTATGATACACAGCCTCAATCTGAACATAAAGATAACTTCAGATTTGCTGTATCATGTAGGAAATTGGAGAAACATTAAATGAACTTTTATTGAATTTAGAATTTTTATTTGCATAATTATGCTGACACTGCTTTCAGGTTGACTGTATATCTTGCAAAACAAATGTGATGAGCCCAGGGTTTGTCTTCGTCACTAATTTTACAACCGAAGTAAAAATCATAGGCTTTCTTAATAAGTGCAGTTGTGGTACGTCTTTGAGCCTCAAGCGTGTTCTCGCCATGAATGTTACAGAATGTATCGGCTATTGCAACATTGACAAGAATATCTGCTGCATTGAATCTTCCTGAAGACAATAAATGCTATTGTTAAGTACACTCACTATGCTATTGCCTGAAGATCATGTGCATCAACATCTATATCAATGTAATGCACAGTATTTGTATATGTGAGCTGTTTTTTTTTTAGTCTGTCTGCATCTATCCTGATGAAGCATGCCCCAGGCCAAAGGCAACATTTGCATAGCATCTACTCTGAGTGCATGCCTAGGAACGCTTGGACTGACTAAAACCGCTTTCTGTGTGGGAAATATGCAAGTAGACGCCAAGTACGGGAGGAAATTACAAAAATAGGTCATATCAAAAAACTGGCATGTGATTGGAAATTTCTAAGGTGATCTTCATGATCAGCAGTCCAAAATCCATACACCCAAAAGCGTTCAGGAAGCAAAATCTTAGTTCTCCAGTGTAATCACACAATGTTCAATTTCAATTGGATATGAGTGCACAAGGTCACAATGGTTTTGCAAAGGAAGGTAAAGCAAGATGCGATGTGGATTAGATTTAAAACTTGGAATGCTGGGGAGGGACCAAATGGCTTTTGAGGATAAAACACCTTTATACTCAGAGTCGAGTCGTGATCTGGAATTCACTGCTGCAAATGTATCAGAAACAGCATCAATCGACATTTCCTGAAGAGAATTGGATGAATATGAGGAAGATCTACTTTTCCTAAAGGATAAAAGTGGAGGAATGGGACTCATTGGACTGCTCAAGTTGAAGCCAGAATAAAATCAGTGAACTAAAAGGCACAAATAGGTGCTTGTCCTTTACAAAGGTTTGTTCGCTTAGTGTTCAGAAGATTACCATCATCCTCCACCTCACACATTGAAACATGATATTCATAGAGATCCACCCATGTTTTTAATATCAAATTATTCGACTATGCTCCCTTCTATTTTTCCTATCAGAAGGGGATCATTATCCCCTTGTGCCCTAATTTTTTGTAAAAAATGTATAATTTTGAGAGAAATTTGGGGATTTTGTGTACCACAGGTTATTGTGCTCAGTGTTATGCTTCCAGATGCTGTGTGTATTCTCAATGTGTCAGTGAACTATCATGTCTTTCAACATAGCTTTTGTCCAATATAATGACGATTCCTTACTTCATGTACAGTAATCTTCAGGAAGGTGCACAGGGTGTGCATTTTACATGTGTTTTTTTTTTTCTGTTTTTTTTTGTGTCTTTAAGCAAGGTGAAGGCATGTTCAACCGAGCAAAGTTACTGAACATTGGCTACATGGAGGTACTGAAGGATGGAGAGTATGACTGTTTTGTATTCAGTGATGTGGACTTGATCCCTATGGATGACAGAAATCTCTACCATTGTTATGACCAGCCACGTCACTTTGCAATTGCCATGGACAAATTTGGATTCAGGTGAGATCATTGTTAAGTGATATTACAGAAAACCATTTGTTTCTAATGTTAAATGATTTTTTTAAAATATCTTCCTACCAGTAATTGGAGCCTGCTCACTCTGACATCAGTCTTGAATCCAAATAAGAACGGCACAGTTGAAATCGTGAAAAATACAAACTGATAATCAACAACATGAAATTTCAGTAGCAAATGTACATCTTAGCAGAACTGTGAATCAGCATCTTTTTTTTTTAACCTCTCCATTAAGATTTTAATTCCGTAGCCTAATGAATTTTTATCTTCTACCATTGTGCAGGCACACGTTCTCAAGAATATTACAGAGGATTACAGAATGAATTACAGATAAGAGAGTGCTGGCTCATTTTTTTATTTGAATGTGCAGAAAGAAACTTAGTTATTTCAGGATGAGACATTGATATCTTTCTGACCAGCCATAATCCTGCATTTAATTTTTTTAATACAGTAGATCTTTTAAAAGGAGAAACATCCTGGACCATAAAATGAAACATTAAGTAGATTAGAGAGATGTACATGGCCATTTAAAAAAATGAAATTGTCAATAATGATGAATCTCACAATTTATTGCTTCCTTCATTAGTTAGGCTGCATTTGGAGCATTAGCTGGCATCTGATGGCCCCGTGATGGGAAGGAGAGATTTACCAGTGCATTGCCTGGATTAGAGGGCATGAGCTACAGTGAGAGGTTGGACAAATACAGATTGTTTTCTCTGGAGCAATGGAGACTGAGGAGAGATCGAACAGAAGTTTATAAAATTATGAGTGGATGGTCAGAATCTTTTTACTAGGGTAAAAATATCAAATATTAAAGGACATGCATTTAAGGTGAGAGGGGAAAGTTAAAAGTAGTTGACAGAGTGTCTAAAAAACAGGGATAGTGGTGGAACCAGATATGAGCATTTAAAAGGCCACTAGATAGACACATGAATATGCAGGGATGGAGAGGTATGGATCCTGTTCAAATAGAAAAAGTTTGGCTTAATTATGTGGGCTGTGGGGCTTTCTCCTATGCGGTATTGTTCAGTGTTTGAAATTTCTGCCAACTGTAGTGGAATCTAATCGCTCACCACGTCTTCCCCTGCCCACCTCTATCTGCCTACCATAGGGATTGCACCACTCGTGACTCCCCGGTCCCTCCCCATTCACACCTCCCTGACCACTTTCATTTTCTCTTACAACTAGTAAGTGAAACATTTGTCCCTACATATTCTCTCTCTCCAGACTTTGCAGGTAAAGCAAAGATTCACACGCATATTTTCCAACCTCATCCACTGCATTTGGTACTCCTGATGTGGCCTTCTCTATGTCAGCGAGAACCAGTGCAGGCTTGGCGTCCATTTCACAGAGCATCTGCACTCTGTCTGCAGGTCCACTCCAAGGACCTGGTTGCCTGCCATTTCAACTTCCAATTTTATGCTGATCTCTTCATCGTCTTCAACCCAATGGTGTGAACATTGAATTTCAGGTAGACTTTACATCCTGTGTTTCTCTCTCTCTCTCTCTCCTTCCATCTCTCGTCTTCTGTCCCTCCCTCTTCCCTTTTGACCTAACTTTGGTTCTCCTATTTTTGCCTCCTTTCTCATGCCCCCGTTGTACCTTTCATGATTCATCCTCTTCCTGGTTGCATCCAGTTACTATACACACATTTTACCCACTGAATCCTCTCTCCCATCTGGTGAATGAAAATACTAGAGCTTGCTTTACATAAAAAAGCAAATCAGTGAACATGCTGCACTCCCCCACATCAATGGGTAATCTATCTTAACTCAAATATAAGTATATCCTAACTCCCACATTCCATGCTGTCTTTCTCCAAGGTTGCACAGAAACTGATTGAGTGTCTTGGTCTTCTTACATTTTTCCTTCTTGAAGCTGAAAGGAAAATTCCACTCAGGATGAGAATTGCACCTCCTCTGGCAGAGGAGGCTTGGGCAACCTTCAACCGCATCAAGTCCGATATCGCCAAGGCCACAATGCATGCTGTGGACGAATCCATCCCTTTCCAGGTGGAAAGCGATGCATCAGACTTCATCCTGGCAGCCACTCTTATTTGGGCTGCCAGGCCCATGTCGGCGATTCGCGAAAGGGGGTATATATCCAATCGAGTGTATCTATTGATAGTCTGACTGTAGTCAATGACCATTCTCCATTCCGCACTACCACTACCTGCCCTCTCTGAGGGCTATTGCTGGCTTCAATAACTCCTTCCTCTGCCCAGATGAAGGCCTGACCTGGCGCTGTAGTGGTGAAGGGTTTGCAGTCAGAGGTGAGGTTGGTGAACAACAACAGAAGGGGTAACTTTAAGTATGGAGAGTCTGGAATTTGTGCATGGTGAGTGATTTGGTTGGTGGACAAAGTTGTTATATATAGCACCCTGTACCGTTAAAGTCACTATATAGAAATCCCAAACGTTCACTATATATGACTTGGATGCCAGGGAGACCTTCTGGTACACCAGCAGAACTGTGAGAGAGAGGTGCTGCACTGTGTCAGGATATATAAAACTCTCCGTGCTCCTGCTATCGAACAACCAACTCGTCAAGTGGCTGTTTACTTTGATGTCCATTATCGACCTGGCGAGTTGCTGCGGACGGTTCTGGTTGAGGGTGATGGAGGCTACAGTCGGGTTGTTGCACCTCACTGCAATAGAAGATGGCGGCCCCCAGGGCTGGATCCAGAAGATGGTGGCCTCCGCAGCCTGCACGCGGCGCAGCTATGTCCTGAAGATGGTGGCCCCCATGGATTTCACATGGTGCTGTTGGACCTGGATGATGACGATGTTGTGGAAGATGGCTCCCACAACCCGCACACGGTGCTGCTAGGAAGGAACTTACAACTTTGGTGTAGTGGCCCTTCTTTCCACAGCTGGAGCAGATTGAATCCTTCACTGGGCAGCATTTCCTCTGATTGTTCCCCAGGCTGCAGAAGTAGGACTTTGGGGGTTCCTGAAACACCACAGCTGTGGTCGCGCCATTACCAGAGATTGTTGAAAGCACTGGGAGGCTTTCCCAGAACATTGCTGATGTAGTCTGGTCATTAGTGGAGCGAGGGTGGGGGTGGTGCATCCCAAGATGGCTGCAACTGGGATGACCATGAGGTGGCTGCATTGTCGGTCGAGTAGGCCTCCATGTTCTGGAGAGCCACCTCCAGCGTACCTGCCAGCTTGACTGCTCTCCACAGACTGAGTTCCCCTTGCTCCAAAAGTCTCTGTCATATGTAATTTGACCTGATCCCCATGATGTAGGAATCCTGGATCAGGACCTCTGTATACTCTGTGGCAGACATGGCTTAGCTTTCATAGAGTGCTCACAGGGCCCGAAGATATTCGGCGTTTGACTCACTAAGTTGTTTTCAATTCACTAAAAGGTGTCTAGCATAGACAACATTGATTTTAAGCAGGTATTGCCCTTTGAGGGTGTCCATGGCCTCCTGGTTCGTTGTGACATCCTTGATCATGGTGTACACCAGGGTGCCAACCCGTAAGTGCAGTACTTGCAGTTTGTCAGTCTCTGATGGCACAATGGTAGAGGAGGCCTGCAGGAATGCTTCAAAACAACACAACCAGTGTTCTAAGCTAGTAGATGACTCAGGTGATTGAGGGTCGATTTCCAATTTTTCTGGTTTGAGGATCTGTTCCATTGTAAAAAAACTTCAAGTGAATTATGTCAAATTACACCATCAATAACTCAGGAGACTGTCGTGGAGAAACCAATACCTTTTAATTCACTTGAGAATATAGCATATCCCTACTGTTTGGTTGTCTCGCACAGAGTTGCAGGTGGTTGCGGAACAGTTACCTTTATACAGGAGCCTGTGAGCCTGTGGGGAGGGACCACAGGTACAACCAGCCAATCGGTATGCTTGACCAGCTAATTATACATTACAGGAAGTTCAAAAAGTATTTGTCATTGTTTATTGAACAAAGCAGTCTCTTGAAGGCCAATGAGGGGTTCTGCTTTTGTTTTTAGAAAAAGAATGACTGTACGCTAAACTGTAGAACAAATGGTTTACAGCCTTTATCATTTCAAGATGCTTTGATGCTTCTAAAACTCAAGAGAAATTTATTCTCTGAGAATAAGGGTAATATCTGATGCACAAAATTCTCTTCCGTGTGTCTAAACTTGGGTTTCCATATTACAGATTGAAGTCCAGCTGACCCGAGGGGACTGGTACATAGCAATAACAGAACATACACAGCACTCATTACAATCTGAAGCAAAATAAAAGTGAATGTAAACAAAGTTCTGTAATTGTATCCTCTGACAGGAAAATAGTTCATCTCTGTTATAATGGTACCAAATCCATAAAGGAGGCAAATGTGTACTTGAAAATATTCCTCTGACCATAATATTTTCCAAAAACAAACTGTGAAATAATTGATCGTCTTGATTTTTAAGGTGAGACTCCTATGGCAGATCTACCAGAATTTAGAAAGTAGGAGTGACAAGAGCTTCACCAGGACTTTTCTACAAAAGGACCCTTGTTCATTGCATATTATTATTTAAATTAAGCTGTGGCTATGACCTGCCTCTTGACATAATTAGTATTCCTGGCTGTATTTTGCTCCCTCAAAAGGATATAAAACTTGCAGATGGTCCAGTGGCAGGGGATGCTTCTTGACAGACTTTCTTATTCAATGAGATCTAAAGCGAACTGAAAACATTTGATGCAATAAATGTACCTTTGAAGATTAATATTATGTCAAGATTGGCAGAATAAATTCAAAAGAATAATAATTAAACATTGATATAAAGTAGAGCTTGCAGCAACATTAAATAATGAATCTTATTTTAAATAACCTTTGTTTTTTGTTGTCATCTTTATAAAATATTGTCATTAATTTGGTAAATATAATACATTCTTCTATTTGAAGGATAGGAAGACCATTAATGTTATTTGAAAATTGTTACAATAATGTCAGTATATCTTAGGCCCAATGAATGACAATAAAATTACATCAATGATTGTTTTAATACCACCTACAAAATTAATACAAGAAAGAACAGACCATTTTTATTTAAAATATAAAGTGATGGACAAGTTAGTTTCTAACATGATGCACTCTTGCCTCTGGTAAAACGCCTTGTTGTTGTAGCTTAATGGGTTCCTAAATAAAGCTAGAGTGAACTAATGCTACTAATCACAGCATAAGAATCACCTTCCATTGTTTTCTTCTGCATTCATTCGAGAAACCAGTTACTCATTATAGGTGATGACTTTATGTACCCAACAGCATTTCAACTATTGAAGAAATAATAGCTTTGACAGTGAGGTGTTAGCTACTTCAAAATACTGGCGTTAACACATGTTCTGATTTACATGGGAAAATGTTCATTTCCCATGATAGAAATTGCCCATTTTTCCAACTGGAGGACCAATTTTATGTCCAACGAGCAAGTTTGTTTCTGAAGATTATGATCTGCTTTCATTTAGGACTGAGAAAAAAGACTTCTAAATAGTGGTGGCCATGTCGGAGAGTAATGACGGACACCTAGAATCACTTTGGACACTTAACTAATCCCAGGTGTAAATTTAAAAAAATATTAATGTTGTGCATTTCAAGTCAGAACCTCTTAATGTGCATGAATTAACTTTATAAATAATACCACTTGTGAGTTTTCTCTGCGGATCCTTATAATTATTAGTAAAATAAACCAAAGAATTCTCTTGAATTCTATCGCCAAATCCAGTCTGTCTTTTTTTTTCTCTACTGCTGGCAAGTTCTCAATAAGTTGTAACAAACTGTTGGCAGAAGAAGTTTGCTGATCACACATAACGACATGGCCATACCTCAGTAGCTCCATAGTGCAGCATCCTCACAGTCAGACAATACTCCCCTTATATACCACTGAAAATCACAGTTGAGCCCAAACAAACTGTGCATCAAAATACTTTTTCACTATCATTCAGTGAAGTATTGATAAGTCCTGATATAAAATTATCAGTCTTCTTTTAAACTAGCAAATTATGTCTTGATTTCTAAGCACTTATAGAGATTTATGATAAAGAATTATAAAACAGAGCAGTGGTTTAAGCTTCTGTTAAACATTCTGTTCTAAACGCTGCAAAATCCTATTTGAGTCATCCTGCTGGTTGCACAAGCCAACAGGGAGATTCATGGAAACTGTGAAGCTATAATTAATGCTGATTAGATATGGCAGTTGTATATCTCTCAGGCTGGGGATTTCCCTGGAGCTCCTTCCACTCCACAGCCTAAATTTGGCTGAAGTCTTTGTAATGTTTGAAAACATAGATGTAAGTAATATATGGAGAGTGGAATTAGAACACGTTGTCTGAAGAGGTGGGGGAGACATGCATTCTCACGATAAAATATCTATATATGCACTTGACTCACCATTAAAAACTGCTAAGTGATGGTAAATTGCTGTGGTATAGATGAACACTTAATGGTCAGTATGGATATGATGGACTGAAGTCCCTGCTTCTATACTTATGGCTTTGATACCTTTGTACAGTAACTGAGTATGAACTTTTAAGGCTTGGCTTGAATCAGTGGACATGGGACATGTCCCTCAGGAAGAGTTGGTGTGCATTGGTACTGTGTCCCCATGGAAAGTCAGTAGCCGCATGACTCAGCAGGAAGTGTCAGTACATGAGGGAACTATTCCCCCAGGAAGAATAACTGGGTGTGGGGACTATTCCTCTCCACCCGCCTCCTGCTGGTGTGATTGGGGTCCCTCACTGTCAGTGTGTGTGGGATCCATAACTGGTTTTAATTTATCCATCTACTATGTATGGTGTTCAGCATATTCGGTGCCCATGACACTCCAGGGCCTCAGGAAGGAATAATATTCCCAGCAGCACTTTGCAGAACTTTATTTGTTAAGCTCCTTCGAATAATTCCAGAACTGAGGGAGAGCAATATACATTGGAAATGAATTGGTTATCCATCACTGGGAATCTGCCCCACAAGTTGTAGCTGTGGAACGTTGGGGAAATCTATTCAAGCTGTGTGTGAGTGTGTAATTGGACACCACCGTCGTTGTTTTCGGTTGGGTAAGGTTATTTGGATATGGGGCCATTTATGAAAATGGAGCTGAAGTGCAGAGTTTGAAGAAAGGGTTGTTTCAAAATTAGGTCATTATTAATTTCTCAATTTTAAAATAGGAAATGTTGGCTATCCCAATTCCCTGCAGCATTTCAAGATTACCCACTAGTTCATAGAAGAGGATATTTGACCCATATTCAAATTTTGCTGTAAAATTCCATTTGCAGAAGAACCAATCAAATGATATTTTGAAACCACTTTGATCCAGCAATTATCTGATCATAGTTGGCTAACCACCTCATTAAAGAGGAATGCTTAAACAATTATTATCAATTACCACGACAAATTTTATGGTCCCTCATCAATGATTCAAGTCACTTTCCTGGTTATTTGTCTGAGACGCAAACAAACCGTTCACAATCTTTTTAAAATATTTTTATTTCATTGTTTGCATCATTACAAGAGAAAAAATAATAAAACATTAATCAAATATCCATAGCTAATGATACAAAAAATACTTTTATTTTTCTCCCTATCCCCCCCACCCAAAAGTAAGAAAAGAAAGAAAAACCTACCATTTAATATACAATATTATTAGCATATACAATCCTTAATTGTTATTAAAAATTACTAATTAAGAGGAGTGGATAAAATAAGTGGATGGAAAAATATCTATAAAATTCATATATGGTTTCCAAATATTATAAAAATGTTCAACTCGATTCCTTAAACTAAACGTAATTTTTTCCAAGGGTATACTGTTTCGCATCTCATTATATCATCTACTTAATAACACTTCTCTATCATCTTTCCATTATATTGCTATACATTTTTTTGCTATTGCAACACTTAAAAAACTTTCTTGTTATCTGTCCAATTTCAATTTTATAGCTTTTTCATAAATATCTCCAAGTAAAAATATTTTTGGATCCTTTGGTATCTTTACCTTCATAATTTGCCCTAATAATAAACTCAGTTCATTCCAAAACCTTTCCACTTTTTCACAAGACCACAATGAATAAAAAAAAACGTCCCTATTACTTTCACACATCAAAAACACTTATTTGAATAATTAGAAATAAGTCATTTAACTTATGTGGAGTATTATATTGAACCATTTGATATCTAACATAACATTCGTAACACTTTCATTACATAATTTTGACCAAACCTCCTCCTGAATTTGTATATTTAAATCTTTCTCCCATTGGATTTATGATTCATACAAATCTTTTTACTTTATAGTCTCTTATAATTTAATATTCAAATTAGTAATATTTTTTTTTCTTAACAACAAATGTATTTATTATTATATCTTCAAATTGGGTTTGTTTAGGGAGTCTCTTTTTCAAATACATTTTTAATTGATAATAAGCAAAAATTGTATTATTTTGTATATTATAATTGTTTATAATAATAAAAAAACAATTATTTATAATAATATATTATTATTATTATCTTTTAATTGATGAAAAGTTAAGTAAAAAGATCTTAAGAAACAATATTTTATTCTCTGTATACCTTTACTATACCAATTATTAAATAAAGAATTATACACAATATCAATTCTATTCCATATGTTTAAAATATCTTTCAAATTGGAAAAACCTTTAGTTCCTTTAAACATCTCACTATTCCATTTGAACAAAATTAACTCGGGAATAGTTTCGTCAATTTTATTCATTTATCTTTGAATCCAAGCTGGTTTTTCATACCATTTATAACAGGAGGTCAAAAACCTCAATTGAGCTGCTTTAAAATACTTCTTAAAGTTTGGTAGTCTAGTCCACCCTGATCAAATCTACACATTAATTTTTCTAAACCAATTCTTGACATCTTACCTTTCCTTTCCAAAGAAATTCATATTTTATTCAAGTTTTGAAAGAAAAATTCTGGTACTTGAATGGGCAATGATTGAAACAAATATTGTATCCTTTGAAAAATATACATTTTAATTCAATTCACTCATCCTATTAATGTTATTGGTAAGTCTTTCCAACTTTTCAAATCCTCTTCCAATTTTTTTAACAATGACAAATAATTTAGTTTAAACAAATTATATTTCTACTAATTTTAATTCTGAAGTATTTAATTGCTTCATTTTGTCATTTAAATTTTGTCAATCTTTTACATTGAGAGTAATCCATATCCACCATACGTATTACTTCACTTTTATCATCATTCACTTTATAACCCGATACTAACCCATACTCTTTTCATCTCTCATTCTACTTATTTAAAGATATTTCTGGTCTCATTAAATATACTATAACATCATCAGAAAATAAACATTTTATGTACTTTATTACCTACCTCAAATCCTTTAATTTCATTTTCAGTTCTAATTGCTTCTGCTAATCATTCAATTGTTAATGCAAACAAAAAGGGTGATAATGGACAGCCTTGTCCAGAAGAACTTTCAAACAAAAAGGATTGTGAGATTTGTTTATTTGTAATCACTTTTGCATTTGGTTAATCATACAATGCCTTTATCCAGTTTATAAAAGTATTTAGAATCCAAAAAGCATTAAATGTCTCAAATTTTTTAAAAAATCCCATTCCAATCAATCAAATTCTTTCTCTGCATCTAATGCTACCACTACTGTGGGAATCTTCCTATTTTGTGCTATATTTACCAAACTTTAAAATTTAACTATGTTGTCTGCTGCTTTTCTATTTTTAATAAAACCAGTTTGATCTAAATTTATTAATTTTTGCAAAAATTCAACTAGCCTATTAGCCAACAATTTTGATACAACTTTATAGTGTGTATTCAATAATGATATAGGTCTTTATGAAGAAGGCTGTAAACAATCTTTCTCTTTTCTTTGGAATTGCAGTTATTAATGCTGTTTTAAAAGATTTAGGTAGATCATAAACCTCTTTCATTTGACCTAATACCTCCATCAGTACAGGTATTTATAGCTTCTTAAACTATTTATAAAATTCTGGTGGGAAACCATCTTCACCTGGCACCTTATTATTCTGTAGAGACATTAGAATCTCATAAACTTCTTTTTCTGAAAAATCTTGGACAGTCTTATCTTTTCGTCCTCCTTTAACACCAATAATTTAATTTATCTTAAATAAATTATCATCTCTCTTAGACTCTGAACAATAAAGTTTAGCATAAAAATCTTTAAAATTATCATCTATTTCCTGCATTTTATGTTATCTGTCCTGAAAATGTCTCTGTAGCAATTATTGTGTAAGAAATCTGTTCCATTTTTAATTGGCATGCTAAAACTTTATGGAGCCTTTCACCCAACTCTTATTTTTGTCTGCACAGTATTAAGTCTTAATTTCTTCAACCCTAACAATTTTCTCTTCTCCTCATATTTATGTACTTGAATTTCCTTCTCCAATTTTGTTATTTATTTTTCTAATTGAGTTACTTCTTTCATATATTCTTTCTTTATTTTTGAAGTATAACTTATTATTTGATCTCTAAAATATGCCTTCATTGAATCCCATTATACAAACTTACATGCAACTGAATCCTTATTAGTATGTAGTAAAAATTTGATCTGTTAACTCAAACCTCCATCTATAACCTACCTTTTGTTCTTCTTCCAATGAAATAGACAAAATTAAAGGAGATCTGATCAAATTCACACTTGATATTCCACTCTTTGTACTCTATATTGAAGTTGTACAGAAATTAGAAGCATATTTATCTGCAAATATATATTAAATTGAAAAGAATAAAAAGAATAATCTCTTTCATTTGGGTGGATTTTTCTTCAAATATGCACAAAATTCATATCTTCCATTAAATCTATTTTTGCAACCTTATTTTTAACCATTCTATCTCCTGATCTATCTAATTTAGGGTGAAAAGGAAAATTAAAATCCCCTCCCAATATAACTTTTCCCTTGCAATTTCATAAATTGCCTTGCATAAATTTGCCATCATCTACATTTGGTGCATATATATTCATTAAGGCAAATTGTTCCGAATAAATCTGACAATTCACCATAACGTATCTGCCTGCTACTTCTATAATAATATCCAATATTTTAATTGGTAGACTTTTATTAATTAATATTGCTGTACCTCTAGCCTTAGAATTAAAAGATGATGCTATTACTGTTCCTACCCAATCTCTTTTTAATGTTTGATGTTCTTTTTCTATCAATGTTCCCTGTAAAAAAAAAGCTATATTTTAAAAATAATTCATAGGGAGAGAAATGCTATTGATCAATGGAGTCTCCCTTCGCCCCCTCCCCCATCGCCGTGATCTACCGGGACAATTGCCTGAAGAGGGCGCACAAAATCAGTGAACTGGTGCGGACTCGAAAGGCCAACATGGCCTGTTTCCGCTCCGTAAATGGTTATGTGGTTATATGGTTACATAAACTAATAATTTTTTCTGCTTTATTTGATTCTGAATCCCATTCATACTAATAAAATTCAATTTATCAGACATCTAAACTCTCATAAAATCCACTAACTGTCCAACTTTCCATCTCCACTCCTCCTACATCCAAAGTACTAACTAAATATTTCATAATACAATTGTTAAATTTGGGTGTATTAAAGAGAAAAAAAGAAAGGAAACAAAGAAAAGAACAGAAACCCTGCACCCCACCCCCACCAAAGGCGTAAGTTATTAACAGTACGTCTTTATACCTGTGATCTATAGGAGTTGTGATCAAAAACCACAACTGCCCACTAGATTTCGTGGAGGCCAGGCTCATACTCTCACCTAACTCACCTGAAATTATACTATCTCTTATTCCTCAAATCTACTCCAACTTACAATGATCAATTTTGTTTTTTTACACAGATCAATAGGTGTCTTCTCTAATATTCTCTCTCCTCCTAAAACTTAGATAATTTCATTATACATCCCAACTGCAATTTTTCCACTTCCTCTCTTTCTTCAAATATCTCCCAATTCTTGTCTCATTTTCTCAGGCAACGAATCTGCAAACAATTTCGCTTCATTGGGTTCCGTAAAAAAAAAAATATATATTTTTACTATCAGGAACAAAAATATTTAACACTGCTGGGTTCCTTAAAACAAAAATGTAACCTTTTTTCCATAGCACATTTTTAACAGCATTAAATTCTTTTCTTTTTTTCAACAAATCAAAGCTTATATCAGTGTAAAAGAAAATCATTATCATTATAAAACAATGGCGATTATCTCTCCTTCACTTGCTTTGCAGCCAGCTCCAAGATCTTCTCCCTCACTTCATAACAAAGCAACTTGACCAGAATCGAACATAGCTCCTGATCTGGCTGTGGCTTAGGTCGTAATGCTCGATGAGCTCTTTCAATCTCAGTTACCCACAAAGTTGGTGGAATCCAACATTGTAAAAATCTCTTCATATCTTGTCCTTCATTGCCTTCCTTAAGTCCAGCAATTTTTATATTCTTTCTTCTGCTAAAATTTTCTAACATATCAATTTTTCAAATTAAAAAAAAATTTTTTCACACTATGAACCATATTGACCAAAATACACATAAACATTTCGCTCTTGAATATACACAGTGTCATTTTCTCCCCTTTTCCCCCCTCCCTTCCTTCCCTCTTTCACTCCCCCTCCCCACCCACTCAACGTTCAACATATATGATACATTAAACCCATTAAACAATGTTATCACACAATGAAAATATACAAGAAATTTGTGTTATCTACTTTTACATACTGGGTCAGTTCATTTCGTCTTCTTCTCATTCTGTCATTTTAGTTGGTGGAGGTCCGTGATAGGACTTCTCTGTTGTGTTCCATGTATGGTTCCCAAATTTGTTCGAATACTGTGATGTTATTTCTTAAATTATATGTTATTTTTTCCAATGGAATACATTTATTCATTTCTATGTACCATTGCTGTATTCTCAGGCTATCTTCTAATTTCCAGGTTGACATAATACATTTTTTTGCTACAGCTAAGACGATCATAATAAATCTTTTTTGTGCTCCATCCAAATCAAGTCCAAGTTCTTTACTTCTTATATTACTTAGAAGAAAGATCTCTGGATTTTTTGGTATGTTGCTTTTGTGATTTTATTTAATACCTGATTTAGATCTTCCCAAAACTTTTCCACTTTCTCACATGCCCAAATTGCATGTACTGTTGTTCCCAATTCCTTCTTACAACGAAAACATCTATCTGATACTGTTGGGTCCCATTTATTTAACTTTTGGGGTGTGGTGTATAGCCTGTGTAACCAATTATATTGTATCATGTGTAACCTCGTGTTTATTGTATTTCTCATAGTTCCGGAGCATAGCTTTTCCCATGTTTCATTCTTTATCTGTATGTTTAGATCTTGTTCCCATTTTTGTTTGGGTTTACAGCTTGTTTCCTTGTTCTCTTTCTTTTTCAGTTTGATGTACATGTTTGTTATAAACCTTTTCATTATCATTGTGTCTGTAATCACATATTCAAGATTGCTTCCTTCTGGTAATCTCAGCCTGCTTCCCAATTTGTCCTTCAAGTAGGTTTTCAGTTGGTGGCATGCAAATATTGTACCGTGAGTTATACCATATTTGTACTTAATTTGTTCAAAAGATAATAATTTATTTCCCGAAAAACAATTTTCTATTCTTTTGATCCCTTTTCTCTCCCATTCTCTAAAGGAAAGTTTATCTATTGTGAATGGGATTAGTTGACTTTGCATCAGTATTAATTTTGGTAGTTGATAATTTGTTTTATTCCTTTCTTTGTGAATCTTCTTCCAAATGTTGAGCAGATGGTGCAGTACTGGTGAATTCCTATGTTGCACCAGCTTTTCATCCCACTTATATAGTATATGTTTAGGTACCTTCTCCCCTATTTTATCGAGCTTGAATCTGGTCCAATCTGGTTTTTCCCTTGTTTGATAAAAATCTGGTAGGTATCTTAATTGCGCTGCTCTATAATAATTCTTAAAGTTTGGTAGCTGTAAGCCCCCTTCTTTGTACCATTCTGTTAATTTATCTAGCGCTATCCTCGGTTTCCCCTCTTTCCATAAGAATTTCCTTATTATTTTCTTTAGCTCATTGAAGAATTTCTCTGTTAAGGGAATTGGTAACGATTGAAATAGGTATTGTATCCTTGGGAAGATATTCATTTTAATGCAATTTACCCTTCCTATCAGTGTTAGTGGTAAATCTTTCCAATGTTCTAAATTATCTTATAATTTCTTCATTAATGGCTGCTGATAATTTAATTTGTATAGATGGCCTATATTATCTAGTTGTATACCTAGCTATCAAATTGCTTGTGTTTGCCATCTAAATGGTGATTTTTTCTTAAACTTTGTGAAATCCGCATTATTCATTGGTATTGCTTCATTTTTATATGCGTTGATCTTGTACCCCGATACTTCTCCATATTCCTTCAATTTCTTATGTAATTCTTTTATTGATATTTCTGGTTCTGTTAAGTATATTATAATGTCATCTGCAAATAGACTTATTTTATATTCCTTCTCTTTTATTTTTATCCCTCTTATTTTATTTTCTCTTCTTACCAGTTCTTCCAGTGGTTCTATAGCTAACACGAACAGTGAGGGAGATAGTGGACATACCTGCCTAGTTGACCTGCTTAATTTAAATTGGTATTATATATATCCATTTACTGTCACCTTCGCCAATGGTCCCTTATATAATGCTTTAATCCAATTAATATTTTTCTCTGGTAGGTTGAACCTCTGTAGTACTTTGAATAAATAATTCCATTCTACTCTGTCAAAGGCTTTCTCTGCATCTAAGGCAACTGCCACTGTTGGTGTCTTGTTTCCTTGTACAGCAAGGATTAAGTTAATGAATTTACAGATATTGTCTGTTCGTCTTTTCTTAATAAATCGAGTTTGATCTAGTTTTACTATTTTTGGTACACAGTCGGCCAATCTGTTTGCTAATAGTTTAGCTATTATCTTATAATCTGTGTTAAGTCGAGATATTGGTCTATACGATGCTGGTGTTAGTGGATCTTTCCCTGTCTTTGGTATTACTGTAATTATTGCTGTTTTGCATGAATCTGGTATGTTTTGTGTTTCTTCAATCTGGTTCATTACTTCCAGGAGAGGTGGAATTAATAAGTTTTAAAATGTTTTATAGAATTCTATTGGGAGTCCGTCCTCTCCCGGCGTTTTATTGTTCGGTAGTTTTTTTAATATATCCTGTATTTCCTCTATTTCAAATGGTTTTATTAATTTATTTTGCTCCACTTCTTGCAATTTCAGTAGTTTAATTTTTGATAGAAACTCATCTATTTTGTCTTCTTTCCCTTCGTTCTCAGTTTGATATAATTGCTCATAGAATTCCTTGAAGTTTTCATTGATTTCTGTTGGGTTATATGTAATTTGTTTGTCCTTTTTCCTTGATGCCAATACCGTTCTTTTAGTTTGTTCTGTCTTAAGTTGCCAAACTAGTATTTTGTGTGTTTTTTTTTCTCCTAGCTCATAATACTTCTGCTTTATTTTCATTGTTCTTCTCCACCTTGTACGTTTGTAGTGTTTCATATTTTATTTTTTTGTCCACAAATTCTCTTCTTTTTGTTGTATCCTCCCTTGTTGCTAATTCTTTTTCTGTACTTGCTATTTCCCTTTCCAGCTGTTCTATTTCCCGATTGTAGTCCTTCTTCATCTTAGTTACATAACTTATTATCTGCCCTCTGATGAACGCTTTCATTGCATCCCATAGTATAAATTTATCTTTCACTGATTCCGTATTCATTTTAAAGTACATTTTAATTTGTCGCTCAATTAATTCTCTAAAATCCTGTCTTTTAAGTAGCATGGAGTTTAATCTCCATTTATACATTCTCGATGGGATGTCCTCCAGCTCTATTGCTAATAATAGGGGTGAGTGATCCGATAACAATCTAGCTTTATATTCCATTTTTCTAACTCTCCCTTGGATGTGGCTGACAACAGGAACAGGTCTATCCTTGAGTATGTTTTGTGTCTACTGTTAGGTCTGCTTTGTTCATGAATGAGTGAGACAAACACCAGGCTGAGTCGAAATCAGGGTTCTTTGTTCTTTATTACCGGATTGTAACACTTGCGACTAACAAGTTAGTCGGAGAATGCATTCTGCCGTTATCAGCAAAATGGTGATTTTTTATACCCTTGGATACATGCTTAGAACATCATCATATCATTACTTGTCCAATGACTAAAACTGTTGCTATCCTTTCCCTGCTAGCTTCCTGCCTCTCAATCCATCAATGTCTCTCTTATCTTGTAAGTACAAGGATGCATTCTGTTACTCCTTAGTACTGGGTGACTCCTTCTCCGGTCCCATCTCATGATGTTTTACCTAACAGGAGTACAAGGACACCTCCCCTTCTTGTTACTGCCCTGTACAGGGTAACTCCCTACACATTCCCATCTCATGATGTTTTACCTTACAATCCCTCCTTTGTCCTCTTTAGAGGACAATCTCGCCCTGACTATGCTACCACCGCGTTACATTATTTCGCCTATTATTGCCAAGCTCTATACGGGTTCTGTTCACAGGGTAGTTCGGCTGGTGGGCGAGGGTTCCCCCAACCCTCCTTTGCGTACACCCCCCATCCGTCACCCCGATCCCATTGCCCGTTTACAAGTTTCATCCCATTTGCCCCCAAGCAAAAAACTAGCTAACCCCCCGTACATTAGTAAATTCCCAAGTTAACATATGGTCTACAATCTAATTCATAATACTTGTTCTACAATCTGATTAATAATGTTTGTGTTACAATCAATGTTATAATATTTGGGTTACAAGCAAGGTTAAAATTATATGTGTAACAATCTAATTCACAATCCCTCCTTCCCATCACATTCCCCTTCAGACTCCAGATCGATCTCAGCAACTTTCTCCGTCTCCTGTAATGTGAGATAGTCTTGCTCCACAGCCTGCACAGCTTGATATTTCGGAGGCAGTTCATCACGGTCAGCAAGGGCTGTCTCTATGGTCCTCGTGACCAGCGTTCGAATGCATGGAATACAACAACAGCCACAAGTGATAAAAATTGATACAGAAATGAACAAACCCAGCAAAAGTTGTCCTAACAATGTGCTCCATCTCCCAAACACTCCCTGTAACCAGGATAAAACAGGATTGGAGACTCCAGACTGGGCTTTTAATTCTTTCGCCAATGCCCTAAGTTTCGTTAACCCCTTAGTGAGTGATCCATCTGGCCCTGTGTTATTAGAGATAGAAGTGCAGCATAGATCTCCAAACATAGCACACACTCCACCTTTCTCTGCCAGGACCATATCAATCGCTATCCTATTCTGAAGTGTCATAAGGGAAGTTTCTGACAGTTGTTGATGTATTGCCTCAACAACGTCCCTGGTCAAATTTGCAAGGCGCTGGACATTATAGTGAATAAGGTTGATCCTATTAACATTCTTATTTACAGTGATGGGAAAAATTGCACTAAAAACAGGAAAGCTTTCAAACCCAGCTGCAATCTCATCGGCTAATTTAAATTCGTCCGGAATATTCCGGGCTTGGCCAATGGCATCAATCCATACCCCATCAGGGTTCCTTCCTCCCGGCCCCAAGAGTCCAACACTCCTCCTTTTTCTCCACAGCCAACTCTCTGTGTGGCGCAATTCTAGGGAATCCTCGTCTCCCTCCTGCATTTTGACAATCAGCACTGGCGCATTAAGGGTTACTAGAGCACACCGACCATCCCAGTTAGCAGGGAGCCAGTTGTACAGCACTCTTCCTCCACAAAACTCATCTGTGTAGTCATTCAATCTGCTACAAGTCTCCTTAGTTTCAGATTCATTTTTTTGTTATGGGACCTCAAAATCATCCCCTGTATATGTTCATGATAACCAGTAACCTGTTTGGCTGCCCTGTCAGGCACCCATGTGGCGTTTTCCCTGCTAATAGTAGGTCGTCTACATACTGAATCAGTGTAACATCTTCCGGGAGCTTTAATTTCATTAGGATTTCGCTAAGGGCCTGATTGAACAGTCCTGGACTGTCCTTATAACCCTGAGGTAATCTAGTGTATGTGTACCGATGTGCTTGGTAAGTGAAAGTTAACCAGTCTTGCCATTCCTCAGCTAAATTCAAGCAGAAGAATGCGTTTGCCAGATCAATGACAGTATAGTATTCGTGCTCCGGACTCAGAGCCCTAAGTGCTACATATGGGTCTGGGACTGGTCTCCCGATGGTCTTGGTAGCCAAGTTAATTTCCCGGAGGTCGTGTACCATCCTCCAGTCTTTTCTACCCTGTTTGGGAACAGGCATGATGGGCGTGTTCCACATACTGTCAGGTGCCGCCCTTAAAACCCCTGACTCCATTAACCCTTCTATCGTTCCTTTAATACCCTCCTCCTGACTGGGCGACAAGCGGTATTGTTTTCTCCATATTGGTTTCTGCCCGGGGTTGGCCAATTCTAGAAATACCTCTCCTTTTATTACTCCCACATCATAGGGCCCCGTTGTCCATATATCTTTCAGATTAGAAAGATATTTGTCTGAGTCTCTGTGATCAATATTTTCTCCTTCTATGGCTCGGTCTCTTTCTACTTTCTCATTCACAACCTGGTCCCATGCTTCAATATTCAGTCTGACAAATTTTCCTCCCTCCGAGGTGGAATATCCCGGGATTTCTGTCTGCCTGTATTCACACCCTATCGCTTCCTTTACCATCGGACCCAGCTGTCGAGCGTGATGATCTTTGGCAATACCCAAGGTCACATGAGGCACACTTTCTACTCCTAAGCAGAACCACTCCATTTGTTCTTCTGTCATGACAACCATAGCAGCTATTCCCTCCTTACCTACAAAGATAAATGGACAATGTATCGTTTCTGTCTTCCCTTCTTTTAGAGAGTCCCACCTCTCCTCATATTCCTGGTCCGGGTGGATGGTGTAGTTTAATGTAACATGCATAGGATCTAGTGGATAATGGTAATCCCCATACCGAGGAATACTGGCCCTCCACTCAAAAAACTGTTTAATCAGCCCTGGGCCTGGTTCATCATACAGTAGCCGACTCCAGAAAATACTTCTGAAGCGTTAGATGGGGTCATTACTATAAACTGTCCTCCCCTTCTTATTGTATCCCCTGGGTATGTTAACCGAAGGCCCTTCTCAGAACATTGTATGGTTATTCCTAGTTTGGTAAGAATGTCCCTTGCTAATAAATTAATGGGGCAACTTGGCACAACCAGGACAGGCGTTTTAACCCTTTGTCGTCCAAATGTCATGTCGATGTTATCTGTATAGGGCTGTGTTTCCCTTATCCCGGAGAATTCTATTGTAGATAATGTTTTGCCCGAAAATGTGCTCCCTGGGGGTTTTTTAATCACTGTCGTAACTGCTGCCCCTGTGTCAACCATAAATTCAATTTTTTCTCCATTTACCGTCCCCCAAATTTTTGGTGGCTCCCAGGGAGGCGTGATTTTTGATTCTCCTGGGCACCTTCAATAATCAAAATCAGCACCTTCCTCAATATAGTCATTACACTGAGGTGCCTGGACTTGTTGATCACTCTGCCACCCCCCGATTCTCTGGGGCCCATCAATGTGTCCACCCCTACCCCTTGCTTGTCCTCTTAAGTTTCCTCCTCTTCCCCGATAGCCTCTAATAGAGGGTAATCTTTTTCCCTTTGCTCTCCCAGCCTCCGGACAGTTCCGCTGGTAGTGTCCAGGATTTTGGCAGTACCAGCATACTGCATGTTCCCCTCTATACATTGTACCTAGCTGTCTTTCCCAACCATTTCTTACTTGGGGTCCCGGATTTATCACTGGCCCCATGACCTGTGGGACTATCTGTTGGGCCGCTAATTTAACCCCTATATGTTCTATAGCTCTCACCAATTTATCGGTTGTTTTGTCCACCTCCTTCTGGGACGCACTTTCTGACTTAGCATGCTCTGATTGACGATGTCGTTTGATTGCATGTGTCAGGTGTCTTTTCCACAAATCCTCTGACATTGTCTCTACTCCCACAATGTCCCTTAATTTTGCTTGAACCGTAGCAGGTAGTCCGTTTATTATCCCATTACGAAAATGAGCCCTTCCTAAGGGGCTGTGGTCGGGTCTTTCTCCAGTCCCTGTTTCCCATAAGTCCCATGCTCGAGTGAAATACTCGTGTGCAGTCTCTCCTTCCTTTAGTTGAAGGGTTACCAAGGCATCCAAACTATAGGGTGTAGGAAATGTCTCTCTAAGTGCTTCCCAAAATTTATTCCAAAGTGGGTTAAATTCTATTTCATCCCCCAATTTACTGCTTCTTACAATTTTCTCTATTTGCTTCAGGGCCCCTTCTGCCTTTAATTTTATCATGATAGTTCTGACATCTGCGAGTGCTAATTGTTCTTGGCAGGTTTCTCGCTCAAAACAAGAAATCCATGGACTAGCCCCATTACTCAACGGAGGTAGTTTTTTCATTAAACTCTCTAAGTCCATTCGTGACCAGGGTACATATTTTTGAGTTCCCCGTCCCGTGATCAGTAATGGGCATTGATATCTCAATTTTGGGGATTTCTGCTCCTTCTTTACTCTTGGCATGCATTTATTTATCCCACCTTGTTCTGACTCTTCTTCGTCACTGTCACTGTCCCTATCAGCTTCCAATGTCTCAGGGTCAAAGGTATATTGGTCACGTTCATCTCTAAGATAATCTTTTCGGCCATAGTTTAGTTGTTTCACATCTTTCTCTTTTGTCCTAACTATGTCCAGGTAGGCATGTCTATTTTTCTCCCTCCCGAGTCTTTTCCTTTTACTTTCCTCCCATGGTGGATCGTATCTCGTTTCCTCATCTGTACTACACTTTTCGTCCTTTACTCCTATTACCATTCCTTCAGCTTTAATTTCTCCTGACAGTGTTGTAGTTATCTTTTCCACTTCCTTCAATACACCTACCATTAAATCTTTTTGATCCTCACTGATCTGCCCCAGCACATTAATATCTCTGTTTAAGTTTTTAATGTTATCCTGAACCTTTTTCATGTTCCATTTCTGTATCTCTAACTCCTTTTCTATTTTCTTGGACTCCAGAGGGGTCTCTACATCTATTACTCCCCCTTCTATTTTTATTAAAGGGGCCTGTACCTCGTCTGATGTATCCCTATTCCCGAGGTTCTTGTCACACCCCAGTGTCTCAATATCTGAATATAAGGGACGTGACTCCAGTGTCCCATCTGGGGTGTCAGAGAGAGAGAGAGAGAGAGAGAGAGAGAGAGAGAGAGAGAGAGAGAGAGCATAGCGAGAGAAAGAGATAGAGAGGCAGATACACAGAGCACAAGAGATAGAGAGAGAAAATGCCTTGCACTGGCCCCACTGGGAGAAAAGTCTTCAGATTAACACTTTCGTTTCAAAGGTTTTAAAAGGTTCTCATCCTGTGATCACTGGTCTGGATCAGATTGGGTCTCCCACCACTGGGAACTATCACTCCTTCCTTCCCTCCCACCTCGAGTGAGCTACACGTCAGCCCACAATGTCTGCCCTGATCCCGCAATGGTGGGGGTGCGGGAAAAAGGGAGGGAGAGAGGATAAAACAGGATCCCATTTGATGCGGAGCTGGAATTGTGGGCACAAAATTAAAACCAAATTGTATTTCTCTGCCCTGCCCAACCTGGGGATTTCAGGGCAGCACCGCCACAGATTGGGATTGGGAGGGGGAGTGGGTGAGAGAGGAGGGGGGGGAGAAGAGAGAGAGGGGGAGAGAAGAGAGAGGGGGGGAGAGAAGAGAGAGGGGGGAGGGTGAAAGGAGGGAGGGAGAGAGCAAACCCGGACACTTCGTGGCTGGAAACTGGAAACAGGCACTTTTCCTTTCCCTTCTGTGTTTTGTTTCTTCCAGCTTATCTAAGCCTCTACGTTTTAAAATTTTTGTTTCCCTCACCTGTCAGGAACATCTCAGTGCCCCCGGGTAACCAACCCTTCTTCCTCCAGCGGTCTACACATTTTCGGAGCATTTTTTGTTTTTCCAATGCCGCATTACTGGTATTTCGCTCCTCTAATTCCTGATTAATTTCCTTAATAACTTGGTCAAAAGTCTTAGCAGGCAACTGTACAGCCATAGCTGCGGGACCGCTTTCTAATGCCTGTTTTAATTTAGGTTTTTGTCTGTTTAGGGGATCTATGTCAACGAAAATTGCTTTTAAAAATGTCCCCTTGCAAGCTGGATGACTAATATCTTTTAAAAGAACAGTCTCGAAGTCTTGTCCTCCAATTGACTTCAGACTGTCCTGTATACTCTGATTGCTCGTTTTCCATTCTCTGTTTTCCCAAAGGGGTCTGAAAGTTAAATTACAACTAGAAAACCAAATATTTGGGCTATACTTTTGTCCTGTTTCCCTGTACCAATCTATGAATTTACGTAACTTTATCTCCTTGGTGATGTTGGGAATACCCTCATTTAACTTATCAAAAGTATTTCGAATAAACTGGGTGTCTCTTAGGAGTTTGTCAACTTTTTCATTAATATCTCCTACCTGATCCGGACACAGCTGTCGCAGCCTTCTGTCGTCGTTCTTGTTCACCAGGCAGGCGTCCCTGAGTACTTTTTTTTGTTGTCTCAAGGTCTCTAGTGTCTGCTGTGGTATTCCACCACGGCGAATTGGGGAAATAAATTCTTAACTTCTCAAGTGTACAGACATTATCATACCTACCGGACATTTATAAGTCAGTCTCTCAGATACAATTGAGGCCAATAAGCCTGAACCTTTGTTTTCTTTCAAAGCCCAACCTTCACGTGGGAGATTTCTCCTCTTAATAACCAGTTTAGGGCAGAAAACTCAGGTCCTCAATTGTTTATAGACCACCTTCTCACTCTATTGGACTTTGCAACGACACAATAAAGACTTTTAAACTCTAGTAGTTTCTTGCGAAGCACTTAATAAATGTCATTCAAACACCTTAAGGACTTTTATCTTGTCTGTAATCACTTACGTGTTACAATCCTGGCATGCGACCTTCAATTGTGGTCGTCTAATTTGTCCGATCTCCAGTTCTTACTGACAATCATAAAGATTTTAAAAAAAAAAAGAGAATTTTGTTAAAACAGGCTTCTCTGGACCTTTTTATCAGCCGGCTGAGATGATTGTCAGAAAAAACAGAAACCGTCGTCCAGTGTTCACTCACCCATCACGTCGGGGTCACCAAATTGTTAGGTCTGCTTTGTTCATGAATGAGTGAGACAAACACCAGGCTGAGTCGAAATCAGGGTTCTTTGTTCTTTATTACCGGATTGTAACACTTGCGACTAACAAGTTAGTCGGAGAATGCATTCTGCCGTTATCAGCAAAATGGTGATTTTTTATACCCTTGGATACATGCTTAGAACATCATCATATCATTACTTGTCCAATGACTAAAACTGTTGCTATCCTTTCCCTGCTAGCTTCCTGCCTCTCAATCCATCAATGTCTCTCTTATCTTGTAAGTACAAGGATGCATTCTGTTACTCCTTAGTACTGGGTGACTCCTTCTCCGGTCCCATCTCATGATGTTTTACCTAACAGGAGTACAAGGACACCTCCCCTTCTTGTTACTGCCCTGTACAGGGTAACTCCCTACACATTCCCATCTCATGATGTTTTACCTTACACTACCCGAATAATATGAGTATTCCAAAAATTGCATTTCCTGCATCGATTTATACATAAATTTGGTTACTTTATTCTTTCTGCTAGTTTTTTTGTCCAGTTTTGTCCATCTTTGAGTCCAAATTAAGGTTAAAGTCCCCTCCTATCAGTATATTACCCTGCGTATCTGCAATCTTCAAAAAGATATCTTGCATAAATTTTTGATCCTCTTCATTAGGTGCATATACATTGAGCAAGTTCCAAAATTCTGAATATATCTGACATTTTATCATTACATACCTCCCTGCTGGATCTATCATTTCCTCCTCTATTTTGATTGGTACATTTTTACTGATTAATATAGCTACACCTCTGGCTTTTGAATTATATGATGCTGCCGTTACGAGCCCTACCCAATCTCTCCTTAATTTCTTGTGTTCCACTTCAGTTAGATGTGTTTCCTGCACGAATGCTATATCAATTTTTTCTTTCTTCAGTAAATTTAACAGCCTCTTCTTTTTGATTTGGTTATGTATTCCATTAATATTTATCATCATATAGTTCAACATGGCCATTTCATACTTTGTTTACCTCTCATTTCCGCTTCCTCATCACCATCTTTCCTCCTTATCCATTTTTGTTTTCTTTTTTTGAACTCGCTGTAAGACAACACTTCTAAAACATAAAATATTTCCACTATTCCCACATCTAAAATTCCCTTAACCCCAAATGTTCCCCCCCCCTCTCTGAGTTGCCCCTTGTGCCTTGCCCAGCAACCACAACTCCCCTCTCCATTTGGATTGCGAAGCTGCAATGGAAGATTCTAACCTGTTTCTTTAAACTTGCAGCTCTGGGTTCTGCAAGGCTGAGAACTTGCTTGTGTTTTAGAATCAGCAGACATAAGCTAAATTCTACCAAGGGGCCAGAGATGCTGTTATCTGACGAAAGGACATCTGTGTACCAAGAACATTTTAATCTTCCTTCTTGTTTTGGTCACAGACTGTCAGAGGCCTAGCCTTGATGCAAAATAAACCATTGTATTCAAAGTGATAAGCTGAAAATTATGTTATTCATTAGAAACCTAGCATGCTAGCTTGCTTGCTTATCTTTCTTGCTGCGCTGGGAATAGGTGCTTGGGTAAGCAGTTTTTGGGTAATATAAGTCATGGTCCCGCTGCTGAAGTTTGAGACTCTCCGAGAGGTGGCAACATCTCTCAGCAAGAAGAAGAAAAACTTCTGGAGTCCAGCCAACGTCCCGGTTAGGGGAGGTGGAGAAGCTGCTACCGGCGCCCTGACAACCTACTACAAGTGTGCAGTCATTGCCTCGCTTTGGCAGTTGGGACCAGTCCAAGCGTTGATAAGTATAGTTGGGAAGGACTTGCATATGGTAGTGTGAAATCAGCTTTTGAATTTGTAATAAACATTTGTATAATCTGAACTGCTCTCGGTGTGTGTGTCTATTTTCTTTCGGTAGTTCAAACACTGTGACCAATCTAAAACGAACAAAGTGAGAGGTACAAGTTTACCCAAGACAGAAGCCGCTCGCAAGCATCAACTGATTTCGCAGTGACTGTTATTCTCTCCCACCCAGACCCCCAGAAAAGACTTTTATCTTCACATATAACAAAGCTCACTCTCTTAATTCCCCCCTTACTTCCTTTCTTTCCTTTCTTCCCCTTCTTAGTTCTTACTTATACATTAATTTTCTTTATATGAAATTTGTCGTCATTCTTGTTCTTGTTACATCTCTTCATCTCTCTGTCTGTTTTGTAGGAGTTCTTCAAATTCTCGTGCTTTCTCCGGATCCGAGAACAGTCTGCTTTGCTGCCCCGGGATAACTATTTTAAGCACCGCTGGATATCTTAACATAAATTTATAGCCTTTCTTCCATAGGATCGATTTTTCTCCGTTAAACTCCTTCCTCTTCTTCAGGAGCTCAAAACTTAAGTCTGGATAGAAAAAAATTTTTTGACCTTTGTATTCCAATGGTTTTTTGTCTTCTCTCATTTTTTTCATTGGCTTCTCCAATATATTTTCTCTTGTCGTATATCTCAGGAATTTTACTAGAATGGATCTTGGTTTTTGTTGTGGCTGTGGTTTTGGGTCTAATGTTCTGTGTGCCCTTTCTATTTCCGTTCCTTCCTGTATTTCTGGCATTCCTAGGACCCATATCTTCCATATCTTCGCCTTCTTCATCTTCCTTAAGGCCCACTATCTTTATATTGTTTCTCCTATTATAGTTTTCCATTATATCCATCTTCTGAGCTAACAACTCCTGTGTTTCTTTAACTTTTTAATCAGTTTCTTCCAATTTTCTTTTTAAGTTGTCCACTTCCATTTCTATGGCAGTTTCTCGTTCTTCCACCTTGTCTTCTCTTTTCCCTATTTCTGTCATGACCAGCTCTAATCTATTCACTTTTTCTTCTGTACCTTTTATTCTTCTTTTTATTTCACTAAATTCTCATGTCAGCCATTCTTTTAATGCTTCCATATATTCTTGAAATTTTTTTAAATCCATGTACTGTCCATTCCCTTCCTCTTCCATTTCTCTCTGCAGAGCTTGATGCTTTCCCTCCTCTTCCCCTGTGTTCGCTCCAGGGCCTGTGTCCTCTACCTCTCTTCCTTGTATCTCTGTCTCTTCTGATTTTCTTGTTGGGCTGTTTGTCTCAGTTTGCTGGGTATTTTTTTTTTAAGGTGTCTTGATGTTGGTCCTCTTCCTCTCGGCTGGTCATCTGCTGTGTCTCTGATTTCCTTTTTTCATTCTCCTCCCTCTCGTTCCCGTTATTTTCTATATCTTCCCACTGGGAGCCCTGCTGTCGGGTCTTTCTCAGCTGTTCAAGCTGTGGAGTGGAACTCCACAGCTGGTCCCCCCTCCCGTAGGTGTTGTCTTTGTCGTGTGCATCGCGCATGTGCGGTTGCGCACCTCTGTTTGGCTCCGTGAGCCATCTTTGTAGTCCTGCGTTTGGTGGGTCGCGACCCTGCGGGGTTTCCACTGACCTCAGGGAGTGGGCTCCTCTTTCCATGGTGGGTCCCTGCTTCTTTGTATAGGTCGACCTTCACCTTTCTCTTCCGGCGTCTTTCCTTCTTCTTTTCTTCCTGTTGTTTTTGGCTTTTCTTTCTTTGGTGCCATTTCCTCCACACCTTTATTTTTTATTTGTTGTGGTTTGTGTGTCTGCGGCTTTGCTTTTTCTTTACTTTTTTCCTTCTTTTCTGGAGAGGGCTGGTATTCTCCTACCGGCCACTACTCCATCACGTGACTCCTACACATCAATTTTTAAAGTTAATTGTTCTTTAGTTTCAGCCACCTCAGCTTGATCCTTCTTCAATTTCTCTTTAACATGCTGAATTTCAAATTCATTACCTTTAATTTTTGCATCCATGACTTCAAATTTTTATTCCATTTGCGACATCGTCCTCTCCACCTTCTTTGTAGAACCCTAATTTTCAATTATACCCTCATTACATTTTTTAACTTCCATTATTAACTAACAAAGTTTGCTATAAAGAATCCATTTACTTTTTCATTTCTGTTGTGGATATAAAAGACTCCTTTATTTTCTCCTGTCTTTTGGCCAAAACTCTCTGTTCAACGTTCATTTCTTCTTCTTCCTGCTCCTCTTCCTGATCACTGGAGCTGGAGGCTTCTTGAGCTTTTCTTAAAATTGCCTCCTTTTTCGTGCTCTGTGCATGTGCGACTCCTCATGCATGCACAGAGCCACTTCTTCACCCGTGGCAGTCAGCAATTGTCAAGTGAGATCTTGTACAGCAATGCCTAAGGTCTTCATAGCTCCAGATCTGTCACCACAGGCACTTGCTTTCCAGAGAGCTCCAGGATCCTTCTTCCAGGTTGGCCTCTTTTTTATCAGTTTTTTTTCTTGTTCAAGTTCTTGAAAAGTAACAGTCAGTTTATCTTTCTTAGGAATAATTGTTTATTGTTCTGAAGGTCTTCCGATAGCTTCCTCTTCTATTTTCTTGCAGTCAATTCTGGCCTCTTAATTCAAGTCTAGCCCCACGTCATCACATGGCATCCCCCCCCACCATTCACAATCTTGACATCTTTTTGAACCTAACCTGAACATCCACCCAAATATACTCTCCACAATAAAGATGATCTTACCTTAGACGGGATGCAATGAAGTAAGATGAATAGAATCACTCATTAAACATTTCTCAGTTTAATAGACCAAATTTTGCTGGGTGGTTTATGACCTAACGATGCAGCTAGCTGACACTGCTGAGGGCAAAGGACCAGTAACTAGGCATTAGGTTATGTTCTGAGGACTTGGATTGGAGGCCTGTGACCAGTCGTGTTCCACTGAGATCAGTGTTTGGTCCAGAGTAGATTGTCATTTGATATTAACAACTTGGATGACAATGTAGAGTAAGTCAAGTCAAGTCACTTTAATAAGTCATTCAAACCATTCATTGCACGATAAAGATGAGATAGCGTTTCTCCAGGACCACGGAGCAGATTTACATAAATATAAGTTAAAATATTAAGACATGTACAATAAAAGTCCATGGTACACTATCACATATGTTCTGGGAATTCAGGAGCCTGATGGTTTGAGGGAAAAACTGTTGCCAACAGTTACATCCAACTGGATGTAAGGACCTGAGTGCTACCAGATGCCAGAAGGGAGAAAGGTTTATATGAGGGGTGTTTATTGCTTCCTGCATGCATTTGATGTTGTAGAAGTCTGTCATGGTAGGATGAGAGACCCCAATGATCTTTTCTGCTGACTTTACTATCCTCTGCAGGGTCTTGCAGTCTGAGGGGGCACATCTTCTAAACCAGGTGATGATGCAATTGCACAAAATGCTCTCAATACATCCTCTGTAGAATGTAGTGAGGATGGAGGATGGGAGATGAACTTTCCTCAGACTTTGCAGGAAGTAGAGCCAGTGGCAGATTAGCTACCACCCAAGCCCATAGGCTAAGATTTAGTAAGGCCCCCCCAGGGTCGGCATCATGGGTGGGTGGGTCATTCGTGGGCCATGCCCCAATTCCCCTCCTTCCAACCCTCTTTCTCAGTTTCTCACACTTGGAGTTGCGTGTGCCATGGCTTATTGGCTGGTTTAGTGGAATTTTTCTAAACTCCGTAAACTTAAGGACAAATCAATGCATTGTGGTGGTATATTTAATTTTGGAAGAAAATAGGGAGGGCAGGGGGAGGGGGAATAATTTTTAATCGGTTGTAGTTCCAACGATTGTGTGTTTTAAATGGTAGATTCTGCTATTTAAATTGAAACTTATACCCGCTCTCATCATAAGATGATTTTGTGTGGATGTGGGTCATGTCAGTTTCAATCTTTAAAGCTGTTTTATCCTTTACCACTCTTTTTTTGGTTAGTATTGTGGTTTTGCTGTTCATTTTGGAGAGAAGGGTGAATTAATTCTAAATAGAGACTCTCTGCTCTTCTCCCCTCACCCTCACTCTCTCATTGATGTCATTGTTCTCAGTAGATGCTGCCTGAGCCACGAGGGCCTTTTCCCAGGCAGCTGGACTGCCCATTATTCCCCCTTCCTGCCCGTCCATTGGCCACACACCTTGATCCACGGCTCATCAACCACTCTGCTCGGATCCACCATGACGAGCCAAGAACCTCTGACCCCGAACAGCACAACCCCCTCCGGCTGCCATGCAAACCGTAGTGCAGGTAAAACCCTTTGGCCCACTGTATACCTGCTGTCTGAAGACCACGTTCTGGATTGTGTTGTTTTCCATCTCATTTCAAGAGTTTATCTAACTCAGTGGTTCTCCACATTTTTCCACTCACATACCACCTTAATTAATCTCTTACTTACCACAGAGCACCTGTGACATCCTATGCCATAGAATAGATGCTCTGTGGTTAGTAAGGGATTATTTAAGGTGGTATGTGAGTGGAAAAATAAAGGTTGAGAACACTGATCTAAAGATCCTGCCTCTGCCTCTACCAGCTCAGCCAGAAGCCAACATAGTTAACTTATCCACGCTGCTTACACGGTCAATAGCCCACGTGGCTATAATTCAGTGTAGAGAAGGGTGCATGAGGAGGGGAGGGGTTGGGGCAATAGTGAGGTGCCTTTTCGCTGGTAGTAGTTTGTAAATGCATGCATGATGAGCCGAGCTCTGCAACAGGAGGCAGATGCCATAGACCTAAGGCTCACACTTGCATGTGCTTTTTGCAAACGCATGGCATGAGCATTGATTGAGCGACTAGAGGAGGAATATGACTACATTAATATATATAATGTTGTACTTAGTACTAGAATCATTAATCCATAACACGACTACAGCACATAAAACAGGCATGATAGAACCACAGATAGAACCATTAAACCGTAGAATGAACACTATGGCTAACAGCACAGAAAGGCTATGATAGAACCATAGATAGAACCATTAGAGCACCAAAGGTATGGGGACACCAGCAGTGGTCAGTGGATGTTGGACAACAACAAGCCACACACAGTTTGACTTGAAATATCCCCTGCCTTTCAACTATTCAGTGTTTATTGCAATTTGCAAACAATACAATTTCCAGAAACTGTTCTGTCATTCATAATTTAAACCACATGAATAAAATAATTAAAGTGATCACTTATTCTACTTCCGTGGCAGAAAGTCCAATTGAATCAGTTGTGCCCGACTTTTCCATGAGCAACGATGGCGCTGCATGCATGATGAGCCGAGCTCTGTAGCAGGAGGCAGATGCCACAGACCTCAGGTTCAGACTTTTGGGCACTTGTTTCAAACACACAGTGTGAGCATTGATTAACAGGTAGCATTGGGACCGAGGCCCCACTAATGATTGGGTGAACGCTGCTTCTGCAATCGCGAGGTGCGAGCCTTGATTGATCGACTAGAGAAATACAACTACACTAATAAGTACTTAGTACTAGTACATAACATAACATGCATAATAAAATACCATGAAGATAAGTTACATGAATTAATTATAACAAACCTTTTATTCCATATCATTATCTATCACAACTCAGTCACATCATGCTGTTTCTTCGCTGCCTAGATTATTTAAATGGTGTTCACTTGGCTTATAGAAAAGCGAGTGACTTGTGGTTGGGGAGGGGTTTCATCAGGGGTATGATTAAATATAGCAAGGAACTCATTAGGAGCCTAGGCCCCCTCGAGTCCCGACAAGCGTGACCCGGGCCGGCAGTAGGCACGGAACTACCTAGGTAACCTATTCAAGTGGCACTGGTAGTTCGGTGCTTCACCTGCCAGACCAGGTTGTGTCATGCTCGTTGGGAATTCCCCCCCCCACCCCACCAATCCTCCACCTTCCCAACTACCAAACTATTAGATTTTTAATGTCTCTTCGACCAATTTCGATGTTAAAAATCTAATAGTTTGGTAGTCGGAAGAACTGAGGAAGGTGGAGGATTGGGGGAGTGGGTGCCGGACAGCCACTGGGGGTTGAATTTTTAAAGCAGCTTGCCCAGGTCGCCCGGAGCCTGAGTTGAGGCAGCCAGTTAGTTAAGTAATTAGTGGCACTCTTGTTGTGGGTGTGGCACCGCTGGACTGGGTCACAGGATGATACTGAAAGGCCACCTCTCTGTGACCTCAGTGAGGTGGCTTTTCAGTCAATCACAGTGGTGCCCACCAGAGTGCCACTAAATACTTAAGTGTCTGCTTCCAGGCACTCTTTGGGGTGAGGCGAACTGCTTTTCAAACTGCCCCCCTCACCCCCACCCCCCCAATCATACTAATTTTCTCCACCTTCCCATTAAACAATTAGATCTTAACATCTAATTCAGTCAGAGTACAACCAACTTGATGTTAAAAATCTAATCGTTTGGTGGGAAGGTGAGGAAGCATCAATTCACAATCATCGCACACATCACATGCTGCAATTTTTCAAAATAAGCAAATCTTCTTCGTGATGCTGCTGGCCCGCCACCGCCAGCTCCCAGAAGCCACCGAGCGCGACCCCCGGCAACTGCATAACACTTAATCTGGCCATGTCCACACTACTGCTGCTTCTCCCGCGCAGGCACAGATGCAGTAAGTAAAGACCAGGCTGCAGGCACCTACCCTTAACTGTGCAGGCACTGAAGCTTAGGACCTTGAGCCCCCTTACCCTCCGAGCCCCTAAGCGCAGCCTACTCAGCCTATTGGTTAAGCCGCCACTGAGTAGAGGTGCTACTGGGCTTTCTTGGCTATGGAGCTGGTGTTAAGGGAACAGGTGAGATTCTCTGCCAACTGCACACCAAGGAACTTGATACTCTTGATGACCTCAACGGTCAAGCCATCAATGGTCAGCAGAAAGTGATCCTCCCGAGCCCTCCAGAAGTCGACAACCACCTCTTTTGTTTTTTTAACTTTCAGATACAGATTGTTGGCTCTGCACCAGTTCGTTAACAACAACACCTCATCTTTGTACACTGACTCCTCATTCTTACTAATAAGGCCCACTACAGTCATGTTGCCAGCAGAATGAACAGCAGTGGACTAAGCAGGGGCCCCTGTGCTCAGTGTGATCGACTTGGAGGAGCTGTTTCCAATCCGGATTGCTTGAGGTCTCCCCAACAGGAAGTCAAGAATCCAATTGCAGAGCGAGGTGTTTAGACCCAGCAGGTTCAACTTCCTTATCAGGTATTGAAGTGTGCTGAATGCTGAACTGAAGTCAATAAACAGCATTTGAACATACCTGTCCTTAGTTTCCTGGTGAGTGAGGGCTAGATGGAGGGCAGTGGTGATGGCATCATCTGTAGAGCAGTTGGGCCTGTGTGTGAACTGCAGGGGGTCTAGTGATGGGGCAGCAGGAGCTTGATGTGTCCCATAATGAACCTCTTGAAGCACTTCATGACAGTAGATGTGAGTGCGACAGGCCAATTGTCATTGAAGCAGGACACAGATGACTTTCGGCACAGGGACAATGATGGCGGCTTTGAAGCACTTTGGGACCATGACGCTTTTCAGGGTGATGTTAAAGATGTCGGTGAGAACATCTGCCAGATGAGCCGCACATTCCCTGAGCACTCTTCCAGAATTGTTATCTGGTCCAGCAGATTTCCAGAGGTTGACTTTGCCTAATACTCTCCTCACGTCGGCCTTCTTCACCGCCACATTGTTTTTCTCCTCAAAATGCATGTAGAAGTTGTTCAGTGCTTCTGGGAGGGAGGCATCACCGAGCACAGGCAGATGGTGCAGTCTTGTGATTGGTGATTTCTTGGATGCCCTTCCACATGCGTCACATGTCCTTGCTGTCCAGGAAGTGACCATGAATGAGCTGGGCATGCGCACGCTTTGCTTTCCTGATGGCCTTAGACAGCTTGGCTCTTGTAATAACTATGGCTACCTTGTTGCCCGCTCTGAAGAAAGTCTTGGTTCCTCAACAGCACATGCACCTTTGCAGTCATCCATGCTTCTGATTAGAGCAAGTAATGATGGTCTTGGGCACAGTGACGTCATCAGTACACTTACTAACGTAGCTGGTTACCAATGCTCAATGCTCCTCCAGATTGATGCAGTTCTCATCAGTTGCTATTTCCTTGAATATGTGCTATTCAGTGCACTCAAAGCATTCTTGAAGTGTATGAATGGCTTCTGCTGGCCAGGTTTTAACCTGCCTTAGAACTGGACTGGAGTGTCCGGCAAGCAGTCTGTATGCTGGGATTAGCATTAGAGAGATGTGGTCTGAGGTGGGGGTGGAGCTCTATGCATCGGACACCATGTTACAACTGTGTTGGTGTGTAGGTGAGACTGCACTTGGAGTATTATGCACAGTTTTCTTTACCTGGCTGTAGGAAAGACATCATTAAGGTGGATATGGTGCAGAAAAAGTCTCAAAAGAATTTTGCCAGGACTGGTTGCCTTGAATTATAAGGATAAGCTGAATAGTCTGGGACTTTTCTCCCTGGAACATGTGAAGCATCAAGTTTATAAAATTATGAGGGGCAGAGATATACTCAATCATTTTCTCCTGAAGTAGGGGAATATAAACTAGAAGGCATAGAATTGAGAGAGGCCACAATGTAATGGTGGCTACCTTTTGATATAGATGTTGGTGGATATATGAAAGGAGTTGTCAAATAAAGTGGTAAAAGCAGGGACAGTTGTAACTTTTGGATCTGTAGTACATGGATTGGGAAGGTTTGAGGGATCTGGACCAAACAAAGGCCAATGGTCAGCATAGATGAATTGTACGAAAAGACCTGTTTCTATGTGTGATGTGCTGCAGTGAGAACAAAAAGCTCAAACTACGAAGTCTTAATTAGCTTATAACTTGCACACAAGGTTCAGTATCCCTTCTGGCACAATGTACTCTACTGCTTATACAAGGGTTGGCGTGAGCATTTATATGTGGCCGGTGATTGGCAGGGAGTAGGTGGAGCCAGCCTCCCAGGTTACCTCCCTGCAGGTACAGTGGGTTGCCCCCTGCAGTCGGCAGGTATAAATGTAGACAGGCACAGGCAGTCAACAGACAGTCCAGTGGTTGTAACACCACACTATGGTGTACAACTCCATGACTTGCCCTCTGAACTCTTCGGACATTCTTTGACAGAAGACAAAGCTTTGGACAATGATTTATCTTCTATCAAATGATTGGACCATTTTTAAAAAAAAATTTTGGTTCATAGAAGACAGTTAACTACTATTAAAATTCAATTAAATGATCAAGAAAAAGTGAAAAATTCTTGTTGATTTGAAACACATAAAACCAGAAATAATTTAAACAAAACTGAAGGAAAATAATTTGCAGAAATTGTGCCTTCAGTTTTGACTCCTAATCCACAGGTCACATGGTAGGAAACATTGAATATATTTTATTTCACAATGACAACATCACCCTAGAACTCCCATTAACAGAAAAACACTTAATGGAGTGGGCCCTGTGGGAGCCTTTATTTAAAAACACTAAACTGGCTAACTTTCCATCCTGACTCCTCGTGGCTGTCGTTGCAGGGATCCAACACAGGCACTTGGAGCACCTGTTGAAAGAGAAGGCGAGCAGGAATGGCATCCTGGTGTAAAACATCAGCCCAGAAAATTGGGCACCCCAGGTACACCCTGGATGTATACCTGCCAGCCTGCCCCCTGCCTCCCCATGGGGTAGCATGGTTTCAGGCATTTGGGCTCTGTACGTTGGGAGCAACAAAGCATGATGTGCAAGCCAAGAGAGGGCTCCGGCACCTGATGGATGACTTTGCCTGCTCACAGACATTGGTGGTAAGGGTGCTCACATTTGCCAGCTAAGCAAATGGAGAAACCAGGCATATGAGTTGGTGAGCAAACAAATTCCTTTTTCTACCCTCCCCTCTGACACTGGGGACCAGCCCCCAGAGGACCCTGCCCCATTGGTAACAATGACCCTGTTTGGTCAGAGTTGGCTGATGAGGCATTGTCATTGAATTCGACTATAGGCCTTGTCCAGCATTCGTAAGGCACCAGTGTATATATTGACCCACTTGATTAGTATTGTTTTTTTAAACGTCTTTTTGATTTTACTTATAACTTGTACATAGAGTTATTGATTGTTTCATTATTGGTGAGTGGTGTGACCTCTGAGGGGTGGATTGTATTGGGAAGGATTGTGGCTGTCATGTGAGAACACACCAGCTGCCAATCAAGGTTTGGTTCTGCCACACCCATTAATGCACTCTTTCTTGTTGGATCCATGTAAATGACCTTGACTGAACTCTCCAGCCTGCCTGTACTTGGCCTTGGGTCATTGACTATTATAATTGGATTAACCTTCCTGGCATTAATCCATTTGACCCTGCTATCGACCTGGGCTGGAACTTCCAGCACTATAAAGGTGCCATGTGCTCTTTGATCTCTCTCTTTGCCAGTTTGGGACCACCCTGCTTCACTCCAGGCCTAGAAATATGGAAGGGTGCTGGAGAAACTGTTGGCAAATGTGCACTGTTAAAAGGGTTGGGAGTGTTTAATTAGTGTCCCTTGTAGTACAGACCTGGGCCTGCACTGAGTCAAGGGGGGGTGGGGCATTGTAGTGATTTTTCCTTGATCATTGTATTTACCAGTTCATTGTATGTGTGTGTATTTGTTCCCACGCTATTTTCCCCACATTTGTTATTAATTGTCCACTATTTCTTTCCCACGGCTGCTGTAAACTGCATGTATGTGTGTGTGTGCTTGTGTTTGTGTGTGGCTGTGTGTGTTGCATCAGTTACCATTTCCCACACTTGTCTTCTATAAATAAAATCTTTCCCCATCAAAACTATGTTCAGAGTCCTTCCTTTCCTGTTTCATCACGCACAACACGCAAACAGAGTTCCACAGTGGAGCATGGTAAAATTGCAACGCTCTTGTCTTTCAATTTAGTCGGTGGCAATCACCTTTAGCAGATCATCAGTTAAAGTCTGAGATGCTAACATTTCCCATCAGTAAATGTTGACTTTCCTAGAAAAGTCTCCCTCATGTTTTGCAAGGTCAGAGAAGGTGTTAGCTTGTAATGACATAAGTTGGTTAAATACCTATTTCTGGATGCAACATCCAGTTGGCATACAAAATTATAAGATATAGGAGCAGAAGTAGGCCATCATTGAGTCTGCTCTGCCATTCTATTGTGTACTGATCCATCCTTGTACTCAGCCCTACTCCCCGGCCTTCTCCTCGTAACTGTTAATGCCCTAAGTAATCAAATACACTCTATGTTTTGTGCTGTTGCAGTCATCTTGTTACTATGTCTGTTAGAATCAAATGTAATAGTGGATATTCCTTTGTCGGAACAGGTTAACGTGACAGCAACTCAAAGAGTTTAACTGTATTTGCATAGTCAACAAAACTTGTTCAATTTACTCAACAGTGGTAATCTCCCACAGGATCCAATGTTATTTTCATTGAGTGATATTAAGGGTGTTAAACCTAAAGTGAAATTGAATATGTATCAAAAGAAGTTTGTACAAATTGCTTTAGCAATAGTAAGAAAGTGTATTGCCATAACTTGGAAGTCTGATACGGATTTGGGTATAGAAAGTTGGCATGTTGAAGATCGAAGTTGTATACCACTTGAGAAAATTACTTATAAGTTAAGAGACAAATATATATTTTGGAAAATACAGAGCCCTTATTTACAAAATATGGGTATTAATATTTAAGGAACTTTTAAGTAACTGGTATCCCTTTTGAGAGTCTCTTGTCCCTTTCTTACTTTCTTTTTTTTACTCTTTCCTTTCATTGTAGGGAATAGAAGAGGGGATGGGGTGGTATCTATAGGGAGGCTTTCTTATCTTTTTATATGCCACACGTATTTGTATTGAATTGAATTATATTTCATTATGTGCTTTATTTGTGTGGTTTAAACTATACAAATAAAATTTATTTAAAAAGTGGTAATCTCAATTGTTTTTACTACAGCAGAATCTGTGCTATTTATCTTTATCAGAACAAATATCTTCAAAATTTACTGCCTTGTTTAAGAAAACACATGTAAGTATGAATTTAATGGCTGGATCTGCAAATAATTTATTGTGGTCAGGAACAGTGGCTTGCAATGTATTGGGAGCTATCAAAAATTGTTAATAGATGTTCAAATTAAGAATATTCTCATGTCCTGATCAGGAATATTTGCTTTATGTTTGGATAAAGTATGATTGAACATAATTAGATAAGTTTTGAAGATGTTGTACAAAAACATAAATTACACCAGGCAATAAAAAGAAAATAACTCATAAATCAGTTATGCGACACAAGAGAATCCAGATACTGGCATCTGGAGAGTAAAAAAAAACTTCTGGAAGAGTTGCAGTTGTCGGGGGAAAGAACTCGTTTACGTTTTGGGTCATGACCCTATATCAGGATTTTGTTTAGATCTTCACATCCCATGTACATATAAAGGCCATGGGGAATAAATGAACATATTTATTCCCCATGGCCTTGCGCCTTCTGCAAGAAGACTCACTGTTGAAGGGCTGAGGTGTGTAAGGTATCTGTGCAGAATCATTCTTTGATTTTAAGAAATGTCTTTGCAAGTTTACATGAAACCATAATGGAATCTAGATGCACCAAAAAGAATGTTGTGAGGATTTCAGAATTTGCTGTTATGAAAAAAAAAGATTGTCAAAATGCAGGGTTAACAAAAAGCCTTATTTTTTAACCAATATCCTTAAATTGATGCAGTCAGTGAGAAGCCTATTGATGCTTGTCAGTTTTCTCCAATGAATTTTCTGCAGTTGCACATTTGGAGAAAACTTACATTTAATGGATTGGCCTCGTCCTTCTTCCCAGTAAGTCAGACTTGAAGATGAATTAAACCCAATTAATTAAGAGAAAATGACATATCTCTGTAGTTGTCTCTGAATATAATGGAATTGAAGGGCTCAGGTTATAATTTGAGGATCTCTTGTATTACCACTCTAGCATGGATAAATCACTGATGAGACAAAAAAAATTTTTGGTAACTATATATCTCTTAATTATGACTGCTTCCCATTGATTGCAAACTGTTGTATTCCATTCTGTGCCATTTATGTGTCTTTTTATTACTTGGAATGAATGCCAAAATACAGAATTCAGCTTGTTTCTTGCTGACGTGATTTTTTAAGTGTATGGTTCCCTTTGCTATGGTGCTGAACAGAAACCAATATCTTGTGAATGTGGAATGGGCCAAAAACTTGCTGCGAAGTAATGAAGGTTTTAAATCACAAAGCCTTATTAATGTATAAATCAGCCAGAAAATTCAAGCAAAAGAGTGCTGAGTCATGAGTTGTGAATCAGTATTATTTGCTGGTCAATTTACGCTGTTCCACCAGTTACATAACAGGGCCAAGTCACTCTCAACCTCCCAAATGAATTGTAAGATTTGTGTGATTTGCATCATAAACTCATCAGAGAGTTGGAGCTAAAACTTAATACTGTGATGGAGACTGTTGACTGGATTTAATGAGTGGCGCAATGAGTGTAAACTACTGGAGGTGTTTGTACTTTTGCCTCACAGCTCCAGGGATCCAGATTCGACTCTCACCTCAAATGATCTGACTGTGGAGTTTGCAGTCCTCCCTGTGACCACATGGGTTTCTTCCAATCACACCTACTTACACTCACATCCCAGAGATTTCATGGTGAATTGACTGACTACTTGCTAAGGGTTAAAATGTACAAAAAATGTACAAAGGGAAATTGATGGGCATATGTAACAAAGAATAGGCTGCAGGAGTTGATGGAAATAAGAGGATGTGGTTTGCTAACTGGGAATTAGCACGATCTGATGGCCCAAATGCCCTCCTTCTGTTCAAGTATATATAAGTACAATTTTGACATTATTACATCAATTAAACTCTCATGCTCAGCAGGGAAAATATTTGAACTCCAAAAGCAAAAGAGCTACAGATGCTGTGAAGTCCAAATTATTGCATTATTTTCATTCTTCCCATTTTCTCTCTCTCTTTATATTGGTTCTTTTCTTCATTTTATTTTTCTAAATCAACAGTAAAAATCCAAAAAATCCAGATGTCAGAAATCCAGACGAGCCGAGAATCCAGACTTCTTGAAAACTCTCAAACTTTTCAAATTTAGCGGGCTTTTGTGTGTGTGTGCCTGCGTAAGTGCAACAGATGCACAGAAGTCATGGAAGTGAACAAATACATATTGATTTGGGTTTTTTTTTATATGAAAAGATGTTTTGTTAATAAACTATCAACATTTACGTGATCATCTCTTCTTTGTTCTCCTTATATGTGAATTTTAAAAATATTTCCTGAGAATCTGAAAATCCAGAACCATCCAATCCCTGAGCAGTCCAGATTTTAGGACTTTTACTTTACTTGATTTGCCATTCATTCGCTCATTCCCCTTTTCCATGGCTCTTTCTTCCTCTTATTCAATCTTTTCAATTACTGAGGTGCCCTGTTTGTCCTGTTCTTCACAACAGTCCTAGATGCTTTATTTATTGCCTTGAAATTCTTATTATCTATTCACACTCCAGTAAATTACAGGTCAAAATATTTTGAGTTGAGAAATTCAGGAAAATGTCCAACAAAGAGCAGAAATCACAAATTACTGAACTTCATTTGGATTAGTCTCATTGCTAATTCATATAATTGTCAGTTACGATAAAAATAAATCAGGATATTATAAATATTTATTTGAAGTCGAGCAGCATATATCAGCAGAGGGTTCCCTTGATCCCACAGGCTGTGGTATGCATTGGCAGGATGTAAGCTTATCCACGTGATTCTCAGCATCTTGGCTTGTTGTCAATAGCAAATATAACCTGACAGCATCGACTTGTTTGTACATCTTCTAGTGTACCAATACACAATCTGGCTGAGTCAAGTATGGAGAAACATGCTTAAATATTGTGGGCCCTTTTGAAAAAAGAATGAGAAATAACTTGGTACTCACAAAATATCAAAGATGAAATGTAGGCAGACACTTATTAAATGCTTTTTATGAATATATCATTCCAAACATTGCAATTCCATTGTGAAGTGGTTGTTTAGTACTCGAGAGCCAGTGGTCCCTGCTAACTTTCTGCTTTCTCTTGTTAGGCTCCCCTACAGCGGTTACTTTGGTGGTGTCTCAGGATTGAGCAAGGAGCAGTTTTTAAAAATAAATGGCTTCCCAAACGAATACTGGGGCTGGGGCGGTGAGGACGATGATATTTATAACAGGTATGGCAGTTTTAAAATCATTAATATTTCTGACTTACGTTACAAATATTTAAATAGTTTTGTTTTGAAAAGATAACAGTAATAATATATAAATTATAATAATGACATTTTGGTTATTTGTTCCTCATTTAGTCTTGCTCTGTTTACAATCTACAGTTTTTGGTGATTTACTTCTGTTTTAGTCAAGTTTCCTCAAAGAGTGTATGTTCCCTTTTGATTCTTTACAACTAACTTAAATATTCCTGGATTGTATGGTTTATTTCTTTGCATTTTTTACTCACTTGACTATTCCTTCTTAATCTATCCCTACTCTTTTCACTTTGGTGAATACCTTTTTGGCAATGAGTAAAGAAATAGTAGCTGAGAATTATACTGTGAATGACAATGAGTCATGAGCACTCATTGTTGGGACACAGGCAACCTGAAAGCAGCTTTTGAAGCTAACACATGTAGTTAAATTTTTATGTCAGAAAGTGACTAGTGGAACTCTGCAGGGATCTGTTCTGGAATGTCTGTTCTTTCTGATTTTTATAAATGACCTGGACAAAGAAGTAGAGGGATATGTGGATAATATGAAGGTTGAAGGCTGATGTAGGTTACAACAGGATATAGATAGGATGCAGAGTTGGGCGGAAAAGTAGCAGATGGAGTTCAATTCGGGTAAGTGTGATGTGATGCATTTTGGAAGGTCAAACCTGAAGGCAAAATACATAGTTAATGGTAGTATGTTTAGCAAAGTGAAGGGACAGAGGCCAGAGGCACTTGGAATCCAAATCCATACATCTCTTGAGGTCCATGCAGATTGATAGGATAGTTAAGAAGGTCTGTGAAGGGCTTCATTAATCAGGGGATTGAGCTCAGGAGTCATGAGAAATGTTACAGCTCTACAAATCTGGTGAGATCACACTTTGAATATTGTGTTCACTTCTGGTTACCTCATTACAGAAACAACTTGGAAACTATAGAGAGGGTGCAGAGGAGATTTACCAGGATGTTGCCTGGATTGGAAAATATGTCTTCTGAAGCTAGGCTAGCAGAGCAAGGGCTTTTCTCTTCGGAGTGAAGAAGGATGAGAGGTGACGTAATAGAGGTCGACAAGATCATGAAAGACATAGACAAGGTAGATATTCAATACCCTTTTCCCAGAGTGGGAGTAGCAAGCACCAAGGGACATCTGTGCAAAGTGAAGGGAGGAAAATTTAGGGGAGACATCAGGGATATATTTCTTTACACAGAGAGTTGTGGAGCCTGGGATGATTTGCCAGTGGTTGTGAAGGCGGAAATAATAGGGGGATTTAAGAGACTCTTAGACAGAGGCTTATGAAGTAAAGAGGGTTTAATTTTCTTTTGGTCAGTATATAGGAAGAGGACATGAGAAGGCCTTGGCGAATAGGATTAAGGAAAACCCCAAGGCATTCTTCACTTATGTGAAGAACAAAAGGATGACAGGAGTGAAGGTAGGACTGATTAGAGATAAAGGTGGGAAGATGTGCAAGGAGGCTGTAGAAGTAGGTGAGTTCCTCAATGAATACTTCTCTTCAGTATTCACCAGGAGAGGCACCTTGATGATGGTAAGGACAATATGGGTGGAATAAAGGTTCTAGAGCATGTTGCTAATGAGAGAGAGAATTTGTTGGAGTAGTTAAAATGCATTAGGACAGGTAAGTCCCCGGGGCCTGATGGAATATTCCCCAGGCTGCTCCACAAGGCAAAGGAGGAGATTGCTAAGTCTCCATCTATGATCTTTGAGTCCTCGTTATCCATGGGAATGGCACCAGAGGATAGGAGGTTGGCAAATGTTGTTGCCTTGTTCAAAAAAGGTAGTAGGGAAATTCCAGGTAATTATAGACTAGTGAGCCTTTCATCTGTGGTGGGAAAGCTGTTGGAGAGAATTCTTTGGGTTAGGATCTATGGGCATTTAGAGAATCATGGTCTGATCAGGGACAGTCAGCATGGCTTTGTGAAGGGCAGATTGTGTCTCATAAGCCTACAGAGTTCTTTCAGGAGGTAACCAGACATATTGATGAGGGTAGTGCAGTGGATGTGGTTGACATGGATTTTAGTAAGACATTTGACAAGGTTCCACATGGTAGGCTTATTCAGAAAGTCAGAAGGCATGGGATTGAGGGAAGCCTGGCCATGTGGATTAAGAATTGGCTTGCTTGTAGAAAGAAGAGGATCGTGATGGAGGGAGTCATTCAGATTGGAGGGTTGTGTCAGTGTAGTCCCTCAAGGAACGGTTCTGCTTCTCATGATTTTTATTAACCACTTGGATGTGGGGGTAGAAGGTTGGCAAGTTTGCAGATGACACAAAGTTTAGTGGTGTTGTGGGTAGTGTAGAGTATTGTAGAAGATTGCAGAGGGTCATTGATAGGATGTAGAGCTGGGCTGAGAAGTGGCAGATGGAGTTCAAACCGGAGAAGTGTAAGGTGGCATACTTTGGAAGGACAAACTCTAAGGCAGAGTACCAAGTTAATGGCAGGATTCTTGGTAATGAGGAAGAGCTGAGGGATCTGGGGGTCCATGTCCACAGATCCCTGTTAAGAAAGCTTATGAGATGTTAGCTTTCATATGTTGAGGAATTGAGTTTAGGAGCCACGGGGTAATGATGCAGCTCTACAAAACTCTGGTTAGTCTATACTTGGAGTACTGTGTCCATTTCTGGTCACCTAATTATAGGAAAAATGTGGAAGCATTGGAAAGGGTGCAAAGGATATTTACCAGGATGATACCTGGTTTAGAGAGTATGTATTATGAGCAGAGATTAAGGGACCTAGGGCTTTACTCTTTGGAGAGAAGGAGAATGAGAAGAGACATGATGAAGGTGTATACAAGATATTAAGAGGAATAGATAGAGTAGATAGCCAACACCTCCTTCCCAGGGCACTACTGCTCAATATGAGAGGATGGCTTTAAGGTAATGGTTGGGAAGTTCAAGGGAGATATTAGAGGAAGGTTATTTTACCCAGAGAGTGGTTGGTACGTGGAATGCACTGCCTGGGTCAGTGGTGGAGGCAGGTACATTGGTGAATTTCAAGAGACTACAAGACAAGCATATGGAGGAATTTAAAGTGGAGGGTTATGTAGGAGACATGGTCTAAAGGTCAGCACAACATTGTGGGCTGAAGGGTCTGTACTGTCCTGTACTGTTCTATGTTCTATATATGGGTCGGCACAACGTTGTGGGCTAAGGGGCCTGTACTGTGTTGTAGTTTTCTATTTTCTATGTTAAAATACCTAGTGTGGTGGGAAAAGTTTCTTCTGCAAGCAATCAAACAATTTATCTCTAGCATTTGAGCACAATTTAGAGTATAGGGTTGCAGTGAAAAGGAAGATCAGTTAGCACCAAGCAAGGGCAGCAGGACAGCTCTGTTATGGACCCTGGACAATTTTATTTTTTGACCAGCGTCAGAACTGAACCTATAGCAGGAAAGAGAGGATTGTGCGCTGCTGTGAAGCGCTGAAGTAGTGCTGAGAAAACTAATAGCTGCGTGGGAAGTTCTGAAACAGCGCTGGGAAATGACAGCCAGCAGAAGGATGAGAGCCATGTGCTGGAAGCTAGTGGGCTTGCGGGGAGTGTGTCCACTGTAATCAACCTCTTTCCACCAATCAGGAAAGTTGAAGGCACGTTGTGGGGCAGTTGAAAAGCATAGCGTGCTGAGTTTTGAACAAGTTGGTTGATTAGTCGTTTGGTCAGAGGGCAGTCAGTCAGATGCTCAGTCTGCGTATGCGTGCTCACACGGCAGCTTCAGGAAACAAGAGGCTGAGTTGCTTCGTTCACGGATGTTAGCACTGCCGTCTATAACTGTCTGTCAGTGTGTTCACGCAGTAGTTTTAGTGGGAGAAAGGAGACTGAGCTACATTGTCTGCGGGTGTCAGCACTGAGGTCCTGACTGCAGTTTGCGCCACTCTGACACCCAGAGTGTGTATGTGTAAGTGTATCCGATCTTTCAAGAGGAGGACTCCGAGTGACAGGAGTCACTTGATGATCTAAGACAGGGTCTTTAGAGGGGAAGGCTTGTGTGACAGAAGGTCACTTGTTAACCCTAAAGTGGGCTTCGGAGACGTGAACTTTGTGTAATGACTAGGAGGTCACTGGGTAAAAATCCCTGTGTGAAATGTTGCCACATTTGAAACTCGGGAAAATCTTAAGTCTACAGTGATCATGGCCATTTGTCTGTATGCCCAAATAAAAGACCAGCGTGCAACCAAACTAAGATTTCAAACCTGGAGACCAGCCTCTGCGAGCTGTTCCTTTTTGACTGATGGACTTGATGTGTCTGATCTGAAGTGTCATTTTGAGAGTTTCTTTTTGGGCATTTTGAGCTTGGACTGTAATGGTCTGGGTTTTTTTTTTCCACATACACCTTGTTAATGTAGAGTTGTCATAAAGGCTTATGTTTGGGTGTTAAGTTTATTGAGGTAACACTATTATTGTTCATTTGTTTATAAATTGTGTTAAAATTAACTCATCTGTTTGTGCATCTCTCACAGTTGCTACCAGTGAGGTGTAACACAGGGAAGAAACTGTCTTTTAGACTGTTGGTTTGTGTTTTCACACCCTTAAGCCTTTGCCCTGAGGGGAGGAAGGAAAAGAGAATGTGTCCAAGGTGTGATGGGTCCTTCAGTTGTTGGCAGTCTTTCCTAGGTAGCAGGAGATGTTTCATGGAGGGGAGGGAAGTTTTCGTTATGTACTGAGCTACATCAAGGCCATTCTTTGGATACCCCTGCTTCATCCATAGCGACTAGGGGACCTTATTCATGAGCGACGAGCTGTGGCAGTACCTGCTGGCCAGGTGCATTGCCATGAGCAGAACCACCAGAGGGAATGGGAAGGCAGAAAGGGAGAAACCCACTGTCTGGAAAACCATCCTACTGGCCTGAGGTCACGGGGCCTCCCCATTTCACACTGGCAGGAGGTCCTCCCAGACGCGGGTTTGCTGGCAAGGACCCACCTGTGGGTCCCACCTCTGAAGTGGGACACGAGGGTGCTTTTTTTATTACATCAAGCATCACTAGATACTACGGGGGGGGGGGGGTGCAGGTGGAGGGTCGCTAGCATGCATCAACCTAGATGCTCCTGATGTGAGAGGCAGTGGGAGTGGGTCTGTTGGCTATGGATGGCCACTACCATTTAAGGGAGCACAGCACCTCAATTGGCGGGCTAATGCCCATGGATGCCCCCCTTGGCACTGACCCTGAATTTAAATGATTTGCAAGTTTATCTTGCTGAAGGACGGTGAAAGTTTGTAGATTAGGAATAGCACTGCATCAGCCAACTTGGCACATTATAGCTTCAGGACTCAGGTCATTCCAAGCTTGCATCCACAACATTTTTTCTTCCTCTTCTGGTATTTCAGATCATGTTCATCGCTTCATATTTAATCCATTGATAGGTCTGCCTTTACCACCCTCTCTCAGGCAGTACTATCACCAGGCCATTCATTCCCTTCTAATCTCCATCCTATCACAGTCTTTTCTTCTCTCCATCCTCCCAGCCCCACCCACCATCCCTCTCCTCATTCTCTTCAATATTAAACATGGCCACAGATATTTGCCTGACCCATCATCATTTTCCATTTTTATTCTACATCCTGTTGAATGAACTCTAACAGTTTTTAACGAGCGCCATGCCAAAACTATTGCTTAAGAACCTCCTCACTCTTTTTTAAAACTTTAAAGTTACTATGTTGAAGATCATTTAGTTCATTACTTAAAGTAAGACACCTTGTGAAAATGAACGTTGAACATTTTATTGTAACTTTGTAATCAATATTTTACTTACCACCTTCATTTGAAGTGAATGTTGAAATATTTATTTTGCTCCCCATAAAATGTTTGAAAAGCCAGTTAAGAATATGGCTTTTTACTTCATGGTTTGCTGGCTGCAAGAATTCTCCAACATTCTCACCTGCTCAGCCAGGCTGATGACATCATTTTTACAAGTGAGGCCCCTACTGATGATGCCTGATGACATCACTGATACAAGTGAGGTCCAATAGCTTATGCATGATGACATCACTGAGATACTAATGAGACCCAACAGATGACAACTGACCAAGTGTGCACCACAGCGATTGCTAGATCTTCAGGCAGATTTTTATTCCAGGTCAGCAGTGAGCACTGTCGCTCTGCTGTTAACATTATTTGGGTTACTGGTACATTTATGCATCTCAGGTTAGAATATTACACAATGTACACATTATCAACAAGACGTTAGCTTCACTGTGAGCATTCAGGAGGATGTATGGCACGAACATACGAGCTTTCAAGCAATGAATTTCAGCAGAAATGTTTCTGATGAGAGTACAGTATAATTGACAATGAACAAGTGATTAAAGGGAATTCTGAAAATGATGGAAGTGAACTGCTGCATTACCATTCTTCCAGCTCTTGGTACAGATACCAATTTAAGGACATTTACAACCATTCATAAATTGTAACAGCTTTATTCGTGTATAAGTTGGCCTCATGGGACTGGAATCATATATACAGTAATTAAAAATGAGTACAGTTGATACACAGATTATTCTCAATTAAATAAAATGTGATATCTTGTCTCAATTAGCTAAAATGTACAAATTTCAGTAGTAGTTATAATTGTTTTGAATTGATTAACTATGCTTTTCCACTCAAATATTATTTTGAAATAGTCAGTGCTCTTTGATCAGAATTGATGGTATAATTAAGATCAACAAGATGAGTTGAGAGTTTATTATCATATATAGTAAAACCCCTGTTATCCAGCACCTATGGGGATTGGTAGATACTGGAAAAGTGAATTTTCTGGTTGCTTGAATTACATGTTGTGTGATTGGCAAACTAACTGCTCGGGAATGCCGATTTTAAACTCTTGCACTTTTTTAACCTATTTATTTTTCACAATTTGTTTTGCTGGTTGCTTGAGGCTGCCAGTTGCTTGAATTCCAGATACAAGGGTTTTACTGTACATAAGGACATTTCACAAAGCCACTGAAGTTCATACTTGCTGCAGCCAAAGAGGTATGCACGATACACCAACCACAATAGTATAAATTAAATTACTACAATATGCCAAGGCAGAAAAAATGTATTAAATATAAAAGGATAGATAAATACAGTAAATAGTTGCAGTTCATGCAAGAAAAAAGTTAACTTTCAGTAGTGCCGACAGATGTTGTGGTGGTTCCATAGTAGTTTTTGTTTATGATTAAGGTTAGGGTAATATGGGAAGGTTAACAAGCCTCATAGTTGTTGTATAAGAACTGTCTCCCTTGTCCAGTGTGCAAATGAAACAAGACTCAAATTAAAAATAACTTTTATTTGCTATTTATTGATTTACAGAGCCAAAGACTTACACTTTACGATTTCACTTTACGATTTTCAAGAAATAACACTAAGTTGATGGTCTAACATTCTATCAGCTTCTTTAGACAAATTCTTGGGGTGGCACTTTTGGTCTAGCGGTTAGTGCAATGCCATTGGAGCACCAACAATCATGACTTTGGTTTGGAGGAGTTTGTATGTTCTTCCCATTTCTGAGTGGGTTTACCCCGGGGGCTCTGATTTCCTCCCATCCTTCAAAACGTACAGGTGGGTTAATTGGGTGTAATTGGGCAGCACAGTCTCGTGGGACAAAATGGCCTGTTTTACCACGCTGTATGTCTAAATCTAAATCTGAAAGTTAAATCATCATTTGCTTTCAGTTGTAAACTTTCTGCCTGTCTGTTCAACACAATCAGACATACATTGGAATTCCTTTCATTCCTTTGAAGTGAAAGTCATGTCTTGGAAAATTGTTCATGGAGTTGAAATTTATTAAGCTTGTACACATTGCTGCAAGATATTACTAATGAGTTGACACTTGGCCTCATCAATCCTGAGAAATTTTAACACAGTGGGCTATATTTTTGGGAAGCAGATGAATGTGCTGCATCAATTATGAAACTCTTCCCTCTTGTGTAGCATCTGGTGACTAAATATGCATGCTTTCATTTTAAATGCACTTACTCCATCAAACAGTCACCATCTCCAATAATTTTTGACAATATCAAAGATATGAATGCAACAAATTTTCCTTGAAGAGCAATTTTATATTTTAAGATTTGTAAAGAATTTTTAAAGTTATGCAGACAAGATATACAAGTCCAACAGCATAAAATGTTATCTTAAGACGACTTTTATTGAGCAGGAGTAAGAATTACTTGTTTGAATAAAGAAAGGCAAGATAATCTGTGTGGCGACTATTTTCTTTGATAACTGCTTGCTGGATATTAGAATATCATTGTTATCTATGACTTGTTCAAACAAATCCATACTAAAGTTGAGTTGAGTTTTTCACAGTTTATTAAACATTATATCAATTACTACATTATTACAAGCTATTAAAACTTTGTTAGATGGTACTAAAACTATGATTAAACGGTCATTAAAAGTTGTCGTAACTCTTCTATGTCTGCATTTTCATAGAACAAAGAAAATCAAACAGAACATTTATCTCAAACATGCAGACAAAACTAGCTATGGCCTTGAAGCAAAGATGTGACTAGGAGACAGCATGAAATATGTCAGCATCTACTGGCTGCTTGCTGAATTTGCTTGCAACTTGCATTTTAACCCTTACAATACCAGCCCCTAATTATTATCTAAAAAAAACCATAACAAAGAAAAAAATTCAAAAATAATACATAGGAGTGTCTCTATCTGTGTGTGTATATATATATATATATATATATATATATGTTAAATTTCAAAAGAAACTGAAAGTCAATTATCAAAGTTTTCTGCCTCTTGTAAAAGACAGATTTTGGTAATTGGTCTATTCAGAAAGCCAGTTCTGGTTAACAATTTCTTTTAATTTATCAGGATTTTGAGGCCACTCCTTTTGAGGCTGTAGAACAAATCGAGGACTGGACACCCACATTTTATTCTTCATAAAAGAATGACTTTCAAACATCTGGAAGCCAGAGTGGCAAGATTGTTAATTGCGTTAACATAACTCCATCATGTTGGATGTGAGATTTATCAATTTCTGTGATTCTGTTAGCCACTAAATTTCAAAACCTTGTGGTTTTATTGTTGAGGTATTTGAACACAGTACAAAGTATAGAGACTTTTAATTTCATCTGCAACTCTTTTTTTCAACATGTGCCCATTCTTCTCACTGTGGTAGCAGCTGTCTACTCCATTCATGGGATAGTGTCTGATTTTAGTGGAGCCATTCTGGCCTTTCCCATTGCAAATCCACAATGTACCTAGTCATTGTTATCATGTAGTAACAGGTAACTAACAGTTCCATAACTGTCTTCACAGGCATCAGCATAATGATGCAATTGAGCAGATGTTACAGTTCCAAAATTTGCGGGTTTGAAGTATCTGTCAATCTTGAATTCTTTCAACATATGAAGATTCTAATCCAACACGTCCATCCTCTTCCTACACAACTCTTGCAGGATCTTCTTGGCAGTTAGGAAAACTGGTGCCAATAATCCTAAGAGGATCATATATTGAACTGACTGTTGATAGAATACCCCTTCTTGTTAGAGATTGGTCCTTCAAAATGATTTTGAACTTAAAGACGTCGCAGTGAACACACCATATTTCACCCAACACCTTCTCCACAGGGAGGTTTTCATGGTCTCAGTCCAAATTCTTCATTTCTCTTGTGATCTCTCTTTCATGATTGACAGCCACTACGTGGCGACTGTTACTTGTCCATTTAGGAAGTAGAAAGCCTCTATTGTTGCAGATCGCTTTTAACTCAAGATAATGAGTTATTGCTTCTTTGACTGTAGCTGCAGAAATGAGACCGTCATTCATATAGAAGTTATTCCTGACGGTGCTTATAGCTTGTTCCAGATTGTCCTCAGCACGCTTTCTAAGGGGAAAATTCACACGACTTGGTGATGAAATAACTCCAAATAGATACCCTGTCGTTCTGTATTCTACCATGTTTTGACTGTAGTCTCCATCAGTCCACCGTCATGGTCATCATTAAGTACTTTCACCTGATGGAACATCACTTCACTGTGTGTAGTAATGCTGACATGTTCTTTACGGAATCTAGTTAAGACTCATACTGGTCAAATCAGGACCCTATAAGAGTTGAGAATTTAGTGAAACTCTCCGAAAGGTTGGTCCACAATCAAACACCACACAAACTTTTTTTCTGTGGATGCGAAACCCCATGGTGTGGTAAGTACCATTTTTTTGCCATCACCATGTTCCAAGATATCATCTGGTACTTTCTCTGCATATCCTTTGGATATCATATCAGACACACATTTGGTCTCCTTTAAGGTAATCTATTGCATTAATGATCATTAAACACCTTGCCAGATTTTCACCGATTCTAAGAACTGCTGTTCCCTGATGCACTCGGGAAAGACATTCTTAAATTGCTACTCCCACAGCAATATCTTGTTGACACTTAGAGCTGATTGATTTTGAACCTCTTTTCTTTCTCCTAATGGTCCATTAATTCCAATCAAGCATAATTTTGACCGTGTTATGTCCATCTCCTACAATCCTTATCATATCTAGTGGTTCCAGAGCTTTTGGTACATCTGAACCAATCAGCAACGCAATCTCAGAGTTGATTTTGAGTGAAAAAACATTTTTCAAATGCATCCACAGTTCAATGTTGTTTTGATGTGGGATGATTCCTTTTTACACAGGCATAGTTTTCTGAGAATTGTAAGGTAAAACATCATGAGATGGGAATGTGTAGGGAGTTACCCTGTACAGGGCAGTAACAAGAAGGGGAGGTGTCCTTGTACTCCTGTTAGGTAAAACATCATGAGATGGGACCGGAGAAGGAGTCACCCAGTACTAAGGAGTAACAGAATGCATCCTTGTACTTACAAGATAAGAGAGACATTGATGGATTGAGAGGCAGGAAGCTAGCAGGGAAAGGATAGCAACAGTTTTAGTCATTGGACAAGTAATGATATGATGATGTTCTAAACATGTATCCAAGGGTATAAAAAATCACCATTTTGCTGATAACGGCAGAATGCATTCTCCGACTAACTTTGTTAGTCGCAAGTGTTACAATCCGGTAATAAAGAACAAAGAACCCTGATTTCGACTCAGCCTGGTGTTTGTCTCACTCATTCATGAACAAAGCAGACCTAACAGAATATACGCCTGGGAGTTCACAAAAATCATTTTTATTCAGTCCAGCAACCTCTAGGCCTGAAACAATGTTGGTTTCAATGTTTTTAATGACCTAGAGTTCTCAATAGAATTTTTAACCTTCTTCCTTCAAGATAGATCTTATTCATTAGCGACATGGTGCAAAATGATCCAGTGCTTCCTGGGTCAAGAATGGCATAAGTATATACTATTGCATTTTCTTTCATGGCCTTGACTTGCATAGATACTTTTAAGTTTTCAGTTGTTTTCTCCAGCCCCAGTAAGACCATTTGTCAATACCTAGGTTTTACCACTGTTTTCTTGTCATTTGTTCCTTTTCCGTATTCTTCTTTTCCTGGATGATATATAGCATTTTGGGATGCTTTTGACTATATATGTCACAGCTGAGTTGCTTTTTGCAGTTTTTACTGATGTGTCCTTTACACAGACAGCCAAGATATACTCCATTTTCCTTCAAAAAAGCAATTTTCTCACTATGCGTCTCTTTTCCATCTATGCACACTTTTCCAAAGTATGCTTGTCATTGCAGAGCAAACATTTCTTCACAACAGGCAAACTTTCATTTTCCTTAATTTCTTTATTCGCAACTGTCACTGAGGTGGAAAATGTACTTAGTTAAAAAATTTGGTTGAGGGTCTCAACTTCCTTACTTACTGTTTGAGTGCCTTTGATCTTTCCATACACTGGATCTGTGACAATGTCCACTTGCCTTTCAATGAACTCCACCAAATCCTTAAAAGAAACTGTAACATCTTTTCTGGAATTTCTTAACTGAACTTCTCCATAATTCTTTCATCTGGTAGGGTAAGTTATCTATAATAATTAGCATATTAGTAGATATAGCAAGCTCTCCTGGATGGCCAATCTCCATCATGACATCTTAAAAAGGTGTAAGCTTGAAAACTCTTCATGTCATCCAGTCTTATAGTCCACCATGAAAGTGCCTTCTGTACATAAGCTGTAAAAATTTCATGCTTTTTGCCAAAATGCTTCTTTAGTAAAAACTTAGCCTTTTGGTATCCTTCATTTGGCAACTCTTTACAAGATCTTGTGGGTGTCCACTTGTGAACTTTTCCAAATAATATAGACAATTTTCTGAGCTTTTTATCTTAATTTCTATACTGCGTTCAAAGTTTGTCATAAACGCTTGGAATTGAAGTGGGTCACCACCAAAAATTTGAACCTTTATCTTGGGCAGAGAACAGAGAGTCTGTAACCGAGTTAACAATGCAGCTAATTCTTCTTGCTTTCTCATGCCTGGACATAAGTTACTTTGTTCATCCAGATTTCTATTACCTGCTGGGAGCTGGTTGTACTCTGCTTTGAAAGATGGCATTAGTCTCACATCTCTGTCCAATGGGGTCATTATTGGGGTTTGAGATTTTGCACTTGGCTAGTTCAGGTCCATACACGTTTCGTAACTGTGGCGAATCCAAGGGGGATAATACTCGTGAACAAAACAAGGTGGCCAGAACAGAGGGAGTAAAACAGAAGAGTCAAAACAGAAGGGACAAAATTGAGGGGAAAATCCCCCCTCCTCCTTCTCTCCCCCTCTCTCTCTCCCCCACCCTGTCTACAAACCCTTCTGCCTTGGAAAAGCAGGCAACATCCCACCCTGACTACACACTTAGTCTTGGCATTACATACTTTCCTTTTCTGATGTCCTTTCTCCAAACGTAACTCCATAGTGTCAGACGTTGTAGATAATTTACTTTGACTGCCACATACCTCGGAGCCTTCTAGTGCTTTTGACCTGGCCTGATTAACAGCAATTTCTGTGTCTAGATCCAGTAGCTCCTTTTTCCTACTAAGATCTAATGGAGGCTCCAATGCTTAAAGGAGAGGGAATCAAACTCCAAAGAGAAAATCCATCTGCTGCACTGCAAGGCCAAATATATATATTTTTTTAAAATTCTTCAGAGGGCTGCTTGCTGCCCTTCATTTTTATGTTTGTCAGATAAGCACAACTACATCTTGATATTTTTGTTAGCAGTCCATATAAGTAGATGGGTGACAGTCAGGAGAGAGAAAGGGAACAGGCAGACAGTGCAGGGCACCCCTGTGGCCATTCCCCTCAATAACAAGTATGCTATTTTGAATACTGTTGGGGGGAACTTACTAGGGACAAGCCACAGCTATCAGGTCTCTGGCACAAAATCTTGGTCCTGTGGCTAATAAGGGAAGGGAAGAGAAGAGGCGAGTTGTAGTGATAGGGGATTTCATAATTAGGGGGACAGATAAGAGGTTCTGTGGAAGAGATCAAGTATCCCGGATGGTATGTTGCCTCCCTGGTGCCAATGTCCGAGATATCTCAGATCAAGTTCATGCATTCTCAGGAGTAATGGTGAGTAACTAGATGTCGTGGACTATCTAGGGACCCATGACGTTGGTAAGAATGGCGAGGATGTCCTGCAAGGAGAGCTCAGGGAATTATGTCCTAGATTGAAGGACAGGACCTCCAGGGCTGTGTTCTTAGGAATGCTAGTAAGGTTAGAAATAGGAGGATAATGCAGATTAGCATGTGGCTAAAGACCTGGTGCAGGAGGGAGGGCTTTTGGATCATTGGACTCTCTTCCAGGGAAGGTGGGACCTGTTACAATGGGATGATTTCCATCTGAAGTAGAAGGGGTCTAATATCCTTGCAGTAAGGTTTGCTTGTGCTGCTCCGGTGGGTTAAAACTAGATTTGCAGTGGATGGAAATCAGGGTGCCAGAGCAAATAGAGGAGTGGAGGAGGGAAAAGATGAAGTGAAAATTACATGCACTGTTAGATGTCAATGGGTTGTACGTGGTGGAAATGCTCTCAGGTGCATCTATTTCAATACAAGGAGTATTGTAGGAAAGGTAGAGGAGCTTGGCTCATGATTGGCACGTGGAATTATAACATTGTGGCCATTAGTGAAACTTAGTTGCAGCAGGAGCAAGACTGGCAGCTCAATGTTCCGGTCTTCCACTGCTTTAGACATGATAGAGCAGGGGAGATGAGAGGGGAAGGAGTGGTTTTGCCCGTCAGGGAAAATATCACAGGCAGGAAAGACCAGAGGGCTGGTCTATTGAGGCTATATGGGTGGAGCTGAGGAACAGGAAAGGAATGACCACTTTCATGGGGTTGTATTATAGTCCGTCCAATAGTCAACAAGAATTGGAGGAGCAAATCCGTAGAGAGGTAGCAGACAGCTGCAGAAAACATAGGGCTGTGATAGTAGGAGATTTTAACATTCCACATATTGACTGGAACTCCCATACTGTATAAAATAAGGCTGGATGGCTTGGAGTTTGTCAAATGTGTTCAGGAAAGTTTTTAAAATCAATATATAGAGGTACCAACTCGAGAGAATGCAATACTGGATCTCTTTTTAGCAAGGCTGGCGCTACCATTAGGCCAACCAGGCAGCCACCTTGGGAGCAGACCTCAGATGAGCGCTGTAGAGGAGAGATTCCAACAGCTCTGGCACCTCAGTGTCTTGAATGACATGGATCTGACTAATATGGTATACGTACATGCATTAGTATGGTAAGGCAGAGGGAGGAAGTACGGCGCATGTTGAACATCACATCAGATACTGCACCAATCGCTCAGCCCAGTCAGCAATCCCCTCCCCGCTCAGCCTGGTCAGCCTCACCCCCACCTCCCAGCCTAGGGCACCAAATAGACTGGCACCATTCCTGCCTTTTAGATGACTGAAGTTTGTGTAGGGGAACATTTTGGGTCCAATGATCAGACAATGTGAAGAAAAAACATAAGGGTTTCTACAGATATATTAAGAGCAAAAGGATAATAAGGGAGAAAATTGGTCCTCTTGAACAGAGTGGTCGGCTTTGTATGGAGTCAAAAGAGATGTGGGAGATCTTAATTTTTTTAAAATCAGCATTTGCTCAGGAAACAGGCAGAGAGACAGTCGTAGAAAGTAAGGAAAATGAGCAGTGAGGTCATGGAACCTATACAGATTAAAGAGGAGGAAGTGCTTGCTATCTTAAAGCAAATAAGGGCCTGTCAAGATATTCCTTCAGACCTTGAGAGAGGCTAATGTAGAAATTGCAGGGGCTCTGACAGAAATATTAAAGGTATGAGCAAAATATAGGCAGTTACCCGAATTTTGCTCACACCTTGATGAAGGGCTCCAGCCCAAAACTTAAGTTATGTATCTTTATCTTTGCCATATAAAGTAGATTGTTAACATGCTGAGTTTCTCCAGCATTGTGTTTTTCCCTGAGTAATGAAAGTATCAGTGTTCCTGGTGCATCACTGATGATGCATCATCACTTCCTTCTGAAGAAAACCAAATTAAACAAGTGATCCCAAATGGTCTGTTTTTCTCTCAGTTAAAGTTTTGAAATTTGTCCCAAATGCTTTCTTAAAATAATCCCCATTTATTTTAGAATATAAAGATCAATGTAATGGTGCTCCCAGGGAATTTAGATGGCATAATAGTAATGTAATTTATAATATCACAGTTCTCTGCAAAATAACAATTAAACTCAGCCTTTCCAATGAAATGGAACCTCTCTTGTAGCATTTCAGTGGATAAATTAAAGTACATAGAATTATGTATTCATGATTTATTTTCAATCTTTCAGCATTAGACATTTCATTTACCTAAATTAAAATGATGGTAGGTGTTTTCAATTTAATTGAAAATGTTTGAACATTTTCAGCATAAAATCTGTGGCAGAAGTAAGACAATAAGAGATCTATTATTTTCAGAATATATTTAAATAATGTACCCATTAAAATAACATAAACAGAGTTGCAAGGGGGTCGGAACCAGAGTGTCAGAGTTAAAGCCTGCAGGCAAAGACAGAAATAATAAGGTTGACCATGGTGGGAATAATGTTCTTAGTTGTATCCACTTTAATTCAAGGAGTAATGCAGGAAAAGCATTATCCTCCTCCTGCCTCTTGAGTGTGATAGTGTCCCTGTGTAACTCCTGTCTTTCACCCCCTTTGCCTCTCAAATTATCTGAATGTCATCCAACTCCAGCTCCAGTTCTTTTACCCACCTTGTCAGGAGCTGTAGCTGGATGCACTTCTCCCAGATGAAGTCATCAGGAATACTGCTGGCTTCCCTGATGTCCCACGTTCTGCAAGAGGAGCATTCCCCTGCCTTGGCTGCCATTCCCACTGTTTCTGACTAGAGGAAAAAAATGTATGATATCTAAAACCTGCCTATTTGCTGAATCCTTTTTGTTTCTCAAATAGGGTGGTCCTTTCCTACTTTCCTACTATCCCTCACCTCTTAGCTGTTTTCGCCAAAGCCTGTTGAACCAAAGGCTTACCAGTCTGACTCAGCCTCACTTATATAATGATACTCAATTTCTTCCTCCAATCAGCTTCTTTCTGCTGCCTCGCCCCTTTTTAAATTCTAACTGCCCTTCATTAAACAAAGTATTGAGTGCAGGAGTTAGGATGTTGTGTTGAAGTTGTATAAGGTCAAATTTGGAGTATTGTGTGCAGTTTTGTCACCTACCTTCTGGAAGGATATCAATAAGATTTGAAAGAGTGCAGAAAATATTTATAGGGATGTGGCTGGGACTTGAAGAGCTGAGCTATCCGGAAAGGTTGAATAGATTAGGACTTTACTCTCTCGAGTGTTAGTGAATGACGGGAGATTTTATAGAGCTATACAAAATTATGAGCTGTATAGATAGAGTAAATGCAGGCAATCTTTTCCCACTGAGATTGGGTGAGACATGAATGAGAGGAAATGGATTAAGAGTGAAAGGTGAAATGTTTAAGGGGAACATTCTGGGGAACTTCTTCAGTTAGAGGGTGGTGAAAGTGTGGATCAAACAGCCAACAGAAATGGTGGATGACAAAATACAAATTTATTGTCAGAGAACAAACATGACATCACATCCAACCCTGGGATTCTTTTTCCTGTGGGCCTGGATGAATTACCACTGTACAGCTTCGATTTTGATCTTTAAGAGAAACCTGTATGGGTACATGATGGGAAGGGTATGAAAGGATATGTAGTCCGGGTGCAGGCTGATAGAATTAGGCAGAATAATATTTTGGCACAGACGAGATAGTTAAATGCTGTAATGTTCTATGGTTCTATCATTTTACTTTCTCTGAAGTTAAACAAAAATATTTGTTTAATTATAGGTAAATAATTATAAATAATAGGTATTATTTTACCTATTCTTAAATATGTATATTTTTTATATAACCTTTTGTGAATGAAGTGGTATTTACAAAGATTATTTATCATTCATAACTCTTCATTCTTTCCCTTATTAGAATTGCTTATATTTTCTGTTTGGATCTGTGTGCCCTTTGATGAATGCACTGGGTCAGTATTTGTGATGAAGTGAGTTGAGATGTGATTTATCTATCTGAAAAGCAGCACTTGTGTGGAATAGCAATGGCACCACTGCATAACACAACACACAAAGCAGTAATGAACCTTGTAAGTCAATTCTCTTCTCCGTGAATTCTGGAATGGAGCATTTGAATTCCCAGAGGCTTTTATTCCTGTTAGCCACTGATTTAGGACACAGAAGGCTCTATTTTGCAAGCATGTGATTCTCATAGATATATACTAAAAGATTTTGTTGTGATTTTTAAATTCACTTATTCTTTAAAAATAAAGTCTTTAAGTATGGCAAATGGTTTAAAATAATATTACAAATAGAATTAACTGGATGAGAAGAAAGAATAAAATGTAAGCATATAATAACAATGAGAAAGATTTCAGATTTATTGTCACAGTACATACATGACGTCATATACAACCCTGAGATTCTTTTTTCTGAGAGCAAGGCAGAATTGCCACAATGGGGAGTGCAAAAAAAAACTGTACACAGAGTCTATGTGAAAACAGATAAAGAATTGTAAACAGATAACAAATGTAAACAAACTGACGGTGCAAAACAGTAAGAATTTAAAAAATCAATAAAGTGCACGAGTAAGAGTCCCTGATTGATTATTGTTGAAGAGTCTGATGGTAGAGGGGTAGCAGCTGAAACTGACCTGGTGATGGGAGTTTTGTGGAACATATACCTCTTTCTTGATGCTAGCATGAGAACAGAGTGTGTGCTGGGTGATGAAAGTCTTTGATGATTGCTGCTGCTCTCTGATGGCGGCATTCCCTGTAGATGTTCTCAATAATGGGGAGGGTTTTGCCTGTGATGTGTTCACTACCTTTTGAAGGGCCTTACCCTCAGGGATATTGGTGTCCCCATACCAGGCCGTGATTTAGCTGGTCAGCACACTTTCAACCATTCATCTGTAGAAATTTGCCAGGGTTTCTGATGTCATACCAAACCTCTGCAGACTCCTGAGGAAGTAGAGGTGCTGATGTCCTTTCTTCATGATGACGTTAGAGTGTTGGGTCCAGGAATGTCTTCCGAGATAGTGACTCAAGTTCTTAGGAGTTCACCCTCTCCACCTCTGATCCCCCAATGATCACTGGATAGTACACCTCTGGCTTTCCTTTCCTGAAGTCAACTGTCAGCTCCTTAGTTTTGGTGACATTGAGGACAAGGTTGCTGTTGGTGCACCATTCATCCAAGTTTTCAATTACTCATCACCTTCCTTTATACAACCCACTACAGTGCTATCGTTGCCAAATTTGTAGATGGCGTTATTGTTGTAGCAAATCACACAGTCATAAATGTGAAGTCAGTAGAGCAGGGGGTTAAGAACACAGCCCTTTGTTACTCCGGTACTGATGGAGATTGTGGAGGAGATGTTTTTACCAATCCTCACTGGTTGTGGTCAAGAGGTGAGGAAATTCATGAGCTAATTACATAGTGGGATGTTGAGTCTCAGGTCTTTGAGTTTGCAGATTAGTTTTGAGGGGATGATAGTGTTAAATGCCAAACTGTAGTCGATAAAGAACATCCTGACGAACATATTGGAAAAGGTAACGCAATTACAAGCTTTTTGTATTAAAATCAATAAGCGAAGACCTAAGAGGTAAACCTGCAAAGAAATCCCAACTGAGGATCCCCAAATTACCCACTCAAATATAAATTGACAGTAAGATAGCTGAAACCTTGCCAGGGAGTTGAATTAAATATTGCTAGCCTTAATTTCTTGAGGAAAAATTACAAAGTGCAGAGATAATGGTTTTACATATTAGTTGTCATCTCAGATTCAAACGGAATCTTTGGAATTTATTGTGGAAAGCAACAGATCAGTCATATTACTTGGTAGGGACTGAGAGAGGTATTAAAATTGAGGAAGATAGTTCTGCATAAACTGAACAAATGCTACAAACTAAATAGTAATCGTGAAACATTCTAAAAGCAATCTGTAATAGGAAAAAAGAAACAGGAGAAAGAATCTCAGGGTTGTATGTGATGTCATGTATGTACTCTAACAATAAATCTGAAATCTAATAGAAAAAATGTTTTGTGATTGTTTATGCTAGAACTATTTTCTTGGTCAATATATATTTAACTAAAAAACAAAGGTGATTTGTTTCAAAGTGCTCAGACCTGAAATCTTGGTTATATATCTCTACCTCCTGTGAGGCCTGCTGAGTACCTGGAGCAGTTTTGTGTTTTAAAATATAGCAGGGTTAATGATGCAATGGAAGCACAATTTCAGTTCTTTTGCAGGTTTCTTGCAGTTCATTTCAAGGACCAAAAGATATTTATGAAACAAAGGAATTTTCAACCAGGTGACCAATGATGTTAGCCAATCAACATTATTAAGTCCAATATCAATTTACATGAGTGGATTCTTCAGTTTCCGTCAGTATTATTCAAGTGTTTTCTAAAAAAAATTTGGAGCATTTTGGCAGTCTGTTCTCTTGACTTTCACTAAAGCTCTATTCAATTAAATATGATACCATGCAATTACATTTGTGCACTTTTGTTGGAGGAAGAATCTGCAGTTTATTGGTTTATCGGAATAAATAATATATTCAAGATTCAATTTATTATCTTGGTAATAAAACAGGATCATTTTATATAAAATTTCTTTTTGCCTTCTGCAAGGCAGACAGATTCGCCAGCAGCAAGAATTGCCCAAGGTCTTTTTACAGTCTTACAGTCAGACTTACACTGTAAATAAAATATTTAATTATTCACCATAACTTAAACCACTATTGTTAATTATGTTTAATTGTGTAAAGTAACTAGATATGAGAAAGTGATGGCTTATGTCATATAAAATTTGTTTGCTTCTTTATTAAGTAATAACTTGATCAAAATTGAAAATGTGTTGCTCCATATCACCAAAATGATAACACTGGGAAACACAAATGCTGGAATCTTGAGCAGACAAAGGGTTGCTGGAGGGATTCAACAGGTCAGACTGCATCCATGGGTAGAAATGTTTAGTCAATGTTTATCAAGACTTTAACAACTTGAGCTGATCTCTTCATGCAGAATTCCTTTGCCATGTTCATCGCTATTAGATTTGTTATTTTGCTCCATGGTTATTTGATTTGACTCAAATATTGATGATGTAACATCATATTAGGAGTGATAAGAGATGACCTAGATATGGCATTATTGCTTTTCACTCTGGGAAAGGTACATTTCCATAAGACGGAGGTAAACGGCATTCCATAATCAAACTTACAGATTTTTATTCTTTAGGTAGGCACCAAATGTGTTCTAATGGTCCAAGTTTAGAGTAACCAAATATTTCTACCATTGCAGAAAGCCTTTCATATACAAATGAGAGTGAAAATTATTGTCCTGAATTTCCATTGTGCCACTGTTATATTTCTATAAACACATAGTTCATTACAATGGAATTTCAAATGTATATACCAATGTAATTCTGAATGTAACATTCCGTATACATGATACTTCCTGTTAACTGAACACCTGGTCATTAGCTAATCTTTACACCTTCAAGTCTGAATAGAGAGCTTGGGAGTGTGAAAGCCGGGTTGTGCTTTCAAGAAAAGAGAGAAGATTGGCAGACTCAGAATATTATTTCAAAGTTAGTCACTTGTTAAAATATTGCTGATATAAATGCTTTTATTTAAAAAGTGCTGGCAGTTGTGAAAGTTAGAACAAGACAAGATCAACTGAAGATAAAGGATAACCATTAGGAGAAGAAAAATGTAAAACTGCCTGAAAGATGGACACAAAAGAAATAAACTGTGAATTTTTGTCATATCCCAGTACAATTCAAATACATAAAAACACTCGATCAAGATAAATGACGATAGATTCAGGTCTGGAGAATGTCTTCTTGCACAATATTCTGCATAATATCCACTTGGATCCCAATTGACATTGCTAGACAGAAGAAATTGCTTAAATGCAGCCTTTTTTTCTCTTTTCTAAGAAAAGATATGATGTGCACAAACTATTCAAGGCAAGAAATGTAAGGGTCATCCATGTAATACAAATGGGCAGCATCAATTGTCGTGTTTTACTGGAGAAAAGTGAAACCTTTCCACCTAAAAAGGCAATCCCTGCTACTTCTCTGAATAATCCAGAATAGCCTTTGTTGCAGCCTGCTATTGATCTCTTTGGTTAAAAATTAGACCATTATATGGATGTTATTGGGAATATTTAAAATGTCTTTGGCCAAAGGTGAGGTACCAGAGGGTTGGAGGTTAGCTCATATTGTTCTGTTGTTTAAAAAAGGATCAAAAAATGGTCCAGTGAGCCTGACATCGGTTACAGTAATGTTCTTGGAAGGCATTCTAAGAGATTGAATATACAAATATTTAGATAGTCAGGGATTGATTAGGGATAGTCAAAATGGCTTTGTGCCTGATAGGTCATGTTTAACTAATCATAGAGTTTTTTTGAGGAGTTTACAAGGAAAATTGATGAAGGAAATGTTGTGGATGTTATCTACATGGAATTTAGTAAGGCCTTAGTAAGAGCCAGCTCTTCAGCGCTTGACGTCCTGCTTTGTTGTGGATGTTATCTACATGGAATTTAGTAAGGCCTTAGTAAGAGCCAGCTCTTCAGCGCTTGACGTCCTGCTTTGCGGAAACTGCCAAAATGTTTGGCCTGGAAGTCAGCCTGAAGAAAACTGAGGTCCTCCATCAGCCAGCTCCCCACCATGACTACCAGCACCCCCACATCTCCATCGGGCACACAAAACTCAAAACGGTCAACCAGTTTACCTATCTCGGCTGCACCATTTCATCAGATGCAAGGATCGACAATGAGATAGACAACAGACTCGCCAAGGCAAATAGCGCCTTTGGAAGACTACACAAAAGAGTCTGGAAAAACAACCAACTGAAAAACCTCACAAAGATAAGCGTATACAGAGCCGTTGTCATACCCACACTCCTGTTCGGCTCCGAATCATGGGTCCTCTACCGGCACCACCTACGGCTCCTAGAACGCTTCCACCAGCGTTGTCTCCGCTCCATCCTCAACATCCATTGGAGCGCTTACATCCCTAACGTCGAAGTACTCGAGTTGGCAGAGGTCGACAGCATCGAGTCCACGCTGCTGAAGATCCAGCTGCGCTGGATGGGTCACGTCTCCAGAATGGAGGACCATCGCCTTCCCAAGATCGTGTTATATGGCGAGCTCTCCACTGGCCACCGTGACAGAGGTGCACCAAAGGAAAGGTACAAGGACTGCCTAAAGAAATCTCTTGGTGCCTGCCACATTGACCACCGCCAGTGGGCTGATAACACCTCAAACCGTGCATCTTGGCGCCTCACAGTTTGGCGGGCAGCAACCTCCTTTGAAGAAGACCGCAGAGCCCACCTCACTGACAAAAGGCAAAGGAGGAAAAACCCAACACCCAACCCCAACCAACCAATTTTCCCCTGCAACCGCTGCAATCGTGTCTGCCTGTCCCGCATCGGACTTGTCAGCCACAAACGAGCCTGCAGCTGACGTGGACTTTTTACCCCCTCCATAAATCTTCGTCCGCGAAGCCAAGCCAAAGAAAAGAAGAGTAAGGCCTTTAACAAGGTCCCGCTTGGGAGGTTAGTCAGGAAGGTTCAGTTGCTCAATATTTGTGGTGAGGAAGTAAACCTGACTTGACATTGGCTATATGGGAGAAGCCAGAGAGTAGTTGTGGATAATTGCTTCTCAGACTTGAGGGTTGTGATTAGTGGTGTGCCTCAGGGATGAGTGCTGGGACCATTGTAGTTTGTCATCTATATCAATGATCTGAATGATAATGTGGTAAATTAGATCAACGTTTGCATATGACAGAAGGATGAGAGGAGTTGTGGATGGCGAGGATGGTTTTCAAAGCTTGCAAAGGGATCTTGCCCATCTGTAAAAATGGTCTAAAAAATGGCAGATGGAATTTAATACAGGCAAGTGTGAGGTGTTGCATTTTGTAAGGGCAAACTGAGGTAGATCATGCATGGTAAATGGTAAGGTACTGAGGAGTGTGATAGAACAAAGGGACCTTGGAACACAGATATATAATTCCCTGAAAATGGTGTCACAGGTAGATAGGGGTTTAAAGAATACTTATGGAATATTATTAAGTATAGGAGTTGAGATGTTCTGATAAAGTTGTTCAAGACATTGGTGAGGCCAAATTCGGAGTATTATATGTAGTTTCGGTCACATAGCTGCAGAAAATATATCAATTAAATTGAAAGAGTGTATTGCTGAGACCTGAAGAACTGGGTTACAAGGGAATTTTAAGCATGTTTGGACTTTATTCCCTGGATTGTAGAAGAATGAGGGAAGATTTGATAAGAGGCAGTCAAAATTATGATAGGTATAGATAGAATAAATGCAAGTAGGCTTTTTCCACTGTGGTTGGGTGAGATATAAACCAGAGGATATGAGTTAAGGGTGAAAGGGAAGTAATTTGTGGATAACGTTAGGGGGAATTTCTTCCCACGTTCGTATGAGAGTGATGGGAGTAAGGAACGAGCTGCCAACTGTAGTGGTGAATACAGGATCAATTTTAACTTTTGAGAAAAATCTGGGCAAGTACATGAGAGGGATATAGAGGGATGGAGGGTTATGGAATGGGTAAATATCAGTGAAACTAGGCAGAATAATAGTTTGGGACAGACTCGAGGGGCCAAAGTGCTATTTCTGTTCTGTAATATTCCATGGTTCTATGGAGTCCGGATGTTGTTTTCAAGGATGTAGATGTACATGTATGATATGCTTTTTTTTTGGTCCAAAGCACTACGTGATTCAGGTACAAATGGGGAATCTCAAATTACCCGACTAATGATCAGTTTCCCCAGTTTATCAAATTTAATATTTATTCTGAAATAAATATTGAAAATGCACAAAAGATCAATGAAGAGGAAACGGAGATCAATCTTTTTGACAAAGTGGTATTGTCGAATTTGAAATCTTGATTATTTCTACAATAATTTAATTGGAAAAGGAAAGCAAATTGATGAAAACAAATGTTGTCTCTGATTATTAAAAATGGCAGGTGGTGAACGTTGGCAGGCAGACTGAACCCAACAATGGTCAGTCATGATTAAAATTATCCTTGGTTCACTGCATATTTGCTGACTTTCTAAGGCTCCACAAGAAACCTGATCAGCAGGGCAAAGCATTGATCGAAACTGTTCGATTTTGTTCCAGTTGCGAAATATTAAAAGCTGTCGATCACGCAGACTGGGACTTGGTATCCTGTGAAGTAAAAGATAAATTTCAAGTATTATTGGCCATTTTATCCTTTTTGCCCTTGATCACCTTTCAGATGAGCTACTGAAAAGATGCTGCACTGAAGAATTTGAATCATAATTCCAAAAAACAGTTTTAACAAGTAACGTAATATGTTTAACCGAGAGTGTTTTTCTGTATGGGGTAGTCATGTTTTATATGGATATCTAGTCGCATTCTGTGATGGAAAAATCATTTGAATTACAGTAGAGATATTGATGAGATGTCAATGGGTTTTAATCATGGAATAATACAATGGCACAGAAAGTTATAAAGCAGTTTATGTAATGCTTTAAATCTTTACTGTGCAAGCCTTATCCTCACAAAATTGAGCAGAAGTCGGAGATAATTTGGTTCATTGTAGCTGTGCCTGTTCTTTGAAGAAACTCTTTAATTCCACTCCCTTACTTTATCCATTGTGCTGTTAGGTTTTTTTTAACTATACCTATTAATTTCCTTTTGAATACTGCGATGGATTTCCTTCTGTCACTCTTTCATGCAGTAAATTTTACTTCTATTGACTTTTTTAACCTCTTTTTTTTGTGTGTTTACGTTTACTCATTTTTATTAACCAAACTGCTTTGGATGTCTTCTCTTTCCCATCTGTTCAGAGGCAACCTGGGACTCACTGAAGTGAAATTCATCCTATATATGCACCGTGTGTGTCTGTGGCAGCTCAGTCTCAGGTGTCTATCTCTCTTGTCTTGTACCATCTGCTAAGATGCTGACAAAAACAACCTAGAAATGGGTTTCAGCAGCCTGGTGACAAATTCTAATAACGTACCCTATAGCCATGCAGATATGTCTTGACATACACAGAATCATGAGTGAGACACCATGTTCTGCGTCTCCATTGGGTCACATTAGTGCGACATACCACTGCCTCATTGAATTTCACTAATGTTCTCCACTCTAGCATGAAGAAACTAATTTAGAATTGAGTAAAATATTCGGCCATGAATCCAGCTCTGCACCTCATGAATTTGCAGGAAGAATGCCCTGTGCCATACTGACAAACACAGTAATCATATTATTACAGACACTGTGATGGATTATGTCTGCCTGTCCCGCATCGGACTGGTCAGCCACAAACGAGCCTGCAGCTGACGTGGACTTTTTACCCCCTCCATAAATCTTCGTCCGCGAAGCCAAGCCAAAGATATAGTTATGTTTTAAAGGAGATCAATTGTGGGGTTATTTTTTAGTGTAGGTGTTGCCCATTCAGAGCCAGCTCTTCAGCGCTTGACGTCCTGCTTTGCGGAAACTGCCAAAATGTTTGGCCTGGAAGTCAGCCTGAAGAAAACTGAGGTCCTCCATCAGCCAGCTCCCCACCATGACTACCAGCCCCCCCACATCTCCATCGGGCACACAAAACTCAAAACGGTCAACCAGTTTACCTATCTCGGCTGCACCATTTCATCAGATGCAAGGATCGACAATGAGATAGACAACAGACTCGCCAAGGCAAATAGCGCCTTTGGAAGACTACACAAAAGAGTCTGGAAAAACAACCAACTGAAAAACCTCACAAAGATAAGCGTATACAGAGCTGTTGTCATACCCACACTCCTGTTCGGCTCCGAATCATGGGTCCTCTACCGGCACCACCTACGGCTCCTAGAACGCTTCCACCAGCGTTGTCTCCGCTCCATCCTCAACATCCATTGGAGCGCTCACACCCCTAACGTCGAGGTACTCGAGATGGCAGAGGTCGACAGCATCGAGTCCACGCTGCTGAAGATCCAGCTGCGCTGGATGGGTCACGTCTCCAGAATGGAGGACCATCGCCTTCCCAAGATCGTATTATATGGCGAGCTCTCCACTGGCCACCGTGACAGAGGTGCACCAAAGAAAAGGTACAAGGACTGCCGAAAGAAATCTCTTGGTGCCTGCCACATTGACCACCGCCAGTGGGCTGATAACGCCTCAAACCGTGCATCTTGGCGCCTCACAGTTTGGCGGGCAGCAGCCTCCTTTGAAGAAGACCGCAGAGCCCACCTCACTGACAAAAGGCAAAGGAGGAAAAACCCAACACCCAACCCCAACCAACCAATTTTCCCTTGCAACCGCTGCAATCGTGTCTGCCTGTCCCGCATCGGACTGGTCAGCCACAAACGAGCCTGCAGCTGACGTGGACTTTTTACCCCCTCCATAAATCTTCGTCCGCGAAGCCAAGCCAAAGAAGGTCACAAACAAATACAAACACTTCACAACACAGATCTCATTTAAAATGCCAGTGCTCTGGTCAAGCCAGACAGTCCAGGTTCCCAGTGTCTTTGCTTTGCTGAAGGACTTCACAAGGTTGTGTTAATTGGACATGCTATGGAGTAATGGATTATTGTTTTATTAAGCAACAGATGAATGGATTCTGAAGATTGGGTCTGGTGATGCAGTCTGTCTGAATGCAGTTTGCTGTTTTAAGAGGGTCATGTGGTTTCTCTGAGAGAATTCAGTTCTACAGTTCAGCAGCAGCAGCTGGGACTGGAACAGGACAAGCTGGCAAGCTTGTGGAAAGCCCCATTTGGATGATGGGTTGAGTTCTTAGTTCAGCCTGGTCAAAGTCCTTGTGGTCCATATAAGAGGAGATGGGCTGGCTGCATAATGTTTCACTTGAAATAAGGGAAACAAAAAGGAACTCTGGTGACCTGGAAGAGGTTATCATCTGGGAAAACCCTGATGGGACAAGTTTCTTCTGCAAAATACTGAAGTGGCTGATTGGAAGGAATCAGTTGTGTGTGTCCAACGAGCAACAAGTCTCTCTCTGAAAACCAACAAGAACCTTCCTGAGTGGTAACTATTTACCTTACAAGCACCAAAGCCTGGAGAAGATTCATAAATGTTAAATTATGTGCACAGTATAAGAATTGTCTGCAACTAGTGAACTTGGAGAAGTGAGAAGTGAGATTGGTCTGTGAATCAAAGAACTTTTATGAACTTATACACACATTACATATACGTGCCCTTAGAATTAGAAGGGGGTTAAGTTAAGTTAATTGTAATAAGTTAGAGATTGATCCCGTTTTCATTTTTAAAGATAATTAAAAGCAAGTTTTGTTTAAATAAGCATTTGTCTTGGTGAATTTCTATTGCTGCTGAGTTTTGGTGTCCTTTGAGGCCATCACAACAAAAGCAGCCCCCTAGAATCAATAAACATAGAATCCCCCTCATCCTCACGTATCACCCCAGCAGTCTTCGCATCCAACACATAATCCACTGGAATTTCCAGTACTTACTCCAGGACCCCACCATTAGACACATTTTTCCTTCTCCTTCCCTCTCAGCCTTTCATGGGGACCGCTCCCTCTGTGATGAACACTTCCCTCCCCAGCCGTCACCCACCCTCCCCACCCCTGGTACCTTCCACTGTGGTCATAGGTGTAATACTTGCTCCCACACCTCCACCCTCACAAAGGTCCGAGGTCCTAAACATACCTTTTAGATGAAGCAAAGCTTCACCTGTACCTCCAAATAACTCATTTACTGCATCTGGTGCACCCTCTGTGGCTTTCTCTACATTGGAGAGACCGGTCGCAGATTAGGAGATCACTTCGCCCAGCACCTCCTCTCAGTCCACAACAAAAACGACCTCCCCATAGCCAACCATTTCATTTCTGAGTTACACTCTCAAGCTCACATCTGTCCATGGCCTTTCATACTACCCTATCCTGACCAACCGCAGATTGGAGAAACAACACCTCATTTTTCATCTGAGCATCTCCAACCCCAGAGCATGAACATTGAGTTTACTGCATTTCACGAATCAGCTTGCCTTTTTCCCCCATCACCTCCACGTTATTCTAGTTCCCACTTCCTTTCTCTCTTCACCTAGCCTAGACTCCTCCCCCCTTCCTGCAGTCTTCCCCTCCACCTATCATCTCCCACCCTCACCACCCCCTCCCCTTCCCCCTTTTCTTCAGACATCTCTCGTGTGACCCCACAACTTAATGAAAGGCTCAAGCCCGAAACGTTGGTGATGTACCTTTGCTACTTAAAGGCACTGTTTGACCTGCTGAGTTTCTCCAGCATTTGTGTGCTTTTTCACTTAGCCACGATGTCAACAGAATCCTGTATTTTACCTAGGATATTATTACCTCAGTGTCTGGTGCCTGTGATATCATGATATCATGAAGTCATACAGCACAGAAACATCATGTCCTATCAGCATATTGTCTTGCTGCCCATCTACAATAATCTCAATAATTGGTCCATAGCCTTCTACACCTTGGTAGTTCCAATGTTTTTGAATGCTGTGAGAGTACCCACTTCCATCACACACTCAGGCAATGCAATCCAGATTCTAATCACTGGGTGATAAAACCAGTCTCATCTTAACCTTTCCCCCTTACCCTATACCTATGTCCTGCTGTTTTTGAAATTACTGTTGCCAGGATGTTTGCTACTATCTACCCTTTCCTCAAACCTTTGCATTTGTTTTTTTTTAACCAAAACTAGAGAAACAAAGTAGATGTAGAAAGATTGTTTTTCATGACGGGAGAATCTAGGACAAGAGAGAATAACTTCAGGATTGAAGGTCGTCCGCTTAGAATGGAGATGCATTGGAATTTCTTCAGCCAGAGGTTTATAAATCTGTGGAATTTGTTTCCAGAGGCAATTGTGGAGGCCAGGTCATTGGGTGTACTTAAGACAGAGATTAAATTAGGTTTTTGATTAGCCAGAGCATCAAAGATTATGAGAAGGAGTGGGGCTGAGTGGGAAAATGGATCAGCTCATGATTAAATGGCAGGGCAGACTCGATGGGCTGAATATTCTATTTCTGCTACTATATCTTTTGGTCTTAAGATGCTTAGAAATTTATTATGCAGCTTGATGGAGCTCAACATTGGTGCATCGTGAGCTTGGTTGCACATCCCACAGTTGGTGTGCCACATTAGAGCTTTATATGCATGCAGTACTGGGCCAGGGGTATGTGCGCTTTGTAGGTGGATTTTGTTTGCAATCCCCCAGTCCAGCACTATTTTCTGGAGATTTCCACTGAGGCTAGGAAATCTGCCCACTGAATCTCCACCACAAGAATAATTGTAATAAAATGAATGGGAAAAATCTAAAGCTTGTGGAGGATAAGTAGAGCTTTTTATTTAAAGCAAAAAGAGAAATGTAGGCAGTGCTCAGCAGGTCAGGCCACATCTGTGGAAAGAGAAACTGGGTTAACATTTGTGATCAAAGATCCTTTGTCAAGAGACAAAAGAACCTTAGGACCATAGAACCAGAGAACACTAGAGCTCAGAAAACAGGCCATTCTGTCCTTCTAGTCTGTGCCAACCATTATTCCACTAGACCCATTGACTTGCTCCCATTCCATAAGCCTCCAGATCCTTCCATCCATGTATCTATCAAATTTATTCTTAAAACTTAAGATTGAGCCCACATTCACCACATCAGTTGGCAGCTCATTCCACACTCCCACCACTATCTGAGTGAAGAACTTTCCCCTCTGGTTTCCCCTGTGACCTTGTAAAGCTGCAAGGTGGGGGGGGTTTGTCTCTTTCATGGGAAAAACAGGGTGATCATCGGGATAAGCTTTAAAAAAGGTTATCTGGATATTGAGTGAATGGGAGCTATTAGAGAGAGGAAAAGATAGACAAAAGAAACGTAGGGGTTGCAAAATTCTAAAAAAGAAAACCTATCTGCCAGATCAGGCCTGGTATGTCCTCCACATCCAGTGAAGGAAAAAAAAATGTGAAAAACAGCAAACAATCTCAGCCAATATAACAGATTGGTGACTGATACTGAGAATACTGTCTTGAGTTTAGAAGGCTGCAATGCACCAGTCAGAATGGGATACTGTTCATCACACTTGCATTGCATTAGTAACAGTGCAGGAGGCTACAGGCTGGTAGATGTGAATGGGAGTGGGAAGGTAAATTAAAACAGATGGCAACGGGAAGCTCAGAATCGCTCCAAGGACTGAGTGCATGTGCTCTGTGAAGCAGTAACTCTATCTGCATTTGGTTTCTTCCTGATATAAGAGAGACCATTGTGAACATTGAACGTGGTCCACTAAGTTGGAAAAAAATCCAAGTGCAAACATCTAAAACAAGTTTTAGCATATTTATGATTTTATCATAATTCTAAACGATGATTAAGATCAATAGATTAAGGCAGATCAAGTGTCCGCACAAGCCTTAGCAGCAGAAGTTAATTGAAGTAGTATTGTCTGAGGTATAGTGATCCAACTAATTGCTTTCAATCATTTCTCCTGACTGTTAATGGAAGTGAGCCCTTGAAGAGGAAAAAAAATTGATTGGCTTCATCTGGTTCGAGAGAAGATATGGTGCATGAAAACAAAAATGTGGTAAATAAAATTACCAAAGTGTATCTTCCTGTTTCTAATTTGAATCAAAAAAGCTGTTGTATTGGACAAGGTTTCCTTCTTCTGATTATCAGTCAATGGTTGTCTCCACATTCCTATCCTGCCCTGCAATTCCAGTGACCCAGGGTGATGCTGACATCATTGCTGCCTATGAGGAGATTCTACATTCTCTGAATGGTCTGGTTTCCTCCAACAAGCTGAAAATGTATGGGTCAGTAGGCTAATTACCCCAAGTATCAATGGAACAATGTCAGAAAGTGTAAGGTCGTGCACTTTGGTAGAAAAAACGAAATGGTCAGATTTTTTTAAATGGGGAGAAAATTGAAAATACCCAGATGCAAAGGGATCTGGGCGTCCTTGTGCAGGATAGCATGAAATTAAATTGCATGTTGAGACAGTGGTGAAGAAGGCATATGCAATGCAATTCATTTCAAGAGGAATAGAAAAAGAATAGGGATATGAAGTTGAGGCCACTGGTGATACCTCACTTGGAGTATGGTGAGCAGTTTTGGAAATGTGCTGAGGGTTGTTCAAAGGATGTTTCCTGGAATGAAAGGATTATCATATGAGGAGCATTTGACAGCTCTTGGCCTTTATTCATTAGAATGAGGCAGTTGGAATCTCATTGAGTTGAAAGGCATGAACAAGGTAGATGTAGAAAGGTCGTTTCCCCATGGTGAGAGAGTCGAAGAAAAGAGAACCCAATTTCAGAGTGTATGCTTAGAACAGAGATGTGTCGGAATTTCTTGAACCAGAGGGTGGTGAATCTGTGGAATTTGTTGCCACAGACAGTTGTTGAGGCCAGGTCATAGGCTCTTTTGAGGGGGAGGACGTGGAGGGGGAGGACGTGGACAAGTCCTTGGGCCTGCGCAAAGGAGCATTTAGGTGGAGTGCAGTGTGCGCAGTACTGGCCCCACCCTTTACACCCATGGTTCGTGTGCCGCGGCCAAGCAAGCTGGGACCTGGCAGCGAGGTCCTTGGGTCGTAGATTTTATATCGGAGTGGCCTTCTCCTATGCAGGTTTCTTACCCGGGCTGGAGGGGCCTGCCTCCCCTCCTAGGTCGGACCATACCTGGTGGAAATCCAACCTGTTGGCCTCCTCCTGCTTCTCGGGGCCTCCGCCTGCTTCACTCTGCCGAGGCCGGGGCCACCGCCTCCCCCTCGCTTCTGCCCGGACCGGGGCCTCCGCCTGCCTCACTCTACCGAGGCTAGGGCGGCCGCCTCCCCCTCACTTTTGGCCGGATCGGGGCTGCTGCCGCCTACCTTCTGCTCGGACTGGGGCCGGAGCCGCCGCCGCCTACCCTCTGCCTGGACCGGGGCTGGGGCCGCCGCTGCCTTCCCTGTGCCCCTATTGGACTTGTCAGCCACAAACGAGCCTGCAGCTGACGTGGACATTACCCCTCCATAAATCTTCGTCCGCGAAGCCAAGCCAAAGAAAGAAAAGAAAGAATAGGCTAGAGCATCAAAGCTTATGGGAAGAAGGACAGGCAGTGGAGCTGAGTGAGAAAATGGATCAGCTCATGATGAAATGGCAGGACAGACACGATGGGGTGAATAGCCTATTTCTGCTCCTTTATCTTCTGGTCTTATGGAATCAGGGAGGAATTTGTGAACATGTAAGAGAGAATATATGTCAGAAAAATGAGTTGGGAAAATGGGTTTGAGGAATTACCCTGAGAAACATGAGATGTGTAGCAACACAAGGCAGAAAAGAAGCCAGAATTTTGCTCTGTTATAATTCATCTCACAGCCCAATACTTGCCAACCATCATTGTCAAAGTCCCTTATTAATTAGAATTTGGAAGAAATGGGCAAGATTTAGGAAGAGTGGGAAAATGGTAAACAATAGCTGAAATTTTATTCTGCTAATGTCCATACCAGACTGCAGTATAAGGCACAGATGGGCCATGATTCAGTTGTGAGCTGAACATTTTTGTTTCGAAACATGATTTTCTGGAGTGCACTTACAATTACCAAAAGTTAAAACATTTTTCAAGATGATTGCAAAAGAGAAGTCTGTGGATGATGATATCAATGTGAGCTATGTATATCTTCTTCTCTTTCTCTTTGGCTTGGCTTCGCGGACAAAGATTTATGGAGGGTTATGTCCACATCTGCTGCAGGCTCATTGGTGACTTACAAGTCCGATGCGGGACAGGCAGGCACGGTTGCAGCGGTTGCAACGGAAAATTGGTTGGTTGGGGATGGGTGTTGGGTTTTTCCTCCTTTGTCTTTCGTCAGTGAGGTGGGCTCTGCGGTCTTCTTCAAAGGAGGTTGATGCCCGCCGAACTGTGAGGCACCAAGATGCACGGTTGGAGGCGATATCAGCCCACTGGGGGTGGTCAATGTGGCAGGCACCAAGAGATTTCTTTAAGCAGTCCTTGTACCTCTTCTTTGGTGCACCTCTGTCTCTGTGGCCAGTGGAGAGCTCGCCATAGAACACGATCTTGGGAAGGCGATGGTCCTCCATTCTGGAGACGTGACCCACCCAGCGCAGTTGGGTCTTCAGCAGCATGGATTCGATGCTTGCGGACTCTGCCAGCTCGAGTACTTCGATGTTGGTGATGAAGTCATTCCAATGAATGTTGAAGCTGGAGCGGGGACAGCACTGATGGAAGCATTCTAGGAGCCATAGGTGATGCCGGTAGAGGACCCATTATTCAGAGCTGAACAGGAGCATGGGTATGACAACGGCTCCATACACGCTGATCTTTGTGTATTTCTTCAGGTGGTTGTTTTTCCAGACTTTTTTGTGTAGTCTTCCAAAGGTGCTATTTGCCTTGGCGAGTCTGTTGTCTATCTCTTTGTCGATCCTTGCTTCAGATGAAATGGTGCAGCTGAGGTAGGTAAACTGGTTGACCGTTTTGAGTTCTGTGTGCCCGATGGAGATGTGGGGGTGCTGGTGTTCATGGTGGGAGCTGGCTGATGGAGGACCTCAGTTTTCTTCAGGCTGACTTCCAGGCCAAACATTTTGGCAGTTTCCGCAAAACAGGACATCATGCACTAGAGAGCTGGCTCTGAATGGGCAACTAAAGCGGCATCGTCTGCAAAGAGTAGTTCACAGACAAGTTGCTCTTGTGTCTTGGTGTGAACTTGCAGGCGCTTTAGATTGAAGAGACTGCCATCCGTGCGGTACCAGATGTTGAGGTCTTTCATGGCTTGTTTCAGCATCATGCTGAAGAAGATAGTAAAGGGGGTTGGTGCGAGGACGCAGCCTTGCTTCACGCCGTTGTCAATGGAGAAGTGTTCGGAGAGCTCATTGCTGTATCTGACCCGACCTTGTTGGTTTTCGTGCAGTTGGTTAACCATGTTGAGGAACTTGGGGGGGCATCTGAGGCACTCTAATATTTGCCAAAGCCCTTTCCTGCACACGGTGTCAAAGGCTTTGGTGAGGTCAACAAAGGTGATGTAGAGACTCTGCACTTTTCTTGGAGCTGTCTCTACATCACCTTTGTTGACCTCACCAAAGCCTTTGACACCGTGTGCAGGAAAGGGCTTTGGCAAATATTAGAGTGCCTCAGATTCCCCCCCAAGTTCCTCAACATGGTTATCCAACTGCACGAAAACCAACAAGGTCGGGTCAGATACAGCAATGAGCTCTCCGAACACTTCTCCATTGACAACGGCGTGAAGCAAGGCTGCGTCCTCGCACCAACCCCCTTTACTATCTTCTTCAGCATGAGGCTGAAACAAGCCATGAAAGACCTCAACAATGAAGACGCTGTTTACATCTGGTACCGCACGGATGGCAGTCTCTTCAATCTAAAGCGCCTGCAAGCTCACACCAAGACACAAGAGCAACTTGTCTGTGAACTACTCTTTGCAGACAATGCCGCTTTAGTTGCCCATTCAGAGCCAGCTCTCTAGTGCATGATGTCCTGTTTTGCGGAAACTGCCAAAATGTTTAGCCTGGAAGTCAGCCTGAAGAAAACTGAGGTCCTCCATCAGCCAGCTCCCCACCATGACCACCAGCACCCCCCACATCTCCATCGGGCACACAGAACTCAAAACGGTCAACCAGTTTACCTACCTCAGCTACACCATTTCATCTGAAGCAAGGATCGACAGAGATAGACAACAGACTCGCCAAGGCAAATAGCACCTTTGGAAGTCTACACAAAAGAGTCTGGAAAAACAATCACCTGAAGAAACACACAAAGATCAGCGTGTACGGAGCCGTTGTCATACCCACGCTCCTGTTTGGCTCTGAATCATGGGTCCTCTACCGGCATCACCTATGTCTCCTAGATCGCTTCCATCAGCGCTGTCTCCGCTCCATCCTCAACATTCATTGGAATGACTTCATTACCAACATCGAAGTACTCGAGCTGGCAGAGTCCGTAAGCATCGAATCCATGCTGCTGAAGACCCAACTGACCATCACCTTCCCAAGATTGTGTTATATGGCGAGCTCTCCACTGGCCACCGAGACAGAGGTGCACCAAAGAAGAGGTACAAGGACTGCTTAAAGAAATCTCTTGGTGCCTGCCACATTGACCACCCCCAGTGGGCTGATATCGCCTCCAACCGTGCATCTTGGTGCCTCACAGTTCGCCGGGCAGCAACCTCCTTTGAAGAAGATCGCAGAGCCCACCTCACTGACAAAAGACAAAGGAGGAAAAACCCAACACCCAACCCCAACCCACCAATTTTCCCTTGCAACCGCTGCAACCATGCCTGTCTGTCCCACATCGGACTTGTCAGTCACCAACGAGCCTGCAGCAGACGTGGACATATCCCTCCATAAATCTTCGTCCGCGAGGCCAAGCATATATTGTGCATAGGTATTAGATGATGGATTACTTTTCAGTTCTGTTGTTTTCTGAACATTCCCAGTCCGAGAACATTCATTGGAAATGTGAAGGCAGAGATTTCAGGTTAATTTTTTGACTCTTAAAATTTTTAGGATCCATTGTACAGCTGTATGAAATTGATTTTACAACAGTTTTATTGTTATCCAGATCAGAAGAATTTCAGCAGGCTTCCCTCATTACCCCAACACAATAGATTAAGGGGAGCATAGAGAATGTCATTTTTCTTTTAATACTAGTCATATATACATTTGACAATGCAGTTAGGTAAGGGGTTGAGTTTTTCTCTCTATTATTTTATTCTTTCCTTTTTTCATATATTTATTAGTTTTTTTTCCCAAAAAGAGGTATATACTATTCATAATATGAATTATGGGTGGGGGGGGGGGGGTTGTGGCAAGGTGGCATAGAGTCTAGACGTGTAATCTCGACCTCTCTGGCCAGACTTTTAAGAACCCGTTTTTAACTCTTTGTTTTCAAGTTTAAACTTTTTTAAAACTTAGTTTAAAGTATCAAGGAACTGTTATGGCCATTAATGGTAAAAAGATTAAACCTCAAGTGCAGAAGAAACTACATTTTCGGAGTGTTGAAGATTTATGGCCTAAACAGCCTGCTACAGCCTCAAGTTTACTTTCTTCCATGCCTAAACCACAAAGATTGCCTGTGGGAGCTGAAAAAAAAAATGAATACTACCCACCAGAAGGACATCGCTGGAATTACCCGTTCTCAGGAGGAAGGTGCGTGTGCCCCCGAAGTGGATCCCAATTTTGGCAGCCTGCCGACTTTAATGGAGGGAGCATGCAAGCAGATGACTCCATTGCTTGAAATGTCTCAGGAAGTACTCCAATCTGAATATCTTGATCTCTTCCGTGAGTTTTTGAAATAACAACGGGTTGCGGGGGGAGACTAGCGTCGACCCCCTGAGGAAGTTAGGGTGCCGTCGCTGGGAGTCCAGACCCGCAGTAAAACTGTTAAACTGCCTGTTGTTGAGATGCAGCAGGAGCTGCAGTTACCTGGTTCTGCCACTACGTTAGAGAAAGCAGGGCTGAGCTTTTCTGAATTATAATGTAAACAGTTAATCGTTATCATCCAGCCTATGTTGAATTTTCATTTTATTTAGTCTTTAATTTGTGGTTTCTTTTTCTCCTATTGGAGGGCCTTTTTACGTTGATTTGAGTCTTTATATATGGATATTATTAGTTTTTAGTAATATTAGTAGATATGTCAAAGTTGAGGTTTGCTACTTTTAATGTTCGAGGTTTAAACAGTCCGATTAAGCGTAGACGTATTTTGGCGTATCTGGGTCAGGCTAATGAGAATATTTTAGTTGGTGATGATTTTAATTGTGTTTTGGAACCTTTATTGGATAAGTCCCTGAAGAAAGTTAAGAAATCTAAAATGGCAGTTCAGGTTCAAGCGTTGATGAAAGATCTCAATTTAGTGGATATTTTGAGACGTCTTAATCTGACAGAGAAAGATTTCTCCTTTTATTCAGCTAGACATGAATCGTTTTCAACGATTGACTTGTTTTAGTATCGGCACATTTACAGGGGAAAATACAACAAGCGGAATATAAAAGCAGGGTGATTTTGGATTATTCTTTGTTATACTTTACATATATAACTTCTTAGAAACTTCAAGTGGCTTATCGTTGGAGGTTTAATATAATGTTGTTAAAAATACAGAATTTACTGATTTTTTTGAAAGAACAAATTAATTTCTTTTTGAAAGAAAATTCTAATTCTGTTCAAAGTAAGTTTGTAGTATGGGACGCAATGAAAGCTTATTTAAGAGGACAAATAATTAGTTATACTTCTAAAATAAAAAAGAATCGATTAAATCAGAGTCTTGAATTAGAGAAACGGATTAGTGAGTTAGAAAAGAAATTTCAGAGAGACATTACAGAAGATCAGAAAATAGAATTGTCTAGGTTGAAACTGGAATATAATACTTTGCAATCTTATCAATTTGAATGTATGATTAATAGGACTAAACAACAATATTATGAATGGGGAGTGAAAGCACATAAGGTATTGGCATGGCAATTAAAGAATGCTGTTAGACGGAATTTACTTCTTACGTATAAACCTCGTGAGATTGATGATGAATTTTGTTCATTTTATAAAAAGTTATATACATCTGATGGAAAACAAGAAAACGGATCGATGGATCTTTTTTAATCACAGTTGAACTTACCGACATTAGAGGATGTAGATATACAGGAGTTGGAAGTACTATTACTGATTCGGAAATTAAAATGACTATGATGGAAATGCTGAATGGTAAATCGCCTGGTGATGATGGATTTTCGGTCGAATTTTATAAAAAATTTTACGATGACCTCTCCACAGTGTTTGGAGATGTACTACGTCAGGTTGGAGAACATTATGAATTGCCTGAGTCTTGTTCTAGTGCTTTAATTAAAGTAATTCCAAAGAACGATAGAGATCCTTTGAAAGTATCTTCATATAGACCGATTTAGTTGTTGAATGTAGATGATAAAATTATAGCTAAAATTTTAGCGAATAGATTGGCTAAGTTTTTACCTAAGCTGATTCATATGGATCAAACAGGTTTCATAGAGAATAGATATGCCTCGGATAACATTTTACGTGTGATTAGTTTGATTAATAGATTTCAACAATCTTCAGACCATCCGATAGTGATATCTTTAGATGCCGAAAAAGCGTTTGATAGAGTTGAGTGGAATTTTCTGTTCAAAGTTTTGGAGAAATTTAAGTTTGGGCCTTTCTTTACTGGTTGGATTAAGGCTTTATATGATAAACTGGTAGCTAGAGTATTGACGAATGATTTGATTTCGGAACCGTTTAAACTGACCCAATCTATTCGTCAAGGTTGTCCTTTATTACCAGCTTTGCTTGCGTAGTGATCGAATCTTTGGCACAGTTGATAAGACAGAATAAATGGATACAAGATATTAAAGTTTTAGATAAGGAATACAAAATTAATTTATTTGCTGATGATGTAACTAACAAATCCAGCTCAATCACTTTTACATTTGAAGGAGTGTTTGATGCAATATGGACGTCTTTCTGGATATAAAGTTAATTGGGGAAAAAAGCGAAAAATTACCGGTAAGTGAAGGAGATTATTCAATTTATAACAATATTCTTAATTTGAAATGGACGGATCGAATTAAGTATTTGGGTATAATTATGGATGTCAATTATCAATCTTTATATAAATTAAATTATGTTCCATTAATAAAAAAATTAAAACTCATTTGATTAAATGTAAAGATTACCTATTAATTTATTGGGTAAAATAAATACAATTAAGATGAATATTTTTCCACGTGTACAATATTTATTTCAATCTATTCCATATTTACTTGATAATATTTTTTTTTGAGATTTGAATAAAATGGTTAGGGAGTTTTTATAGAGAGGTAAATTTTCAAGAGTAGCTTTGAATAAATTAACTTGGAAATATGACCTAGGGGGACTACATTTACCACATTTTCGAAATTATTATGAAGCAGCCCAACTTAAATTTATTAGTTCATTGATGGATTTGGAACGGCCCCCTAGCTGGGCCAAAATTGAGATGGCAAATATCTTTGAATTTGAAATACATCAGTTTTTGTTCAGATGGAATGTAAATTTGTTACAGCAACATGATGTGCCTATACTAAAACATTTAATGAAGTTATGGACAAAGAAAAAGAAAATGATAGGTTCTCGTGGTGAACTGTCGGCCTTGACTCCGTTGTATAATAATCAACTTATTTCTTTCTCAATACATAATCGAAGTTTATTACATTGGAGATTTAAAGGTGTGGAAAATTTGGGAGATTGTTTTAAAGAAGGTAAATTTTTATCTTTTGATCAGATGAGAGACAGTTATGGTATTAATAAGAATTCTTTGTTTCTTTATTATCAAATTCGATCTTTGGTAAAGCATGTGTTTGGTAGAGATATGATTTTACCTGAAATGACTTAATTTGAGACTTTTCTTATAAAGGTACCAAAGAAGGGTTATATTTCAGTTATGTATCAAATATTACAGGATGGTATGGATAAAAAGGGTTGGGATAAATCTTAAGGTAAATGGGAAGTGGAGATTGGTTTTATTTTTTCCGAGGATGATTGGTCAGATATTTGTTATGATAGTGTAACTAGACTGATAAATGCACGTTATGCAATGATTAATTATATTTTTTTACATCAACTATACTTAACACCTGAAAAATTAAAAAAATATGGTTTTCATGAATCAGATTTGTGTTTTAGATGTGGTAACGCTGTTGTAACTTTTTTTCATGCTGTCTGGTCATGTATACAATCTTTTTGGAAGAAAGTACAATTGTTTCTGGAATACCGGTATAAGATTAAAATACCTTTAGATCCGACAGTATTTTTATTGGGTAGTTTGCAACCTCTGAAAGGTCTGGGATTAGATAAATTTCAACTTGCTTTTGTATATTTAGCATTATCTGTAGCGAAAAAATGTATTGCTAGTACGTGGAAAGATACAAATATGATTGATATTAATAGATGGCATAATGAGATGGAATATTGTTTAATAATGGAAAAAATCACATATGTTTCGCGAGATAACTATAGTTATTTATTAATAAGTGGTTGTTATATTCAGAATATTTACATTTTGATTTATATTGATTAGATCTTAATATGTATGTTTAATTTTTCTTTAACTTTTTTCTCTTTATGGCTCTCCTTAGGAGAGTTGGCTGAAAGGGGGGGTTCCTTTTTTTCTCTTTCTCTTTCTTTTTTTCTTTTATATATATATAAAATATAACGTTCATGTTTAGTTTATTGTTATATATGTTACTTATTATCTGTATTTTGAATGAATAAATAAAGTTTAAAAAATAAAAAAAAATAATATGAATTATGGATACGATTTACAATTTATGTATGTTAGTGATATATGGATTATCTTATTTAGTTTATGTAACTGTCCACACTATCTTATTGAATTGTACTAATTTTATTTGTATAAATTCTTTATTAAAATTGATTTTTAAAATATTAAAAAGAAAAGAGAATGTCTCAGAGCACATTAGAAATTTATGTGGGAGGGGGGATGCTCTTTTTAACCCAAAATGTGTTTTTTTTTCATTGGGGATACCATGGACTGTATATCAGGAGCTCAAACATGGTGATGAATTCAACTGCTTGAGTGGCATCTGTGGGGAGGTAACAATCAATGATATTACAGGTCAAGATGCTGCTTTCCATCATGTCTATTGACAGTTCTTTACCCCACACATGCGACTTGATCAGCTGAATTCCTCCAGCAATTGTTTTTGCTACATTTTGTTTTGTATTTATGAGTTAAAAAAAATAAGACATTGCAATCTGTTTTAAATAGCAATCTAAGCACTGTGGAAGCCTGGTGATTGCAATAATCGAGTGTTGGAGAGCCAGGTGATGTGAAAATGTTTTGTTGATTTGAGAGATCTTTGTATTATTAGCAGAGGTGCTTGCACTTTTGCCATTACAGTAAGCTGAGGAAATTGCATGGCATGGCACAAATGATAGATTCCAACACTTTATTTCATTTTACATAGGTTGTCTTGAAGAGCTAAGCATAGTGTATTTGAACCTGGACAAAGCAATTATTTTCAACTACCTGATTCAATTTTTACAACAGCAATTACTCTCCATTATAGTCACTTGGATGCTAAAAGAATGTTGTTGACGATGACTGGTTCAAACAATTTCATACTGAAGTTAGGTTGAGTTTTCCAGAGTTTATTAAATGATATTAAACATTGTTTATAAGTTGTTATATGGTCAATAGAAAATGTCAGAAGATCTTCTTATCATCCATCCTGCAGAACAAAAATCTCAACTCTTACCTCCCAGGCAAACAGAGAAAACTAGTTACGACCCTGAAGCAAAGATGTTTGCTTTGGAGACATATAAAAATTTGTTAAACAAAAAAAATAAACAGACAAGTAGCAAGCATGAAACACATTTTAACCCCAGCAATACTGGCCCCTAATTATTATTTATAAAAATAATAATTACCATCATCAAGAAAAAAAATCAAACATAGTACATAGTAGTATATATTGGGTAAAGTCCAAAAGAAAAACAGTCAATTATCAAAACATTCTGCCTCTTATAAAACACAGATTTTAGTAATCAATCTGTTCAGAAAGCCAGTTTTTGTCTTGATCTGAACCAGATACACAAATCCTCTTTTGTCCTGAATGGTATCAACAATCTTCCCCATAAAGCAGGAATTTCGAGATGCTGAATCATCTGCGATGATCACAACATCCCCGGGGATAAAATTCTGCCTGATTGTAGACCATTTCTGTCACCCCTGCAACAGGGGAAGGTATTCCTTCACCCATCTTTACCAGAACAAATCCAATATAAATTGCACCTGCTTCCCCCTATGGTAAGCATGTATGTCTTCTTTCTGAAACTGTCCTGCTGGCATTTAAAGTAGTCTTAAGGAGTAAAAGGTGTTTTGGGGTAAGTGCTTCCATGTCATTTGGATCTGTAGAAGTTTTGGTGATTGGACAACTATTGAGGATAGCTTCAACTTCACATAAAACTGTGTGAAGATCCTCCTCATTAAGATTCAGTCCATTTAGCATGGAGTTGAAAACTTTTCGCACTGATCTAATCAATCCTTCCCATACACCTCCATGTTGTGAGCCAGCAGGTGGATGGAAGATCCAACTGATTCCATTCTGGACTAGTGTTTCTTGAATCTGACCTTGATTCCAGTCTTTAAGTGCTTTCTTCAATTTGTGTTGAGCTCCCACAAAGTTTGTAACCTTGTCAGATCGTAGTTCTTTCACCTGACCATGCTTGGCATTAAAACACCAAAGGGTATTATTGAAGGAGTCTGTGTCAAGTGATGATGCCACTTCGATGTGAAACCCAGCAGCAATAGATATTCATCAAGACAAATGGTTACTTAAAGAGAAGTTGCTTTTAATTATCTTTAAACATAAAAATAAAATTACACTTTAACTTATTACTATTGATGTACTTAACCTAACTTAACCCCACTCTAAGAGCACATGTATGTAATGTACGTGTAAGTTCAGAAAAGTTCTTTGGTTCACAGTCCAATCTCACTTTTCATTCCTCCAAGTTCACTGGTTGCAGACAATTCTTATACTGTGCACAAAATTTAACTTTAATAAAGTTCACCAGGCTTTGGTGCTTAAAAGGTAAATGGTTACCATTCAGGAAGGTTCTGTTGGATTAGAGAGAGATTTGTTGTTCCGGGACATCCACAACTAATTCCTTTTTAATCAGCCATTCCAATGTCTTGGTTTTTTTGAAAACTTTATTGATTTAAGAAAATCATTAATAGAAAAGCAATATACAGTCCAATATAAGTAATTTTATATAATGTTATCCAACTGCACGAAAACCAACCAGGTCGGGTCAGATAGAGCAATGAGCTCTCTGAACCTTTCTCCATTAACAATGGCGTGAAGCAAGGCTGCGTTCTCGCACCAACCCTCTTTTTAATCTTCTTCAGCATGATGCTGAAACAAGCCATGAAAGATCTCAACAATGAAGACGCTGTTTACATCTGGTACCGCACGGATGGCAGTCTCTTCAATCTGAGGCGCCTGCAAGCTCACACCAAGACACAAGAGCAACTTGTCCGTGAACTACTCTTTGCAGACGATACCGTTTTAGTTGCTCATTCAGAGCCAGCTCTTCAGCGCTTGACGTCCTGTTTTGCGGAAACTGCCAAAATGTTTGGCCTGGAAGTCAGCCTGAAGAAAACTGAGATCCTCCATCAGTCAGCTCCCCACCATGACTACCAGCCCCCCCACATCTCCATCGGGCACACAAAACTCAAAACGGTCAACCAGTTTACCTATCTCGGCTGCACCATTTCATCGGATGCAAGGATCGACAATGAGATAGACAACAGACTCGCCAAGGCAAATAGCGCCTTTGGAAGACTACACAAAAGAGTCTGGAAAAACAACCAACTGAAAAACCTCACAAAGATTAGCGTATACAGAGCTGTTGTCATACTCACACTCCTGTTCGGCTCCAAATCATGGGTCCTTTACCGGCATCACCTACGGCTCCTAGAACGCTTCCACCAGTGTTGTCTCCGCTCCATCCTCAACATTCATTGGAGCAACTTCATCTCCAACACTGAAGTACTCGAGATGGCAGAGGCCGACAGCATTGAATCCACGCTGCTGAAGATCAAACTGCGCTGGGTAGGTCACATCTCCAGAATGGAGGACCATCGCCTTCCCAAGATTGTGTTATATGGCGAGTTCTCCACTGGCCACCGAGACAGAGGTGCTCCAAAGAAGAGGTACAAGGACTGCCTAAAGAAAACTCTTGGTGCCTGCCACATTGACCACTGCCAGTGGGCTGATATCGCCTCAAACCGTGCATCTTGGTGCCTCACAGTTCGGCGGGCAGCAACCTCCTTTGAAGAAGACCGCAGAGCCCACCTCACTGTCAAAAGACAAAGGAGAAAAAACCCAACACCCAACCCCAACCAACCAATTTTCCCTTGGAATCGCTGCAACCGTGTCTGCCTGTCCCGCATCGGACTTGTCAGCCACAAACGAGCCTGCAGCTGATGTGGACTTTACTCCTCCATAAATCTTCGTCCGCGAAGCCAAGCCAAAGAAGAAAAAAGAATATATATATATATATATATATATATACACATAAACACAAAAAAAGAAAGAGAAAAAAAATTATACCCCTCCCACCCCATCAGCCAACTCTCTTAGGGAGAACTAAAAAAATAAGGAAAAATATATAATACATCAAAGTACATCTAAATGTGAAATGCAATTTATATGTAATTTTTTCCCTAACAATACAAACTTTCAATTCCTTATGCCATTGGATTATATTTCCATGTACTTGCTACTCATTTATGAGCTACAGACAATGCTAAACATACAAATTCAATCTGAAATGTATCTAGCCCTAATCCCTTTAAAGGAACCATGTAACCCATTTAAAAAATAGATGGATCTAGTGGTAACTTAATGTGATATAATTTTTCCAAAATTAACCTAATTTCTTCCCAAAATGGTTGTACATGCACACAAGACCAAACAGCATGTAAAAAAGTACCAGTACATACACCACATCTAAAACAAGAATCCGAGTTACTAAAACCATATTTTTTCAATTTCTCTGGAGTTAAATATAACTGATGTAAAAAATTATAATTAACCATTCCATACCGTACATGCGTCAATTTAGTTACACTGTCGTAGCACATATCTGCCCAATAATCTTCACGAAAAACAAAAGCTAAATAATTTTCCCACTTAAGCTTAGACTTCTCCCATTCCGGTTTATCCATATTGTCTTGTAACACTTGATACATAACAGAAATATATCCCTTTTTTGCTATAGAAGAAATCAAAGATTCAAATTCTGTCAATACAGGTAAAGTAATCTCTCTACCATACATGTCTTTCACCAGAGCTTAAAGTTGATAATAAATCAACAAAGAAGTTTCAGCGATATCAAAACGTTCCCTCAATTGATTAAAGGAAAGAAACTGTCCTTCTACAAAACAATCCTTCAATGTCTTTATACCCTCAAAATCCCAACTCTTTAAATACTTATTAAATATTGAAAAAGGAATAAGCTGATTATTATATAATGGGATTAAAATTGACAATTTACTTTTTGATCCTAAAACCTTATTTCTTTTAGTCCACACCTTTAATAAATGCTTTAATATCGGCATATTATATTCCCGCAACAAATTTATATTCCATCGATATATAAGTTGATGCATCTCAATTTCAGAAACGCAAGCCATCTCAACTTTCGCCCATCTTGGGGGATGGTCCAAATCCATCAATCTACTGATAAATTTCAACTGGGCTGCTTCATAATAATTTTGAAAATGAGGTAATTGAAGCCCATCTAATGCATGCTTCCAAGTAAGTTTATGTAATGCTACCCGCAATAATTTACTTTTCCATAAAAATTCTCTCATGGTTTTATTTAAATCCTGAAAAAATCCCTTTAAAAGAGGACACGGTATTGACTGAAATAAATATTGAATTTGAGAAAAAATATTCATCTTAATACAATTAACTCGACCAATTAAAATTAACGTGAGATCTTTCCATTTAATTAAATCTGCTTTAATGTTTTTTAGTAAAGGAACATAATTTAACTTATGTAAAGATTGATGATCAGCATTTACAATTATTCCTAAATATTTAATTTTATCAGACCATTTCAATTTTATAGTATCTTTATATTCTGAATAATCTCCTTCTCCAACTGGCAAAATTTCACTCTTATCCCAGTTAACCTTATATCCAGATAATGTTCCATATTGCAATGAACATTCCTGCAGATGTGGCAATGATCATTCTGGGTCTGTCAAATATATAAAAACATCATCTGCAAATAAATTAATCTTATATTCGTCATCCATACCTCTTATCTGTTCATTCTGTCTTATTATTTGGGCTAATAGTTCAATAGCCAATGCAAACAAGGCTGGTGTCAATGGACACCCTTGTCGAGTCGAAAGCGTCAATTTGAACAGTAATGAAACTTGACCATTTGTCACCACGCTGGCAATCGGGTTTGTTTATAGAGCTTTAACCCAACCAATAAAAAAAGGGCCAAATTTAAACTTCTCCCACACCTTAAATAAAAAATCCCGTTCAACCCTATCAAAGGCTTTTTCCACATCAAGCACAACCACCATTGGATGGTTGGGCTGCTGTCGATATGCATTGACCAAAGTAATCAATAGAAGAATATTATCCGATGCATTTCTATTCTTAATAAAACCTGTTTGGTCAATATGTATCAATTTAGGTAAATACGTAGCAAGTTGATTTGCTAACACTTTTGCTATAATTTTATAGTCTACATTCACTAGAGAAATAGGTCTATATGAAGACACTTGCAATGGATTTCGATCTTTTTTTGGAATTACAGTAATTAAAGCACTGGAGCAAGATTCCAGCAACTCATGCTCTTCAGTTACTTGTTGTAATACATCCTCAAATACAGAGGATAAATCTTCATTAAAAAAATTTGTAAAATTCCACAGAAAATCTGTCATTCCCCGGTAACTTTCCATTTGGCATCTCCTGTGTAGCTTCCTCAATCTCAAAATCTGTAAACAGAGTTTCTAATTCCATAACATCTTCCTCCTTTAATGCTGGTAATGTTACTTAAGATAAATAAGATTCAATAACACCACTATCCTGTTTCCCCTCAGAAGTATATAATCTTTGATAAAATGAATAAAACTGGTCATTAATTTCCTGAGGTTTATATTCTCCAGATATCCACCAAATTTAAGTCTTTCATCAAGGCCCCAATTTGTATTGCCATCTTTGATTTCTTTATACTTTTTGGAGATCTATCTAATAAAGGATCCAAAACAAAATTGAAATCTCCCCCAACTAAAATATTTTAATTAGCCTGATTTAACAACAAAAAAGCATCAGAAATAAAACACTCATCATCTACGTTAGGTGCATAAATATTAAGCTAAGTCCAAGATTCAGCAAAAAAATTTACAATTCACCCTTAAAATCCTCCCAGCATTTCCTTCCATAGATTGTAATTCAAAAGGCAAATTCTTATGAATTAAAATCGCTATCACCACTTGCTTTGGAATTAAATGAAAATAAAAACACATGACCAACCCAATCTCTCTTCAATTTGAGATGTTCTTTTTCAGTCAAATATGTTTCTTGCAAAAAAAGCAATATCAATTTTCATTTTCTTAATATAAGCCAAAACTCATTTTTGCTTAATCGGGTTGTTTAACCCCTGAACATTAAAAGTTGCAAATTTCAGATTAGACATCCCTACAAATTAACAATATGATCATTCACTATGAATCACTCCCCTTATATCTTTAAATCACTATCCCTCCTCTAAATATTTTTTTAAAATTCCAAACCAAAAATTTTTATTAACCAAAAAAAAAACTACCCAAAGGTAATAAAGCCCTACAAAAAAACTGGGTGTGGTAAACCCCACTAGTGGCAGATGACTATCAAAGATTTCAGTGCCATCACCCCCCCCCCACCACCAGAAATACATTATTCACATCAACATAATCAAATATAATTAATATATTCAACCCATTGACTCCATTCCCAATGATTGTTCTGGGTCTTCAATGTCAATAAGACTTTGAGTTAACACTTCTTTCTTTCCATTCTTCCCTTTTCTCCCATTCTTCCCATTTCCATTTCCATTTATCTTCCTTTTAGGCGACGGCGGTGAAAATCGACCATTTCCTCGCAACTTTGGTAGTGAATTAACAAAGATTATGGTCATTTTTTAAAAATTGAGATTGAAAATTACCATAAAAGACTTTTAACACTGCAGGATAACGAAAAGCAAATTTGTAACCCTTCCGCCACAACACTTCTTTAGCTGAATTGAATTCCCGAAGTTGCCTAATAATCTCCTGACTCAGATCTGGGTTAAAAAAACCTCTGTTATTTTGAGTCATCGTTGGAGTTTGACTTTGTCGTGCCTTCTGCACTGCCAACCGTAATATCATTTCTCTATCCTTATATTTGACGAATTAAAACCGCTCTTGGCGGTTGTCCCGGAAGCGGTTTCTTCCACAACGCTCTATGTGCCCAGTCCAACTCTAGGCCTTATGAAAAGAACTCCTTGCCCAACATCTCGGGAATCCATTTCTTTAAAAATTTTATTGGAACTTCAATATCTTCTGGAAGACCCACAATCTTCACATTATTTCTCTGACTTTGATTTTCCAGTGAATCAATTTTTAAAAATAATTCCTTCTGAATTCCCCAATCCACAAAAGAATCTTCCACTTTCTCCACTTTTTCCTTATTACATTCAACCTGATTTTTACATTCAGAGAGCTGTTTCAATTTTTTTTTTTAAATTCTTGCACTGTATCCACTGATTTAATACATTTATTAACATCACTCTTAACTCCAGTCATATCTTCAGACATAGTATTCATTTTAGTTGTCACTTCCAAAAATCCTTGAGTTATTTGTTTAAACATATTATCCATTTGATAAGCAATCCCTTCCAAAACAGCACACATAGACTCCATTCCAGATACCAGTGTCTCTTTTTGAGGCCTACCTTCTCAAGTTTACACTTCCAGTTGCTCCTGCGTGCTGCCCAGTAAAGGTAAGTCTTCTTACTCTTCAGATGTCATCGGTCCCTGTAGAGGTCGTCGAAAGAATCAAAAACTTGTTGATCCAAACCAAGGCTTTTATTAGCAAAAGACAGGAGCTCTTCACAGGTGGCCGACCAGTCGGAATGATCCGACCTGGCTAGGGACACAACCCTTTAAGGCCCAGACAATAGGTGTGGCTTAGCTCTCAGCCAATCGCTGTAAGCACAGTCTAGATACAGTAACTATATACACTATATACATTGGTGATAGATCTGTACTATCACAGTCCCTTTCTGGTATGGCTGCAGGTCTGAACACCCAACGACGGCACCCCAACCATGTTGGGATGCCACCGCTCGGGCCCCCCCACCACAGCAACTCCCGAACCTTAGATGCACCACGCATGCCCGGTAAGTGCAGGGACTGCCCAGGTGCAGCTTCCAATCCCACTTTGCACGTCCCCGGCCCACCCGACGGCAGTGCGAGCTCACAGGCTCCTATCTCGGCTGAGTCACCCACGCGCCCGACATCACAGGCAGTTCAGCACCAACCAAGCTCGTTGTCGAGCTGGCGCCATCTTGCAAAGGCAGGATTGGCACCAGCGTCATACTCAGCTGGGCAGGGGTCCTCTGTGCCCTAGAAACTCCCAAAATCGACTTATTGGCTTCAGTTAAGCAGGTAGATCTCAGTTCTTCAACACTCTTAAAAGATAATTTCTTCTGCAAATGAATTTTCATTTTTTTACACTAGTTGCTATTGCAACCCACTAATGTTCCAAAACAAAATTAAATCACTTTTATAAACTTTAAAAATTGCTACTTAAAAAAACTAGCTGTGGAAGGGGGGGATCGCACATCTGTCCTCTACGCCATCTTGTTGACGAAACTTACCCCCAGATGATAACCTCTTTCTTTCAGGTCACCAGAGTTCCTTTTGGTTTCTCTTATTTCAAGTGAAACATTAGACAGCCAGTGCTCTCCTCTTGCATGAACCACAATTGCTTTGACCAGGCCGTCTTCCAAATGTGGCTTTCCACAAGCTTGCCAGCTTGTCCTGTTTTAGTCCCAGCTGCTGTTACTAGCTGTAACACTGTAGAACTGATCTCTGTCTCTCTCTCTCTCTCTGAGAGAAAGCCTGTTTGACTCTCTCTGCTTGCAAAACCACATGACCCACATGACCGGCTCCAGAAATATCTTTAATCTGTTGCCTTTTGTAAACAACAATCCATTAGTGAAGTCTCTTGGGCACTCTCCAAAGTTCTTGCAAAAGCCATGGAGCTGATATGTCTAGCATTAGCAGAGCTCCAGTATTTCAAATAAGATCTGTTTTAAAGTGTTTGTATGTAACCTACTCTAACAAACCTTTTCCAATTTATTTCCCAAAAACATACCTATTTACTCTGTCACCATATATAATATGTGTGCGTTTTTGTTTGTGTGTGTGTGTATATGTGTGTGTGTGTGTGTGTGTGTGTCTGTCTGTGTGTGCGTGTGGGTGTCTGTATATACAGATATATAATATCTTTATTTAATTTGCTGTATACCATTCTTCATTTCTCTTTATGAAGCACCTGTTTGTGTTATTATAGGTGGAAATAAGAACTACATTTCCCAGCATGCAATGCACACATTTGGCTGGAAACCAGAGGTGATGTTTATGAGGGGAATCACGAGTGTTGTTGTTTGGAAGTCGTTGAAAGTCAGTTGAAGCAGCTCAAGGAAAATAAAGTTGGTTAAGTGTCAAACTCATGCAAAGTCATTCTTCTTGAAAGAACAAGCATGACATGGTGTTAGAAGTGTCTGAGTGAGTAAGAGAAGACAATAGTTCATAAGCATGGATAAATTAAGACTTCCCACATCAATGCAGTTTACCAGAAATCTAGCCGATAATTGGAAATGCTTCAAACTGTGATTCAACTTTTATTTAGCGGTCTTCCGGCTGGCTGCTGCATGGATTAGGAGCAGTAGTTAGGTGTTCCTGTTTTTTTTTTAAATTTCTTCCTTTCACTCCTTTCTTACATCCCAACCAAAATGCTTTATACTTTACCCCTTGTTACTTATCATTGCTAATTATTGTAAATGACTACATGGAGCACTAAAGCTGGAAAAAATGGCAAAAAAGAGGAAGAGGCAGCCAGATTGACTATGGACTCCATTTCTGATCTTTTAAACAAGCATACACGGGAGATATCTGAAACCATAAAAGAAAGTCAACGTGAAGTCAAATCTACATTTGAAAAACTTTTGGAGTCATTATCAAGAATTGATGTATGTCTGGGATCTGTGGAACTAGACTTGGAAACAGTTAATTATCGTGTGGACAAATTAGAGGAACTTTGCTCAGGATTGCCTGCTAACAACTCTAAATTAACTTCGAAAGTTATAGACTTGGAGAGTAGAAGCAGAAGATAGAATACACGATTCCCAAGTCAACTCCGGGTCACAGCCCATGTTCGGTTATTCTGCAGTTTCATTGCTACCAAATAAAAAAATTAGTAAGTTATGAAGCTCGTTGGAAAGGAATTCTTCAATATCATGAACAACAGATCAGATTTGTTGACGATCTTTGTCCTGAAGTGATGATTCTGTGTTCAGAATACAAAGAAGTCATGACTGAACTGTATAAGAAAGATTTCAAAACTGCTTTGTTATACCCACCACGTTTTAAACAGCAGCCTTCTGATTTTGGTTGGTTGGGAAGGAGGGTGGGTATTTTGGTTTAGGGTGTGTAAGATGTGTCATTGAATGGCTTCAAAAAGTGGCCGCCTGGTGTTTGCTGATAATTCATGCCTGGTTTTCTTTGTAATGTTAATTAAAAACCATGAATAATTTAATCAAAGTTCTTTCTTGGAATGTAAATGACTTAAACAATCCAATTAAGTGAAGAAAGGTGTTTGCACATGTTAAACAATTGAAGGCTGAGATTGTTTTTTAACAAGAAACTCATATTCAAGACTGATTATTCTCAACTTATCTCAAAATTGGAAGGGCAACTCTTTTTATTCATCCTTCAACACTAAAGTCGGAGGGGGGGGGTGGTCCTCTATTTTAATTAATCAAAATATTCCTTTCATGCATCATAATGTTATTATCAGATAAAAATGGTCATTACATTATTATTACAGGCAAATTGTATAATAAAATAGTAGTTTCTGCTAATGTGTGCACCCTAAACATTGATAATGCGGGATTTTTGAAAGTTTTTTTTTCACATCTCTACTAGATTTGAGTTTTTACTCATTGGTGGTGGGTGAGGATATTCATTGTTGGTTAGACCCTGCTTTGGATTTGAATTTGCTTTCTTGAGTAAATCTGGTTCTGTAATTCATTCTTTTTCATCAAACTTTGATATTTCAGATGTATGGCATTTTATTCCCAGTAGGAGAGAATATTCTGTTCACCATACTTACTCATGGATTGTTTTTTCTTTAATAGACCCAATCATGTGAATATCAGAGTATAGTGATTTCTGGCCATGCTCCTGTATTTTGTCTATGAATTTTCCAGTTCTCCTTCCTACCTAGAGGCACTGGTGTTTTAATTCTACTTTGCTTTCCGGTTTTTGAAATTTAGGGAGGAACATATAACTTTTTTCTTTAACACAAATTCCTCTTCAACAATTTCTAATTTGATTGTTTGAGACACTTTAAAAGCTTTTTTTAGAGGGAACATTATTTCTTATACTTCTAATATAAGGAAGAAAACTAAAAGAAAGATTAGATTTAGTTAATCAGATTAAACAAATAGATCATCAATATGCACAAGTTAAATATCTGGAATTATACAAAAGGAGAATTGAACTTAAAGCTAAATTTGATCTTCTTTCAACCCGATTGAACAGCAAAAGTCAATTTTATATTCATAGTGAAAAATCAGGCAAGTTCTTGGCCAATCAATTGAAGGGAATTGCTGCTAACCAACAAATTATTAAGATCTGGATGGATGATAGTAATACTACCACAGACCATTATAAAATAAATGATACATTCTGAGAATTCTATTCTAGGCTTCATACCTCGGAATCTATTAATAATAACAGTTTAATGTTGAGTTTCTTGGATCCTTTAAATATTCCCAGGCACTCTCTCTAAATAATTAAGTTTGGAAGAACCAATCTCACAAGATTAAATCGTTTTGGTATTTCTTCATTAGTCAGGTAAAACTCCAGGACCTGATGGGTATCCTGTAATGTTTTTCAAAATCCTTTTCTAAATTGCTCATAACTCAATTAAGTTCTGTGTTAACTGATTCATTAAAACATGGCAATCTGCCATTATCTTTTAATGAAACTTATATATCCCTCATAGTGAAAAAAGGAAAAGATCCAGCCGAGTGTTCCTCTTACAGACCAATTTCTTTATTGAATGTTGATATGAAAATCTTATTTAAAGTTTTGGCCTGTCGGCTGGAGAACATTTTACCATTACTTATTTCTGAAGATCAGACTGGTTTTATTAAAATAATTCTCATTATAGTGTACGTCATTTAATGGATATTTTGTATTCACCTCCCACCGCAGTCTCGGAATATGTTCTTACATTAGATGCAGAAAAAACATATGATCAGGTGGAATGGGGATATCTATTTATGATCGTGGACAATTTTAATTTTGGACCAAGTTTCATTACATGGATTAAATTATTATATTCAAGTCCTACTGCTTCAATTCATACTAACTTACAACAATCCAAACCTTTCAATCTTCAGCAGGATTACCTGTCAAGGTTTTCCTTTAAGTCCATTACTTTTTGAGTTAGCTTTAGACCCTCTAGCAATTGCATTTTGCAAGTGCAGAGATGTTTCAGGGATCAATAGGAAGGAAATTGAACACAGAGTTTCTCTTTAAGCAGGTGATATTTTGCTTTTTATATCAAACTCAGATATTTCTTTATCTTCCATAATATTTTTACTTTTTTAATTTAGTCAGTTTTCAGGATATAAGAGTGAACTGTTCCCTTTAAATGTCCCTGTTCTAATGTATTCTAATTTTACCCCCCTATTCCACCCCCCCCAAAAAAAAGAGAAACTAAAAGAAAGAAAGAAATAAGGAGAATAATTTCAATCATTCATTCACTCTACAGTGCGGAGATTCAGCTCCACTCACAACCAGTTTCAGATTTTCAAATTGGAATAATCTAAATATGGTCTCCAAATCTTTTTAAATATATAATATTGATCTCTTAAATTATGTTATCTTCTCCATTGGTATACAATTCCTCATTTCTGAATGCCATCTTTATAAATTAAGCTCCATCTGATCGGTCCATGAAACAGCTATAGGTTTTGAGCTGGATCTCAAAAATGCCATTTGAAATTTATCTAGTTTGTTTAACAAAGCCATTTTAGTAAGTTCCCCAATTAAGAAGATCCTTGGGTCTAGGGAAAATTGTATTTTCATGATTTCTTGAAAACAGTCTCTTAATCTAGCCCAAAAACACAATTTTATCACAAGACCAAACTGAATGCAAAAAGGTACCCTTCTGCTCATTACAACAAAAACACAAATCTGAAGCATTCAGTTTATATAGTTTCAAACGCTCTGGAGTTAAATATAATTGATGTATAAAATTATAAGTCACCAACCTATACCTAATATTAACTAACTTTGTCAGAGTGTCTCTATTAATCTTCCTCCAACTATCCATGTCAAACTGAATTCCCAAATCTTTCTCCCATTTAAGTTAATGATTTATGCAGATCAATCTTAGACATTTTCCGTTGTAATAATTTATGTCAAGACAACACATCTCCTTAAAGAAGAAAAAAGATAATAACATATATAAAAAGAAACGCCTCACTCCCCTCTCTTTACCACCCACCCACTAAGTAACATGTACTATCTCCCCAAAAACATGGGTAGCACCCCAAGCCACTCAGCGAGTGATGGTTTTGGCTGAGTTGCCATGTGTTCATACCCACCCCCCCCAGACAGATTTATCACAAACTCAAAGTTTACATCTCAAGTACAGCTGGTTTCCTCCAATTCTTTATTCACCTGGTCTTCATTCATCAAACCCTCTTCCGAATCGCTCGAACTCTCATGCTGCTTTTCTTCCAGTTGACCTTTCTTCTCCTGCTTTTTCTTCCCCTTCGAAGACTCGTCTTCACTTCCATTCTCCCTCATTTGAGTTGGGGAAGACCGACCTTTCTTAAGATCTGGAAAAGACTTCGCGAATTTCAAAGCTTCCCTCTCATCGTCAAAAAAACGAGAATCATAGTTACCATAGAAAACTCTCAATGCCACAGGAAATCGAAAAGCAAATTTATTGCTTTTTGCCAAAGGATCATTTTTGCCAGGTTAAATTCTTTACACCATTTAATCACATTCTGACTGAGGTCACATATCAAAAAAAAACTTCTATTCTGAACTATCAATGGGCCTCCATGTTCTTTTTCATTCTTTACTGCCAGTCGTAAAGTTAATTCCCTATCTTGATATCTCAGGCATCAAATTAAAACCGATCGGGGTTGTTGACCAGGTGTTGGTTTATTTCTTAAGGCTCTATGCACTCTATCCAATTCCAACTCCTCGGCACCCAACACCTTCGGTATCTATTCACAAACTATTTCACTGAATCTGAACCTTCAAACTCCTCGGGTAATCCAACTATCTTAACATTATTCCTGCGGCTTTGATTCTCCAACGTGTCAATTTTTAAAAAATAAATCTTCCTTTTCAAATCTCCATAGATTTAAAACAGTCCTCCAGTTCTTCGCCTTTTTCTTTCACTTTATCCAAAACCTTTGCATCTTTCATCATTTCTGCTTTAAATTAGAAATATCATCTCTAACATTAGCCACTTGTTGATTATCAACTGTCATGTGTTGTAACATAACTTGAAATTGTCCATCAAAATATTCTTTATATTCTGTAAAAGGCCGACCCTGAACAGTCTTCACTTTTCCAGGCTCTTCTTCTTCTGGTTCACTAATCAGTTCTTCTCCAGAGCTGTGTCCTTGTGGTTGGTCCTCTCCCCCCTCCTGCTGCCCCTTTAAATTCTTCCATAGTCTTCTTAGCTTGCCTCTCCCCCTCCCCTTGGATATGTGGCCTACTCTCAGTTGATCCAGACTCACTGGATCGACGAGTAGCAGCCCCCCCTCCCCCCACCTCGGGATTAACATACTTGGTATTGTGCGCATGCACACCGTCTCGTCAGCTTCAGGAGGTGTTTCCCAATGGTGCTGCCGGCAACCGTCGGTGTCTGCGGGGTGGGGGGGGGGGCGGGGGAGGAGGACTAATCGAGGTTGCAGGTTCCATTTCCAAGGTAGGCCAAACTTGTTGCTTGTTTTAAAGTCAGTTTTTTCATAGTTTGAGCTCTAGTTTTCTTCTTCGCTGTAACTAATTACTTCTTAAATCACAGTTTAAGTACTTTGATGTATTTTTTGGTCATTTCAACACAGGGTTTTATTCAAATCTACTGATTCTTAATTTAGAACCAAATTCTTTCATTGCTCTTTTTAGAATTCTTTGAGAAGATAATGTTTTATTAACTCCAATTAAATATCACATTTTATCTTTACTTCATTGCTTGCCAGACACGCTATTTTGATTAAGTGGAAAGATAATACCCCACTTATTCATGCACAATGGCTAAGAGGTATAATGTCATATTTAAATTTGGGGAAAAAAATAGGTATGCAATTAATGATTCAAACATTAGATTCCAAATGTTATGGACTATTACCATAATCTCTTGGTTCAGTGTTATTATAAAATTGTGGCACTGTGTTATGCCACTTCAGAGTGAGCTAATTTGTTTCATTAACATTAACTTTCAAACTTGTTTAGGTCTAGGGGTTTTTGATATATTCATATTTATTATGTCCATTCTTTATTATTATGGCTGTGCTATGGGAATTCTTATGCACGATTATTCTCATCGTGTTTTACTTTATCATTTTTCTTTAGCACATTCCATAATTGTACTGTACAAACTGAAAATCAATACAAATATTTTTTTAAAAAGAACATTTATTTAGAGGCTCGTGGAGTAGGAGAGACCAATGGAAAATGGAAAGCGTCTCTGTTTCTGTACATGATGGATGAAGATGCCTTGGACATCTATAACAGTTTTCAAATTGATGAGGCAGCATTCACATTTGACATCCTGATGACAAAATTTGAGGAGTATTTTGTTCCAAGTAAAAACGTCATGCTTGAGAGATTCAAGTTTTTCTCCTGTGACCAGATACAAGGTATGAGCTTTGACCAATATTCGCACCCTGAGTAAGTCCTGTGAATTTGGAGATTTGAAAAATTCACTCATTAAAGACAGAACAGTTTGCGGAATGCCAGTTAATGGTCTTAGAGAAAGACTGTTGCTTGATAAAGATTTGACTTTGGAAAAGGCTAGTGGAACAGAGACCACATGAGCACAAGCCAAGGAGATGCACAAGATAAATACAACAGTTAAGGAACTGCACAGGATAGACACAACAGTGCATGCCATGAAAACAGATAAGCAGAGCACCAGGAGTTTCCCAAAGGAATGACAAAGCAAAGTGGTAAGATCAAACAGCAAAGGGAGCAGGTGCAGAGGTAGACATATTCCAAAGATGTGTCCTGCCTATGGAAAGTCCTGCTATAAATGTGGGAAGAAGTACTGCAAAGCAGGGGATACCAAGAGAAAGGTATACACAGTGGATGAAGAAATGGAGGAATTCTTCATGGATTCGCTACAGACTACTGCTGACAAAACAGAATGGATCATTCCAGAGACTGAGGAATGGTACATCCAAGCTGGCCAATATAACTGATTCTGCTTCTGGTAACAGTGATGCTCTTCATTTCGCAAAACAAGAAATAATGAGTATTGCAGGCAAGTCGAGACACTGGCCTGTGAAATAGATGCACTGAAGGGAACGAATGAATCCCTTGAGTGCCAGATGCAAGATAGAGGACACCATTTCCCAGCTTGAGGATGAAATGAATCATTTGAAGGATGAGATGGCTCACAATTTGCAAGAATATCAGGAGCTATTGACAGTTAAGATGGCTGCCACATTGACCACCGCCAGTGGGCTGATCTCGCCTCAAATCGTGCATCTTGGCACCTCACAGTTCGGCGGGCAGCAACCTCCTTGGAAGAAGACCCACCTCACTGACAAAAGACAAAGGAGGAAAAACCCAACACCCAACCCCAACCCACCAATTTTCCCTTGCAACCGCTGCAACCGTGCCTGAACTTGTCAGCCACAAACGAGCCTGCAGCTGACGTGGACATTACCCCTCCATAAATCTTCGTCCGCGAAGCCAAGCCAAAGAAAGATATGTTGATATTGCAACTTACAGGAAATTACTGGAACGTGAAGAAAACAGGATTTCCATATGCCATTGCCCTCACTTGGATCTCTGAGCCTCTCTGACGCCATGTTTGAGCAGCAGCCTAGATACTTGTGCTCGGGTAACAATTTTCAAGCACAGCCTCTAACTAGGGAAAAGAGATACAAAGTGAACAGCGTCTACTCTATGATGCTTGCAGAGATACTGGTTCAAGTTTAAAGCAGCTGGCTCGTGGGAATCCGCAAGACAGTTTGATTGTCCCTCCTTCTTCTTCCAGGATTAGTTATGTGGTGCCGATCTGGTCGCGAAGTGTGAGGCTTGTGAGGAGCAGTGCTCCTACAGTTGCCTCAAGCAGCAACTTGGACTTTGCCTTAGTGGATGCCATGAACTCGGAGTACAAAGTGAACTACGCCAATGAGAAGGCTGAGAGGATTGAGCTGAATGATCACCTCACCAACTTCCTCAGCAAGGTGAGGTCACTAGAGCAACAGAACAAGATGCTCCTGGCCGAACTAGAGCAAGTGAAGGGTAAACACCTGACCAAAATGGGGGACTTGTATAAACTGGACCTGAGGGTGTTATGTTTCCATATTGACTAGATATGCAATGAGAAGTCAAGGAGTGAGGTGAAAAGGAACAATCTGGCAGCTTTCGAAAAGGATGTGGATAATGCCTGTCAGGCATGCTTAGATCTGGAGCTTTAAAATGAGGCAGACAAGAAGAAATTATGTTCCTAAAGAAACTTCATGAAGAGGAAATTCAAGAATTGCTAGCACATATCTGGGATTCGCAGATCAAGGTTGAGATCGATATTGTCAGACCTGACCTGACAGCAGCACGTCAAGGAATTCGTTCTCAGTTTGATAAACTTGCTTCCAAAAACAGCTGAGACTGATTGAAAGCTGCTGAGTGGAAAGAGACTGGCCATGGAATATAAATACTTTTATCATGTAAACATAATATTGTGTTTCTGTTTTAGTTTTTTTTAAAGGGGGAAGATGTGAGCTAAAAGAACTACGTTTCCCAGCATGCAATGTGTGCAGATGGGCAGAAACTGGATATGGTGATGTATATGAAGGGAGTCAGTTGCAAGTCATTTGAAGGAACTCAAGAGAAATAAAGTCAGTTAAGTGTTAAAGCCATGTAAAGTCGTTCTTCTTGTAAGAACAAGCATAACACTTTGGCTGCAGCAAGTAAGAATTTTGGTGCAAATGTACATTGTAAAATGTATTTAATGATAAGCACATTATTATCATAATCAAATATTTGGGGGAAAAAATCACCCTTCACCCTTCTGCAATGAATTCCTATGAACGTCAGTCGTTTATGTATATATGTACACATCTTATGATAAAAGCCATTGTACAATCTTCTTGCCTGAATATAGAAATGGGAAAGCATTCTTTGTGCTGTTTTGTATAAGCTAGACATTTTAATCAATATTTATTTCATTAAGCTTCCCAAGCGAATTCAGCAATATGAGTTGCTATTTGCTTTGATTATAAAACTGGTCTTTTTTTTAATCTATGGTAATTAGTTAGAAAAGGAAAACAGAATGTTTAAGTCAAGAGAATTCAACTCTCATTAGATTATATTGAATCTGTTCAGTTACAACAAGATCACATGGGTGTGACATGAATGTCCCATTCAGATGCTGGAGGCAGGTGCAGCAATAATTTTTATTTTCAGTGCAGGGGGACATCTCACACTGAGCAGGAAAAATGCCACGAGACTGTACATTCAGGGAGGCCGAGCAACAGAATTGAGAGAAGTTCCAGTAAGGTTTAGAAATAAGAGATCAAAGACTCCAGGAGCAATAGCAGAAATTTGGAGTGCTGGAGTATGGGCATTAAATCATCAAGACACTGTCAATATGTTAGTTCTGGATATGGATGGCCCAATTTCTGAGGAACAGATGGCATGTGGTGGCGGGGTGGGAGGGGGGGAGACAAGACTGAAGTCGATTATTTTGACCAGGTGAATGAGGCAATTTATTTTTTTACAGCAAGCTTTGACAGGTTGATGGAGCTGGACTTTGTGCAAGTAGGAAAATATCTCACAAAAGAGCATTTCAGAAAGATGATACCTAAACAATGTTGCTTGCCTTTCACTTCCTCTTGATGCTGTGTGACCTGTTGAGTTTTTCAGCACTCGTGTATTACACTCGACCCCAGCATCTGCAGATTTTCTTGTTGAAAGTATGTTGTTTATGATAACGATTTATTGTCAGATATATACGTACCATGCACAAATGCACCAAAATTCCAGCTTGCTGCAGCCACACAGGCACCTGTGATGCACAAACTGCAATAGTAGAAAACAAATGCAACACGTCAAGATAGAAAAAGAGGTATTAAATATAAAAGGATATCTAAATAACTATTTAGAGTTGCAGTTAGTGCAAGAAAAAATAAGTGATGTTTCACTAGTGAAGGCAGATTGTTTAGTGGTCCTGGATGTTCGTGTTAAGGTAATATGGGAAGGGTTAAGGGACTGATAGCTATTGGGAAAATTATTTTCTTAAACTTAAGAGTTTACAATATGAAATAAGGACAAGGGAATCCTTTTAAAAAAAACTTACTCCAGTGATAACAGTTACATGGAGTTCCAAATTTTGCATAGCTCAATATAGAGAAATAATATACGCCTGAAATTGATAAAGCATTGAGCAATTTGGAAATTTTGCATGTTTTTTTTAAAAAAAATGCTTAATCTTGCAAGCAATTGCTTGTTCAGATTCTGTTCATTCTATATAATCTGTTCTTACGGTCCTATCCTGTGCTTCTCTCTCTCTCAATGAACTTCAGTACCTCTTGTTTCCACCCTCATGCCTCCGACTTCTTGTTGCTGCCTTCACTGAATCTCCCTATCTTTTCTCACTCCGTTGGTGTAATTGTGTAGCACAATAGGTATCAAAAGGAATTGATACATAACTTGTATATTTTAACCATCATCTGAACTCTGAGATTATACTCCTCCTGTGCATGACATTGCTTCAATAACATCCGTCGATGATTTTGTGCTCTTTGTTGATTTTTGGCATACATTGGCGTGGGACTTGCAGGGAAATGTTGGCAGTTTGATGTCACATTGACCTGGGACAGACAGAAAGCTTGGAGCTCCCATGCAAACTTGCTGGTTTTGTAATTTCCCATCTGTCTACCAATGTTATGCTCCAACTCTAGAATGTACACTTGGTGAAATTACCCAGAATTTATACTGAAAGGTGTATCCACTAACCAGGCACCAGGTCAGACCAAGTGCAAAAACAGTGAGGTCATTGGATTTTATTATTTTTATCCAGCTAAGAAAATTATTTCATGGATTTTAATCTTTCAGAGGTATTCAGGAGCTATATTCAGAACCATACAATGTATTTGACAGCTTAGACAACCAATAAATCTTAAGCTTTTTTAAAATTTAGACATGCAGGAGGGGAGGACATACAAAATCCTTTCAGACAGCACAGGATTCGAACCCAAGTCCCAATCAGTGTGGTACTAAATGCTACATTAACCGTGCTGGCTTTTGTCAGTTGTCGAAGTTTGTTTCAATCATTTCATAGTCAGAACTTCTTCCCACCATCCCTCCTGTGACAAGGCCCATAATCAAGTCAGGTCATGCCATTTTGTATTTGGATCGCCTCAAGCAGGATGCCAACATTAGTGGATCCTGAAAGGAGAAGTCTGTAGCGGGGTTAAGTGTGAGTAGTAAAGTCTGGCCCACAGAACATTGCCCCTGGGTTCATTGTCATTGCTGTGTGTTGACTGTGGCACGAAATAGTTAATGAGTCTTATGATATAGTGCTAAAATAATATAAATAATTTGGTGATGTTTACCGGAAAGTTTTCTGAATGATAGAATCTTAAGATAATCCTTCTTTCGATGGTAAGTAGAACATAGAACATGGAAATCTACAACACAGTGCAGGCCCTTCAGCCCACATTGCTGTGCCGACCTAATAACTTACTCTATTTGTTATTTGTTTACATATTTGGTATTCATGTCATTGTTATTTGCTGCTCTATTAACTTTTATGTGATGCTTTTTCTAATCTGTCATTGTTCTTCAGAATAACACTAAAAGGTATGAAAGTATCCCGACCAGATTCCAGGATTGGAAAATACCGAATGATAAAACATGAACGAGACAAGCACAATGAACCTAACCCCCAGAGGTAGGTTTGACGCAGACATTGATGCCCATTCATATAAAGACTCCATTACATGGTGTTGTTGGTCCAAGAGTGTTGAGAATTTTCATTTATCTGTGGGTGACTAGGAGAGAGCAAAATCAAGCTTGCATCAAGTCCTTCGGGTGCTCTTATTCATGGTCGTCCGCCATGGCACAGAATGGAAGTGAAAGAAGAAACCCAGACTGTGTCATGTCCACCTTTCCTTAGGATAATAATGCATATGTTTGCACTGTGTTGAGGCTTGAATTCAGCAGGGGAAAAGGAAACAGTTCACCAGCCCTTCTATGCAAAACATGGTCTGCACCAGAGCTCAGTGTGAGAGAAGAGAAATCGAGTCAAATACAGGATGGATAGGAAACAAATATAACTTACCATTATAAATTCTCAACATTCTTCCCATCCATAAAACCCTATTACTCATTTACTAAAAATATTTGTTTTATTTTAAAAATATTTTTATTAATTTTACACATATCATAAAATGATATGGATAATTTTGTATAGAATTAATAAAACATTCAATGAAATGAAAATATACATGTTATAAATCATATCCATAATTTGCATACTTCACATTCCATAATAACAAAGAGAAGAGAAAAAATAAAAAGAAGAAAAAAGAATTTAAAAAAAACCTTGCCTAACAGATGCTTTGTGATTAATATTCAAAGAAAAATGAAGGTAAAGGGAAAAAAAGAAAGATACGAGTCAGACAATTTAATTACCATAAGATGAAATTATAAAGTAAAAAAGTGAGTCATAAATGACCCCATAACATCTGAAATATTGTATCTAAATTATTAATTGAATAATGAATCTTTTCCATATTCAAACAGGACATGAGGTCATGCAGCCACTGATCATAAGTAGGTGGGGCAGCATCCTTCCATATAAGCAAAATCACATGTCTCACCAAAAGTGAGGTAAAAGAGATAGCATGACTCTGAACCAAAGACAGAAGAATCGTTCTCTCCTATTGTGCCAAAGAGAGCCACCAAAGGATTCAGTGTTAAATCTAGGTTAAAAATTTTTGACAAAATATGGAAAATCTCTCTCCAGTATTTTCTAGACTAAGACAAGTCCAGAACATACGAGTTATTGACGCTTTCCCGCTCTTATACCTGTCACAGCAAGAAGTCATATTCGAATAGAAATGAGATAACTTAGCTTTAGACATGTGTGCTCTGTGTACCACTTTAAATTGTAATAAGGAATGGCAAGCACATAATGAAGAGCAATTAACCAACTTAAGAATTGTATCCCAATCCACATTCAATAGAGTCAAATTTAAATCCTGTTCCCAAGCATTTTTAATTCTAACTAACAAAGTCTGATTTAAACATTACAATTTCTCGTAAATAATGAATATTAGACCTTTACAAGAAGGCGTTAAACTAAAAAAATTCATCTACAAAATTTGATTCAGACTCTCTTGGAAATTCAGATATTTGTGATTCAAGAAAATGCTAGACTTTTAAATATCTAAAAAAATGAGATTTGGGCCCGTTAAATTTAACAGAAAGCAGCTCAAATGATGCAAAATATCCATCAACGAACAGATCCTTAAAATTTTGAATACCCTCTCTGTACCACCTTGAAAAGTAGCATTGTGTAAAGAAAGTTGAAAAAAAAATGATTAGATATTGAAATTGAGAAATTATGAAATGCAAAATGTTTTCTAAATTGTGACCACATTCTCGTAGAATATTTAACAATTGGATTATCTATGAACTTAGTTGCTACTGACTTCACTCTCTCTCCAAAAGAGAAATCACCTGTTTGTTTTTTCCTCTCTCTGCTTGTAAACCAAAAAAAAACGCTCCTAAGGCTCCAAACCCAATTTTTGGAAGATCTTATCAGTATTTGAACCTGGACATGATCAACATTAGGTTCTATTTGGACCTCCTTTTGAAGTCCTTTCCGAAGCAGTTCCGTTGTCACTGGTGACACTTCAGCAAAGCTCTTACATTTTAAATGAGATGTCTTTTGTGAAATGTTACTCTGTTTGTGAAATGTAACCTAAATTAAACCACCACAATTTATCTCTTTTAAAGATATAATTTATCCAAAACTATTCTCACATATCCCATAACAGTATTCCTTTATTTATTAACAGTATATGAGATGATTTGCCCCCTCAGAAAAGCCCTCAAATATCTCATATAACTTGAATAGAGATGTCCAAGGAAAGATTAGTAATGACAAAAAAAACGAGCTGTTCTTCTATCAATGTAACAAAGTCTTTATCTGATAATAACATTGAATGAAAATGCTAATGTAGTTTATCTTGAGGAAAATTAGGAAGAATCAATGACATTGTAACAGGGGCATGATCAGAATGAGTTAGTGGAATTAAATAATTATTAATAAAAAAAATAATTGATATGTGAGTGCGATGAACTTGGGAAAAGAAAGAGTATTTTCTATTAGTAAGATAAAAAAATGGCAGGCATCTGAAATGCCTGTCTGATTAAAAAAAAGAGTGTATTAATGAAGCAGATTTGTTTAATGTAGCCAGGTTAGAAAATTAATGATCTAGGATAGGGACTATCCAGCAGTTGACATCCCTGCCTAGAATAAGATAAACTTGAATCCACAAGGAAGTTAAAAAAGTCTTTTTTAAAACCCGGGTCGTCAACATTGGGAGCATAACCATTTGCGAAAACCACAAATTTATTGTGTAATTTCCCTGAAACAATAACAAAACAATGAAGCAACATTATGTATTAAAAGGAATATTCTGATTAATGAGAATTGAAACACCACTAGATTTAACTTGAAAGGAAGAATGATATTGCTGCCCTTTCCAAGACATCAAAAGTGCAAAACATCACTGCCACACATATGTGTCTCCTTTAAAAATATAATCGCAGAGTTGTTGTTAATGTGAGGCCACTTTCCTTCATTTTACTGGATGAATTAGGCCTTTTACATTCCAACTCAGGAACTTAATAGGATTAGCCAAGAGCATTCAGTTATAAAAGATAAACACTGGCAGTAAAGCTAATTTCAGAGATTCCAATGCACATGTGCAAAGCAGAGTTCATGCATCATGCCCAAAGACCTCTGGCCTGCAGTTAGCCTTATTAAATCAGGGAGTATCTGGAACCAAGACAACCATAACAAAAAAGCACCATGGCAATGCAAAACACCCATAAACCCACCCCCATTCTTCTCCAGTCCCAACCCCCAAAGGCTGTTGAGAAGGCTGACAGCATGCTAATTAAATTTAGAATCCCAATTATCTTCCAGTTGAGATAAAGTGTTCTTGCTCTAAACCAAAGTAATAACAATTCCCCACAGATGCTCATAAGAATAAGCTATGTTTAGTCAAAAATACAATGTATGGTCAGAAAAAGGATTTAAAAACCTCTATATCTTTTTTAAAATGTTTTACAAAATATACAAAATAAAATTATTTATCCCATTTTAGAAAAGCAATCTTTATCATAAATAGTCAAATTCTTTTCCTTCAGTCACAACAAATTCAAGTAATTCCCAATAACTATGCTTTCCTGTAAAAGCCTTAAAAAAAACAAATGAATGAACTTTAACATGTCAAAATTCAGTCATTAGATCAGAAAAGCTATTCAATTAGTCATTCAGTAACTGGAACGGGAAGGCTACGAATATACTCCCGATCTTCCTCCACTGAACCAAACCATTTCTTACTCTGATTTGGAAGAGAGATCCAAAGTCTTGCTGAAAATAGCAGAGATGGCTTACACCCACGGTTGTACAGCTCTGACATAACTTCTCTGTAGATGGCACGCTGCTTTATAACTTTGGGAGAGTAATCTTCAACAAATCTAAATTGTTGATCTTGATAGTGCAGTGTACCTTTCCGATGGGCTTCATGAATCAGCAATTCCTTTGTTTGATAATGATGTAGGTATATAGTCATCGAACGTGGTTTTTGCCCAATTTAGGCTTGGGCGACGTGTTCTGTCAACCTCAATGTTGGAAACATATCATTCCCAAACACCATTACCAAAAACTCAGAAAATTTTGGTAAGTTTACTAATTTCAGTATCTTCTACCAAACCTACAATACGCAGGTTTTGTCTTCTACTTCGACTTTCCAAATCAACAGGTCTTGTCGTTCGCCTCTCGTTTATCATCCAGGAGTTTGACCCAGTCAAACCTTTAAAGTAGATTCTAGCGAGGTTGATTGTTCACCCTGTTTTTCAGTAGAAGTTCAGACCTGTGTAAGTTGATTCTCCAGTGCCAAAAGCTTATCTTCTAGTCATTTAAACTCTGCAGCAAAAAAACGTTTTGATTTCTTCAAGTGCTTTGGAGGAGCCCTCAATAATCGTGTTTGGCTGTGGATCAGCTGGAGTTTCTTGTTTCTTTCCATTTTTTTTCCGATCTTTCCACTTCTTGTAGCCATCTCAAACAAAGAATATAAATTGTGACACCACTTCGAAAGCTTTAAAAAAGTAAACAGGGGAAGAAAGTATGCTGAAGGTATAGAGCTGTAAAAGAGACGTCTACTCCATGTCGCACTCTAACTGGAAGTCTCCTGGTAATATTTTATCAGCTTTTGTTCCCTACTTAGCGCAGACTGTGCAGGTAGTCCCCGACTTGCGACTATAATGGGGATGGAAGGATTGGTTGTAAATCGGAATTGGTTGTACGTCAGGGAGTGAAGACCTCGGGCTGCCGACGGGGAAAGGAGACCTTGGGGTGCTGTTGGAAATGGGAAGTGGGGACCATTGAATACAGTACTTTTAATACAAAATATGAACTTGTACAGTAGTTTTAATAAAGATTTTTTTTAAATTTTGGTCATAAATTTTAAAAATAATTTTGACATAACATGCATAGTTCAGCATTTGAGGACTACATGGATTACGAGACATCAACCTGGGTTTAAACCTGTGTGGAAATCGTACAAATATAAGACAAGCCTCACAATCCTTTAACCTTTGTGATGTTTGAATGGTTGATCTCTATCGGTAGCTGGGCAAATGGGCAGGAAGAAAATGTCATGTGTTTAGACCACTATCTGCATTTGAAGAGACAATAAAGGTCCTCAAGCTCAGCAAATGTCGATCCTTCCTCCGGGGTCCTCAGCTCCACAGCACATGGATAGAGGCAGTTGCCTTGGAGACATACAGAATGGAATCAGGCCCTTTGACACCCCCCCCCCCACCCCTCCGGGCTAATCAGGTCCACATGTAACTAATCCTACGTTCATCCCATTTTGTTTTCCCCCAACTTCCTGTCACTTCACCCAGATTCTACCACTCACCTATACACTTGGGCAATTCAGAATGGCCAGCTAATCTACCAACCTCTTTGGAACGAAGGAGGAAACCTGAGTACCAGGAGGAATCTCGCGTGATCACAGAGAGAGCCCTACACAGACAACATCAGAGATCACCATTGAAGACCTGTCACTGGAGCTGAGCGGCTTACTTCTCCACTAGCTGTCCCACTGTGATACCCCAATGATGTGTTAGAATATCTAAAAAATTGTTACTATCAAGAATTATTTTGTGGTTTTGGCTGCCAGTGAAACCATGAAGACTGTCTGACCTGGCTATTGATTCTAATTGTATTTGGGCCTCTCAGTCTGTGATCCAACTTCAAAGATGAATCCCTGCCACCATTTCACAAAAAAAAATTAAAATTCTATTGAGGTCGGAGTGAAACCTATCTCTCCCATTCTGAACACTTTTGGATTAACAGTACTTAGTCTTCCACCACTGAGCAAGGATTTGTATTCCATAGTTAAGCTTGGGTGACTGTGATTCTGTCTCATGGATTGATCACTGACCACAAATTCTGGGTAATTTTGTGCAAAAAGTTTAGAGTGACTCTCACCAACTTTTTCCACATTTATTGATTGTATTTATTTAGACATACAGCACGGTAACAGGCCCTTCTGGCCAACGAGCTCATGCTGCCCACTTACACCCAATTGACCAACAGTCCCCATACATTTTGAGGGGGTGGAAGAAAACTGGAGCACCTAGAGAAAACCCACTCAGAAATGGGGAGAATGTACAAACTCTACAGACAGCGCCGGATTCGAACCCGGGTCTCTGGCGCTAAAACAACGTGGTGTTAACCATGCTGCTCTTCACATATTTAAGCAAGAGATTTACTGATCAGTCTCCATGGTCTCTTTTAGGTTATGGCAGCAAGGGATGGTGATTCACACTATGCTTTCATTATTATATATATATAAAACCATATAACTGTTACAGTACGGAAACGGTCTGCCAGTGATTGTGATGTACTCTTTGAACCTTGGTCAACCAAAAATTGTAGCAGTTATTGGAACAAGTACTTTGTTAGCTGAGCAGAAAATCAAATTAGGTCACATATGGCAAAGGTCTCTGGGTATCGTGAGAGGCTAATTGAGACATGTAGCTATTTTCTGAAATTAATGCAGCAAAATGAGATTTCAGACAGACAACTGGAGTGCTGCTCTTCCAAGCCACCTCATGCTGACATGTGTGCCTTCTGCTCTATCATCACTCTCACTGCCATGTATACAAGAAATGACACTTTTAAGACCTGTCAAATCTAATTTCAATAAAATAAATATTGAAGGAAGGCAACAGAGTTTTAAAGTTCACTCTTAACCTCTTGCGTAAAATCACCCAGCATTTGTGGTGAGTCACCTGTGTTTGGCACTGATCTATGAGAAAGGATCTGTGTTCAATGCTAAGGTTGATTAGCTCTATATTATGAACATATTGTCTTTGTTCACAGGAATCCATTAAGGTTTAATCACACTGGTGGACATCAGAATCAGGATTTATCGTCATGAACGTCATGAAATTCAGTGTTTTGTTTTACCCCCTCCATAAATCTTCGTCCGCGAAGCCAAGCCAAAGATAGTGCAAACATACATATTATAATCATCTTACAACATTACTATAAAGATAAATAAAATGAAATAATAATATTGCACGAAAAGTAAGAAAGTGTCTTTGGTTCATTGATCATTCAAGAATCTGATGGCAGCAGGGAAGAATCTGTCCTTGTGCCGCTGTATGTTCGACTTTAAGGTCCTGTACCCTTTCTCCAATGGTAGCAGAGTGAAGAGGGCATGGCTTGGGTGGTGGTGGATAGAGGCTACTTTTTTAAGACATTGTCTCATGTAGATGTCCTCAATGGAGTGAAATCTGGTGCCTCTGATGTTGCAGGCCTCTGGAGTTTATTCTTGTCCTGAGAGTTGTACCAGGCAGTGATACAACCAGCCAGAAAGCTCTCCACAGTATATCTGTAGAAGTTTACAGAGTACTTGGTGACATAATGAATCTCCTCAGACACCTCACAAAGTATAGCTATAGGCGAGCTTTCTTTGTGATTGCATCAACGTGGAGGCTCCAGGACAGATCCTTGGAGATGATGACACCCAGGAATTTGAGGTTCTTGACCCTTTCCATACTGAGCCCTCAGTGAGGACTGGGTCATCTTCCCCTCTCTTCCTCCTGAAGTCCACAATAATCTCCTTGGTTTTGCTAACAATCATCTCTTTGGTTTTGCTAATGGTCATTGGTGAATTTTGTTTGGTCGAATTTTTGGACTGACATAATTCAGTCTCTGAGCAATTGCAATTGCATTTCACAATGGTTGGAAGTTTGATCTTCTGATGTGTATTGCTGAAAAAATGATACTAAGCACCCACATTTTTAAGCTAAAGTACTTAGAATATGGAAAACAAGTATCTTCACTTAAATAGTATAAAAACTGGAATAAGTGACTAGTTAACAGTGCAAAAAGAAACCATTTGGTCTATCACAGGTATGCTGGTCCCAGCAGTGCAATTCTATCAGCCCCATTTCCCCTCTCTTGCGATACTTTCTTCCTCACACAACTCCATCTATTCCCCTTAATGATTTTTGAAAATTGTAAAATGCTGATGGACTTCTTCTCCTATCCTGAAAACATCCCTCACCTACAACTCCCAGCTACAAGACATGATAATATTGTTTGTTATTCACTATTCAGTGGAGAATGGTAGGATGAGTACGAGGCATCCAGAAATAAAATCTCTCTGAAATTGGGGGTGGAGGGTGTACAGTTTATGATTTAAGTCTGGATTCAGGCTGGATCTGATTATATTGCTCGAGGACAAGCTAGTGATAAGCGTATCAAAAACATGAAGGCACACATTTAAGATGAGGAGTTTTGAAGAGGATCTGAAGACAGTTTTCAACACAGCGAACAGTTGATATCTAGAATGCAATGCTAGAGAAGGAGTGGGATCAGCTAAAATATAAGAGGCATTTAAACAGACACTTAACTAAGCAAGACACAGGAGGATACTGCATTGCTGTGGGCAAATGGAATTAGTGCAGATGAGCAAAAGTGGCATCATAGACAAAGGGGGCTAAAGAATTTGGTTCTATGTTCAATGACACTATGACAATAATTATGGTTAAAGTAGTGCTAGGAGAGCTCGCCATAGAACACGATCTTGCCAAGGATTGCTTAAAGAAATCTCTTGGTGCCTGCCACATTGACCACCGCCAGTGGGCTGATCTCGCCTCCAACCTTGCATCTTGGCGCCTCACAGTTCGGCGGGCAGCAACCTCCTTTGAAGAAGACCACAGAGCCCACCTCACTGACAAAAGACAAAGGAGGAAAAACCCAACACCCAACCCCAACCCACTAATTTTCCCCTGCAACCGCTGCAACCGTGTCTGCCTGTCCCGCATCGGACTTGTCAGAGCCTGCAGCAGACATGGACATACCCCTCCATAAATCTTCGTCCGCGAAGCCAAGCCAAAGAAGTGCTAGCATATGGAAAGTTAGCAGTATTCGTGAACTCCCATCTCACATGCACCCTTATCAACTAAACAGAAAAATGACAAGATAAAATCTAAGGGAAATTAGTTTCTATCTAAGTGCTCCACTTTAGTGTTGTGATAACAAATTAGGCAGCCGTGGTGCAAGATCATACATTAATGCCCCATTCAACAGAAAACATTGAGAGTTGACGGTTGCAGCTGTTGCTTTAAAAGTAGAACAGCTTGTGTATTAGATTGCCTGCCCGGAACAGCTCATGGAACTACTTGCATGACTGGTCTGAGATGCTGAGGGTGAGTTGACATTCAAGGCCACTGCCACCTCCATTCATGTGGTACCCACGATATCTCTGACATATTTGCTGACACACAGATCCAGCAATCCACACCTGAGCAGCTCAGCCAGGCTTGCTGAACAGACTTGGTGAAATTGTAATCATCTCTGCCTGAGAACATGCCCCCGTGCTCTGCTTGGATTGGCATGCCAGCTGCTTTTGCAGCAGGCCAACATGGTGCAGTCAAGCTAGCTGACAGTTCAGTGAGTGAGCCAAGCTCTGTTAATTTAAGAAAAACTTTGCAGATGTTGTAAATTCGCAACCGAAAATGTCAGTCAACATTCATCAAAAAAATGCAAATGAGATTGTTTTCAGCAGGTACTTGCACCCAAAACATCTGCTTAATGTCTCTAATGTTTTCTGTTGCAGCTTCTGTTAATTTTTCTAAACATGTAGCAAATACAGTCTTCACATAGAAACCTCATGCTTATACTGTTGCACACCTCCTAATTGATTGCATCTATTTTACACAGGAGTTGTACCATTCACTATTCGGTTGATATGCAAGGAAGCTGATCCAAGAATCTCTTGCATAAATGTTCTTGTAACATTAATGCAAAATTGTTGAATTTGGATTTTCTTCCATCTATCACCCCCAGACCAGGTGGAGTTTTCATTGTAGATTGATTGAAGAGCATTTTTTGACATGCAGTAAATATTTGATGGAAGTATCCTGAGTAGATATTCATGAATACACATCTGCCCGAAGGTTGATGTTAAATTCTCTTCATCAGAATGGCAGAGGTAGTGGGACACATATTTCAGGAATGGCTAGATCTGCCATAATGTTATTGAATCCCAGAGCAAGCTTATGGGCCAGATAACCTGCTCCTGCTCCTATTTCTTATGTAAACGTGACATTGAGTTTATTGATGGAGCTGGTTTCCTATGTGGTCGGAATATTAGAGGGATCTTTAGTCCAGAGGCCCACTATTACTGTCTTGAAATTTAATTGTCTCTGGGTAAGGGCTCCTCAAATCTTAATTTTAGAGTTGGACACAGTAATGGGGCAACTGGTTTCCCACTCTACCATCCGCACTCCACCGCTCCTGCTACTTCCATGTGGGCCTGCAGAATTTAATGGAAGGGCGGCTGCGGAAGATTTATTTCTTTTCGCAAGAGACAATGGCCTAGATTTAAAGCTGATTGCCGGGTTAGACTGCATGGGGTGCACCATGCTCTGGGGCTATGGAATGTGTTCCTGGCAATCAAAACAATTGTGAGATTGATGGGAATTGTTAGTGGGTTTTAGAGTACATCTGATAAGGGGTGATTGTGATCAGGAAGTGGGGTTCATGTGACCATCAGAGTTGGGGAGTGAGGGATTGACAAGGCAGTGGCAGCAAGGGGTCAAGTGGAGAGCGACTAAATGTTTGGAGAGTTGGAGGTAGATCACAGATGGAGAGTAATGTTAGGCAAACCATGAGATGGGATCGATAACCCCACTCCTTTTTCTAGTAAACACTCCTTTTCCTGATCCACCAGCAGTACTCAAAGCACCTGTGTCTTGGATCTGACAGCTCTGTCCTTTTTTCAACTTCTGCATCTCCAAGCTCAAGGAATAAAGTGCTGGAAGACAAATAAATCAATCTCATTTTAATTAAATGTACAAAGGTAACTGGTGAAATATACCTGCTTTGAATGCAACTTTATTAAAATGTCATGACTTTTTGGAGAAATCTTATTTCCCAAATGGAAAGCAGTGTTGTGAAGGCAGAAAGCAGAGTATCTTTTAGCTACAACTCGAGAGTGTCCTCTGCTGCTCTACTGTGGTACTGAGTCGGTGCGGTTCAAGTCCCCTTGGAGCAATCAAAGCAATTGCCTGCTAAAACTCATTGAGATGGATGCTTCCTATTTCTAATATATACTTCCTTCTTCCTCTTGAGTCACTGCCTCACCTGTTTCATCAAACAGTTTCCTTTTCCTACCATATTTTTCATGTCCCAATGGGACAAACCGATCCTGAACCCAACACAGGTGCACCCCACACTTCCTCCACATTAAAAAATTTTTGAAAAATGAAGGAATATTTATTCTTTCTACCAATGATTTTAGACATTGTTGAGCTGTAGCCAGTTGACACTTTCCCTGACTTTTTTGAATTTCACAGAAAGTCGTGGCATTATGTTTCTATGAGTTGGCTGCAGATCAGCTACAACTTTTGGATATTCCAATTCTTTGTCTAATTTAGACAGGGGCATTTTGGAAATTATATTGAGTGAATGTTGAAAATGCCTGTTATCCTAAGTAACCACAAACTTTGTCGATCCTGTTTAGATTTGCACAGCTAGAATCTTACTGTGAATCTCTTGTTGTACCTATCTTTTCATCTCCAGACTTCTGTTTGTTCCTTTGCTTCGGACTTCCATCTTATTGTTGTGGTGCTTGACAGTTTGGATCAGAATTTAGAGAAAACTCGAAGTGCAAAATTAGGAGAAGAAATTTGGATCTAGTAAAGAACAGCTGATAAGTACAAGAAAACCCAGAAATGGGAAATGATTTTAGTGAGAGTTTATCAAATAAACACAAGAGAGGGAAGCAGCAATTTTGGAGAATTTGATTTCTAGAAGAAGACTTCCAAATTATATTTGCCTGTCCTTCATGAATTTGAGGAGCAAGAGAGGGGTAAATGATCAAACTATGCACAAAGGGTTATTTTAATTTGAGAGGACTCTCTGGCTTCTGGAAAAAATATAATGATTTATCATGATCTCTAATGATCAGACCATCTAATCCTTCTTTTGAATGGCTCGGTTAGGGTAGCAGTTAGCAGGCAACCAGGGTTTGAATCCCACGCTGTCTGTAAGGAGTATGTACATTCTCCCTGTGTCTGCATGGGTTTCCTCCACGTGCTCCGGTTTCCTCCCACCTTACAAAACTTACCGGGGTTGTAGGTCAATTGGGTGTAATTGGGCAACATGGGTTTGTGGGCCAAAAGGACTTGTTAACGTGCTGCATGTCTAAATTTAAAATTTAAATTTTAAATTCTGAAATTAATTATTTGTCAGGTGACTCATTAATTCCTGCATATCTCATTTCCTTAGCATCCGATCAATCTGAAATATCCTGTCCCCATAATATTTATTGTAATTGCAGTGAACTGCTGTGCATTCATTTATCCTGCCCTTTGGCTGTACCCGTGGCTCCGCCCCCTTGACTCTCTATGAAGGCTCCAACACCATAACCTCTCCCCTGAAAGTCTGGGTCATGACCTTCAAGTTTATTGTAAATAAAAGCCTATTGTTCAGTAACCCCAGTCTTTTGAATTATTGATAGCTCATCAGTAATCATTGGAAAAGTCACACCGGAACAACTAACTGATGTCATAGAGTTTTGAATTTATCTTTCTGTTTTAGCCAAGTTTTATAGTTGAGGAAATATAGCATCTTTTGTTTACCTTTGCAAGAAATAATGAACTTAATCTTCACCTATTGGCACTGTCGTATTTCTACTGCTGGTTGCCACTTCAGAATGTGTTACATGGTCCAGACAATGAAATCACTGGTGAGTTAAGGACTGCTGTTAGGTTTGATAAGAGCACCTTCTTTGCCGACTCTATAGTTTTGAACTCTGATGCATCAATGTTTTATCCTGCAGGTCCTGCTTCCACAAATTTCCTTTGATCTCACTTCCTTTGAGATCCTGCTCAATCACATGCTCAATCAGATCTGCAACTCCTATCCTCAGGTCCTCCATCAACAGACCCCATGCCAGTCCACATATCCTCTCCACACACTATCATCCCACCCCACCCCCATACCAGGTCCTGACACAATTGCATTTCACTGTTCCATTACTCCACCTATTTCAGCCATGGCTCAAGTCCTCCCTATTCCCAAATCATACCTGCTGGATTTTTTTTTCATGTACCCCTTATCTTAAAAGTTTCACAGTCCATCTACTTTGTTCTGTTACCTTTTCATCCACAGGATTTATAGAGGCATGTCTGCATTCTTGCATCAGTTATAAATGAGCCTCAAGAGCTGGTATGGGCCCCCATAAAGCTTTGGTTTAATGTGCCTCTTTGGGATTAACCAATTTCTTGACCCAAATCTTAAATGACCATTTTGTAGATTGGTAAAATATTACCTCGCCTCATAAAATCTATCTTCATCCAGAGAAACTGCATTAAAATCCCCCTTATCTGTAATTCAAGCAACCAGTAACCTCAAATAACTGGCAAAAGAATTGCAGAAAATATAACCATATAACAATTACACTACAGAAACAGGCCAATTTGGCCCTTCTAGTCCGCACTGATCCAAGTACCCTCCTCTAATCCCATTTAACAGCACTCTGCACATATCCCTCCCATCCATATACTTATCCAACTCTTTCTTAAATGACAAAATTGACCCTGCCTCCACCTTTCCCGGAAGCCCATTCCACACAGTAACCACTCTCTGAGTAAAAAAGTTCCCCCTCATGTTACTCCTACACCTTTGCCCATCAACTCTCAACCCATGACCTCTTGTATCCATCTCTCCTACTCTCAATGGGAAAAGCTTTTCCACATCAACTCTATCTATCCCTCTCATTATCCTAAACACCTCTATCAAATCCCCTCTCAGCCTTCTACGTTCCAAGGAATAAAGACCTAATTTGCTCAATCTTTCCTTGTATTCCAGATGCTGAAACCCAGGCAACATTTTTGTAAATCTTCTCTGCACTCTCTCTCCTTCCTATAAATCGGTGACCAGAACTGCACACAGTACTCTGAATTTGGCCTCACCAATGCTTTGTACAGTTTCATCATTACTTCCCAACTCCTATATTCTATGCACTGATTTATATAGGCAAGCATACTAAAGGCCTTCTTCACCACCTTATCCACATACGCTCCTACCTTCAGGGAACAATGCACCGTTATTCCTTGATCTTTCTGCTCCACTGCATTCTTCAGTGTCCTCCCATTTACCACATATGTCTTGCTTTGATTATTCTTTGCAAAATGAAGCACCTCACACTTATCAGCATTAAACTCCATCTGCCATCTTTCTGCCCACTCCTCTAAGCAGTTTAAATCCCTCTGCAATCTTTGAAAATCCTCTTCATTCTCCACAGTTCCCCCTATTTTAGTATCATCTGCATATTTACTAATCCAGTTTACCACCCCATCCTCCAGATCATTAATATATATGACAAACAGCAATGGTCCCAATACCGAACCCTGAGGTACACCGCTTGTCACTGGCCTCCATCCTGACAAACAATTATCTACTACTACTCTATGGCACCTTCCTTCCAGCCACTGTTGAATCCATTTGACTATCTCCAAATTAATACCCAAGGACTTAGCCTTCCTAATAAACCTCCCATGCGGAACCTTATCGAAGGCCTTGCTGAAGTCCATATAGACAACATCTACTGCTCTACCCTCATCAACATTCCTAGTCACCTCTTAAAAAAATTCAACAAGATTGGTCAAACACGACCTTCCACGCACAAATCCGTGTTGAGTGTCCCTGATCAGACCCTGTCCCTCCATATACTTATATATACCATCTCTAAGAACACTTTCCATCAATTTACCTACCACAGACATCAAACTTACAGGCCTATAATTCCTAGGCTTGCTCCTTGAACCCTTTTTAAACAAAGGAACCACATGTGCAATACGCCAATCCTCCGGCACTATATGACATTTGAAAAATCACTGCCAGAGCCCCCGCTATTTCCTCACTAACCTCTCAAGGTCCTGGGGAAAATCCTGTCAAGACCTGGAGACTTATCCATCTTTATATGTTTCAAAACCTCCAGTACTACCTCTTCCTTAATCACTATAGTCTCCATATATATCCCCTTTGCTTCCTTTACCCTGCACAGTTCAATATCCTTCTCCTCAGTAAATACTGGCTGAACTCCTATCTATGACAACCTCACTCTCCCTGACCAGAGCAAGGTCATCGGGCTGCAGCTCTAGTTCCCTAACATGGTTCCTGAGGAGCTGCAGCTCAGCACACCTGGTGCGGATATGGACATCAGGGAGGCTAGAAGACTCCATGACTTCCCACCTCTGACACAGAGAACAGCAATCTGTTCTCACACACATCCCTTCTCTCTCCTCCTTCCTCAAATAAGTAGGTACAAAATACGAACATTTAAAATTGGCACCCCCCGCAGTCAGTTTGCCAACACACAATCTCAAGCAACTGGCAAATTCATTTATCCAACATCTACTAATCCCCATAGTTGCCAGGTACTGGGGTTTTACGGTACTTGGTTGATTTAATTAGGTGGGGGAGCATTTTGGCGAGAGTGACCACAACTTCCCTAGCTTTACTATTACTGTGGAAAAGGATAAAAGCAGACAAAATGAGAAAATGCTTAATTTTGGAAGAGCTAATTATGATGGGATGAGGCAGGAACCAGCAAAAGTCAATTGGAAACAGATGTTCAAGGGAGAAAGCACAGAACTAATGTGGAGGAAGTTTAGGGAGCACTTGTGCTGGGTTCAGGATAGATTTCTCCCACTGGGACAAGGAAACAAAATGGTAGGAAAAGGGAACTATGGTTGACAACACAGGGAAGGCAGCTAGTGAAGAGGAAGAAGGATAATAGATACAGGAATCAGGAAAGGCTAATGAGAAGTATATGGTAGCCAGGAAGGATCTTAAGAAAGGACTTAGGAGAGCTCAAAGGTGCCATGAGAAGGCCTTGGCATGTAGGATTAAGGAGAGCCCCAAGGTGTTCTGGCATATGTGAAGAACAGAAGGATGATGAGAATGAAATTGGGGCCTCTAAAGGATAAAGAAGGCAACATGTGCCTGGAGGCAGAGGAGGGTGGGGAGGGCCTAACTGAAGACTTTGCTTCAGAATTCACGACAAAAGGACCTTGATCAGGATGAGGCCAGAATAGAACAGGCGTGTTTGCTGGACAGTATTGAGATTAAGGAAGAGGAAATGTTGGATCTTCTTAAAAACATTAAGGTTGATAAGTCCCTGGGGCCAGATGCGATATACCTCAGGTGGCTGACGGAAGTGAGGGAAGAGATAGCTGGAGCAGTGGCTATGATCTTTGAGTCCTCTTTGGCCACAGAGGAGGTGCCAGAGGATTGCAGAATGGCAAATGTAGTCCCCCTGTTTAAAAAAAGTAATAGGGAGAATCCTGGGGATTATAGACTGGCAAGTCTTAAGTCAGTGGTGTGCAAACTATTGGAGATGATTCTTATGGATAGGATCTATGAGCATTTGGAGAAGTACAGTCTACTCAAGGATAGTCAGCATGGCTTTGTGAAGGGAAGGTTGTGCCTCACAAGCCTAACTGAGTTGTTTTAAAAAGGTAACAAAAGAAATTTATGAGAGTAGGCAGTAGATGTGATGTACGTGGATTATAGTAAGAAATTTGACAAGGTCCCCCATGAGAGACTCGTTCAGAAAATCATGAGCATGGAATCTATGGAACCTTGGCTATGTGAATAAAATATTAGTTTGCAAATAGAAAGCAGAGAGTAGTCGTGGAAGGAAAATTCTTCCTGGAGGTCAGTGACTAGAGGAGTGCCACAAGGATCTGTTCTGGAACTCCTGCTCTTTGTGATTTTTATAAATGACTTGGATGAAAAGGTGGAAGGATGGTTCAGTAAGTTTGCAGATGATACAAAGATTGGAGGAGTTGTGGATGGAGCTGAAAATTACTATAGACTTGATACAGAGTTGGGTGGAAAAGTGGTAGATGGAGTGCAATCCGGATAAGTGTGAGGTGATGCATTTTGGAAGGAAAAACAAGAAGGTTGAGATAGGGTTAATGGTCAGTAACTTAAGAGTGTGGATGAACAGAGGGCCTTTGGGGTCCAATTCCATATATCTCTCAAGGTTGCTGAACAGGTTAATAGGATAGTTAAGAAGGCATATGCGATGCTGGACTTCATTAATAGGGGGATTAAGTTCAAGAGTAGAGAGGTTATGGTGCATCTCTACAAATCTCTGGTGAGACCACCCTTAGAGTATTGTGTTCAGTTCTGGTCACCTCATTACAGGATGGGTGTGGAAGCTATGGAGAGGAGATTTATCAGGACAGTACATGGATTGGAATATAAGTCATATGAAGCAAGTTTGCAGAGCTGAGACTTTTTTCTTTGGAGTGTAGAAAGATGAGAGGAGATTTAATGGAGGTCTACAAGATTATGGGAGGCATAGATAAAGTAGACAGCCAGGCGAGGAATAGCAAACACCAGAGGACATGTGTACAAAGTGAAGGGAGGAAAGTTTAGGGGAGAAATCAGGGGTAAGATTTTTTTTTACCCAGAGAGCTGTGGGTGCCTGGAAAGCCTTGCCAGGGATTGTGGTGGAAGCTGAAACATTAGGGGCATTTAAAAGACTCTTAGAGACATGAATGGAAGAAATCCCTATGGAGTATTTGGTACTTTTTAAAAGAAATATATAGGTCACCACAACGTCAAGAGCTGAAGGCCCTGTACTGTGCTGCAGTATTCTATCTTTTCTAAGTTCTAGCTGTGTCAATAGTGCTATAATTAAAGGCTTAGTTGCAATGAAACTAATTTTAAGCAAAAATCTGTCCATGATCAAAAGGACTCCTTGAAAATGCTGCCAATAACTAACTCATCTCGTGCTTTCCAAAAAGCCCAGTAATGTTTGGATTTGGAAAATAGATGCCTCACTTAAAAGTTCAAGTTTATTTTTGTCTGACTGTTCATAACCATCCACACGAAACAGTGCTTCTCTGGGCCATGGTACACACAAGATACATTTCTCACAAATTCAGCACATAATGATCACATATATACATATAAATTATATGAAATAATTATGTATAAAAATTGTTCATTTCATTTATAAGGGACCCAAGGTTACACGATTCCATTCATCAATGTCACACTCTTCAGGAAGATGCTATTTCCCAGCATGGCAATCCTAACACAGCTTACAAACAAATAACGAATACACTCACTCGTTTCTTTCAGCACACCATGAAGTCAACTTTCTTTTGATTATCCACTAGACACAATATTGCATTCTTCAACTACCCAAACACCACCCAGCCCAACTCCTCTGACCTTCTCATTGGGTCACGCTCTCACTGTCCTCCTCCTGATGAAGTTAAGTATGCAACCACGACAGAGGTTCCTGTACCCTCCTTCCTGATGGTCATAATTCAAAGAAACTGTGCGATGGATGGTCAAGATCCTGAATAATTCTTTGAGCCCCAAGTTAATCAATGCTCCCAGTGAATGTCGTTGATATAGAAAAGGGAGACTCCAGTGGTCTTCCCAGCCATTTTAGTGATACTTACTCTCCATTGATTTCTGGTCTGATGCTTTGCAGCCACCATATCACACAGTGATGCAGCCAGACAGGACACTCCCAATTGTGCTCCTGTATAATGTTGTCAAGATAGGAGCCAGTAGCTTAGCACTCCTCAACCTCCTTTGGCACCTGCCTGATTAATGAGGGGGTGTTGTGGATCCAGGATATCATACTTGATATCCACAACAAGGAACTTTGTGCTCTCAACTCTCTCCATGATGGAGCCATTGATGTGTAGTAGCGAATGGTTGACCTTCTTAAGTTCACAATCATCTCCTTTGTCCATGTTGAGACTCAAGTGTTGTTCCTGCACCATTTGTTGAGCCTCCCAACCTTCTCTCTGTAAAAAAAATTGTGCAGACAAAAAAAAGCTGTTTAATTCTCCCTGCACGAAATGATAAGAGTGTAGATAGTACACGTGAAGCATTGCTAAAAACAAGTGTAGATCTGTGAGGTGTAGGATGTAAGAGACAATAGTGTTGGAACACAACATCAGAAAGCAACATTTCAGTTATTCCACAAATGCAGATTTTCTTCATTGCATGTTGAGTTTTGGTTTCCACACATCCACAGCTCCAAAGAACAGTGCAGATAATTTTTATTTGTGGAAATAAAGCCTCCTTGTTGACTTCACATACCAGCATCTGTTGAACTATTTTGTTAGGTTGTCCTGGCTTGCATTTTGATGTTAACAATGTAGATCTGATTCTTGTGTACAAGAGAACATTGTTGTGTGAGAAAGATTACAATGGTGACAATGAATGAGGATGTCTACTTCATTGATCTTGTAGTATAGCTTTCAAATGAATGGGCTCTAATGATTAAGATGCAAGCTGTGGACAAACCTTCTTCTTTATCCAAGATCCATCAGATGGTGGAGTTTCCAGTGAAATGTTCTCAGGGTGTCCCTGCAATCAGATCCTTCAATCATGATTACACGTTCTGGTTCAGCACGCAGGTGGTTGGGGAACTGACTGTCCCTTTCTCTCAAAGGAGGTGAGGGATAAATGCCAACAAGCACACACATGTTAAACAGGCTAAACGAGTGCTGAATGAAAATATGCACGGTTTCCTGACAATGAAACACTGCCACAATTGTTTGATCCAGGGAATGGGGTACCTACCTTCTTCTGGTTACTTGCTGAACTTTGATCTCAGCCAATTATCCATTACTTATTCTGCAATCATTCATGCTGCCATTCTCCGTGCTTGCAACCCTAAAACATCGAATCCTGTTATTTCCTGGAAAAGTATTGTAATGTATCATTAAATGAAAATTGTGATGTCTGACTCTCTTCACGTTGACACCCACCCAAACAAAAGAGATAAAATAAATGCTACATTTGTACTTAATAACAAAAGGTGCAATTCAGAGTGTTTATTGAGGAATAATCAATCTTTGATTTGATGTATTTGCATAGAAGTGTGTATGTTTACAAGCTAAAAGGATGCCATTTATTTATCCAGAAATGAATCAATCCCAAATTAATTTATTTCCTTGATTTGTCTTTGGGGTCTAGGGTGCTTCAAATGTTTGTTCTCATACTTGATGTATATATATTCACATTTCACCAGATGGGGTGTAATCATCTATGCAAAATAATTCCTAATCTCTAATTTGCTACAAATTTAAAGTTGCCAATTTGATATGGATTCTACAACATAGTTATAGCTTGGTAGTCATGTAACTGGAGAATTTTGATCAAGAAGTGAGATTAGATTCCACTATGGAAACTATAGTTGCAGATAACTAAATAAATGTGGATTAAAAGAGATGTTCTAAGTAATAGTAAATGGCAGATTATAGTCAAAGTACCAGCTCGTCCACTATTGGCTCTTCAGGGAAGGGAAATGTCATCCTTACTCAGTCTGCCTTAAATATGATTCCAGATGTTAATTTCCTCCTCAGTTTAATTTCCTCTTCCGCCACTCCTTGGCAGCACAGTTGGCATAGCAGTTAGTGCAACACTTTTACAGCGCCAATGATCAGGACCAGAGTTCGAATCGTGCACTGTCTGTAAGGAGTTTGTACATTCTCCCCATATCTGCGTGGGTTTTCCCATGGGCTCCAGTTTCATCCCACCTGTTTGAAACATACCTGGGGTTGTAGGTTCATAGGGTAACACGGACTTGTGGGCCAAAATGGCGTGTACTGTCTATTTTTTTAAAATTAGGGGCAAACGGGGACTAAAGATAAATTCTGCTTCTGCCAGTGGCAGAATTAAATAAAAACAAGAATTCCCTACACCAGAGGGACATGGAGGTTAAATCATTGAGGGTATTGAAAGATCAGAGAATTGAGGACTCTGGGGAATAGGCACAGCTAAGAGCCAGTGCAGATCAGCCATGATCAAATTGCATGGTGGGAGAGATTTAAGGGGTCAAGCGGCTTGCCCCTACTATTATTTGTGTCATTAAATATCGCTAAATATTTAAACATTAAATATCCTGGATGTGATACAGCCAATATTATAAAGGACCCAGATTACCCTGGTCACAACCTCTTCTCGTTATTATCTTTGAGAATATGTTGTCTGCACTGGTCCTCAAGTAAATCACTAAAGGGAAGTGGAAGCAATGTGTTCGAGTTCAGGTTTATGGTTACATGTACCAAGATGCAGTGATAGAAGTTGTTTTCTGAGCAGACGAGTTAAGTATCTCATGCAGAGTGCAAGAAATGAGACAGAACAGAAGTGCAGAGTTACAGAGGGAGATCAATTGATGTGAAGCAAAGGCATATTTTACTATTTTGAGGAGTCTGATAAGGATGGGGAAGAAACTGTCCTTGAATCTAGTGGTGTGTGGTCTCGTACTCGTGAATCTTCTTCCTGGCGGGTGAGAGGTGATGAGTATGTGGCCAGGTTGGGATGAATCTTGTAACATGCTGGCTACTTTTCCAGTGCAGTGAGAAGTTGTTCATGGCCTGAGCCGCACATGTTCACAACCCTCTGCTGTTTCTTGCGGTCTTGGGAGGAACAGTGATGCACTTGATAAAATGTTTTCAATAGTGCACCTGTAGCAGTTGTTAAAAAAAAGCAGGTGACATGTCAAATACTCCAAGGCTTGGTCTTTCCCTCTAGCCATGCAGGTTCATTTCCTTTCCCTTCAAAGTTCATAATTATTGTCAGAGTTCATGCATGATATTACATATAACCCTGAGATCCTTTTTTTCCTGCGGGCCAGGCAGAATTTCTACTTATCGGTAGTGCAAAAAAAAACTGTACTCCAGAAAAGATACTTATACAAAGAGAGCAATGTAAATAAACAAAGAAATATAAACAAACAGTACAATACAGAAAAAAAAATCAGTAATAAATAACGTGCAAAGAATCCTTAAATGACTTGTTTTGAAGTCTGATGGTGGCAGGGTATCAACTGTTCCTGATCCTGGTGGTGCAAGACTTGTGGCATCTATACCTCTTTGCTGGTGGCAGCTAATGAGAACAGTGCATGTCCTGGGTGGTGTGGATCCATTTTTAAAAAAATGTTTAATTTTTTATTTTACATAAGAAAATTAACAATTATAAAATTTCAATAATAATATACATATAAATATTTAATTTTTTATATAACAAAAGAAAAACGCACATTCAAAAACCCTAACTCTACTCCTTTCTGTTCCCCCCCCCCCCTTTATTAAATACCTTTTTCGTACAATGACAGAACTCACAATTAGATTAACCTCAAGATTCAGGGAGAGTTCACTTTTGAATTTGGCAACATTATTACCAACATAGTGGTTGCCATATTTTAAGAAATGTATTGCACTTGTTCCTTAAATTATATGTTATTTTTTTCCCATTGGTGTACAGCTATCCATCTCTGCTATCCACCTCGCTAAGGTAACTGGAGAGTCCAACTTCCACGTGATTGCAATACACCTTTTTGGCCACTGCTGGTGCAATTTTAATGAACAAAATGTGAAACTCTGTAAGATCGTTACTATGTCCATAAAATTCCCTAAAAAATAATGTAAAGGTCACCCTTGTAATTCTTGTTAATACTTCAGAGATTTCTTGCCAAAAAGGTCTAAACTTCACACATGACCAAGCTGGGGCTGTGGGGATCCTTGAAGATTGTTGCAGCTCTCCCACAGCAGCATTCCCTGTAGATTTTCTTGATGATGGGGAGAGTTTTGCCTGTGATGCATTGGACTGTGTCCACTACCCTTTTGCAGAGCTTCTGCTCAGAGGTATTGGTGCCCTCATACCAGGCCGTGATGCAGCTGATAAGCACACTTTAGATTATACATCTGTAGAAGTTTGCTAAGGTTTTTCGATGTCATGCCAAACCTCCGCAAACTCCCGAGGAAGTAGAGGTGATGATGTACTTTCTTCATGATTACATTACTATGTTCATATAGTTAACTGGTTACCCTTTCAAAATTATGATTGTATCTGGTTGTATCCTCTCAAAAATAGGGTTTTCAGGATATCTGTCCTTTGCTCTCCATTGAGTTCTGTAAAAAGATCCTGTTGAAGGGGCTGAGGAAGCCAAATGTGCAATTACAGAATAATCCAAATCATGGACCAGTGGTGAGGCAGGTCAGGCTGCACTAGGAGAGGTGGGCATGAGGGAGCTCCAATTAGTGTCCAGTACTTGCAGGTTCAATGTGAGTTGGGCCCTTGCATTAAATCACCTTTTATTTAGTTCACAGATTAAAATCTTGAAAACGTATGGGGTTATTTTCATAATTAGTGGCTTGTAGATGATGTTTAATTTGCCCGGGACGGTAACCAGTGTTCCCTGGCACAATCTGTCATAGGGCTGCCCGAAAGTTGAAAGTAATATTTCTGACAGAGTGTCTGCTTGTGATTTCTTCCCACCCTGACGCATGGGCTTCAGTCAGCTAGAATGTGGCTTAATTTTGCATTGGACACTGCATTGGGTAAAGTAGTTTTGATTAAAAATTTGCTGTTGGTATAATTTTTCCTTAAAGTAGTTTACTCAATTAGACTTTACAGCACCAATGATTGGGACCGGGGTTCAAAACCTGTGCAAACTGTAAGGAGTTTGTACATTCTTCCCCGTCTGTGTGTGTTTTCCCCAGGGGCTCTGGTTTCTTCCCCCCATTCAAAATGAGCTGGGCGCATAGATTAATTGGGTGTAAATTGGGTGGCACGGATTCGTAGGCTGAAATGGTATATTTAAATTTAAATTTAAATTCTCATCTAATTTCTAAAGTTTGTAAATAAGAACATACCGTCTGTGATTTTAAAAAAATACAATGCTGGAGAAACTCAGCAGGTCAAACAGTGTACTTTATAGAGCAAAAATAAAGATACATAACCAACATTTCAGGCTTGAGTCCTTTATCAAAGTATGAGAAAAATGTAGGCAGGTGAGAGAGGGGGAGGTGTGTCATGTTGCAGGTGACGGATCATTTCCAGGCCATTTGATTCATAGTTATTTTAACCAGTGGTAGGTTTTCCTACATTGTAGTAACAATGGCCTGGCTTTACAAAGAAATCAAAATCAGGCATAGGTTTCTAAAGATGCTTCTGGCAGTTCAATTAGTTGTTGGGAAGTCTCCATAAAGAAAACATGAAAGGAACTTAATCTGCACATCTATTTTCCTTGATTTTGTATTGAAATATAAATACTTTCTCTTTCAGGTTTACAAAAATCCAGAACACAAAGATAACCATGAAGCAAGATGGGATTAACTCCTTGAAATACAAACTGGTGAACATAACCAAGTACCCGATGTACACAAACATCACAGTGGACATTGGCACTCCACCACCTCGGGTTTCAAGGGGATAGTAGGCCACATTGTTCTCATGCAAACAGTTTTCCTGTTACTTCTTGTCTCGTTATGGACGGTCTTTCTGTCTGTCATTCTCTGTCTTTCTCTGCCTATCTTTCCAAAGAATTACAATAAGTAAAACATAAAATAAAGAAAACTAACAAAGCATGTGGAAGTGAGAGGCAAGAAAATGTCCTCTTGCTCTATAAGAATGCTGAAATCCTGCCTTCTGGAATTGTGAGATGTAATCGGACAAGACCAGGTTGCACTGATCTGGGAAGATTTATTCTTTTTTAAATTCTTTTATTTGTGTGAAATCAAGTGGAACATGAAATTCTGTTCAATCTCTAGTACTGTTAACAAAATCCTTGGCCTCTTTGAAGATGGCTTCCTCTAACAAAAAAAAACTTGCTCTGAATCTGGCTTCCTGGAGTGTCATTGCCCCAAAATCTTGAGGCAGATTCCTTTAGTTGCTGGTGAGATCTTACATTTCAAGAAGATGTGCCTGTGAGGTCATTGTGGGTCACACCTATTTTAACTCTTTGAGTGCTGAATATTCTTTGCAGCTTTCAGAATCGCTGTATGCTCAATTTTTCTACCATATAACATAAAAAAGTTTCTTGTAAATTTCTAATATTGAATGTTATAAAATTATTAAAAAACAAAATTAAAGGAAAATATAAAAATCTCTGGATTTACAAGATTTGATAAACAAATAGACAGAAAGTGCAGCCTTGTGTTTTTTTTTATACACCTTATTCATTACTCAAATTTAAATAATCTCACCTTTGCAATAAAAATGTATATTAATGAAGCATCATCTCAGGGTATTCTTGGGCCAGTGAAGAACTTTATTGAAATGCAGTCACTTGGAAAGAAACAGCAATAGCTGACTGAATGTGACAAGGGCTCGCAAATGGCAATGTGATATTTAACATAATCTGTTTAAATAATGTTCGTCACCGAGCTTGGTGGTTGTTTTTGCTTATTTAATTCAAAAGCTAAATTGAATCCTTGATAATGGAGGGGCACCTTTTACTATTAATAGCTTGCAGATGAATTTTAATGTGTCTTGAACAGTAATCAGAAACCTTCTAAGGTAGCTTCCTGGGATTAAGAATGACTTGCTTCTGGTTTAATTCTGTGGGTTCTGAGATGGTTGATAATGCTAATGTAAAATGAGGCAGCAGGAGCTTGATGGGAAAACCAGGTGGAGAGTTTGGGAAGTAAAGCGACCTTATTTTCTGTGTAAGTTGGATACTCACATAAATTTGAAGTCCTCAGTGCCATCCTAAACATTCTGATAAAGGAGTTAAATGATCCTTCTGTGACCTGCAGATGTCTAAACTTAGCTGGGATAATGGCAGTTAGGTTTCCCATTGAAGCAAATTCCCAGGGGACACTGTTATTGAGTTGCCCACTCGAACTGGGATCCAAGTGTGGGTGGAAATATTGACCACCATCTTGCTGTGCACTGAATCTTGAAATCTGGGTGATTCTCCAGCTTCATTTCTTTCTCCAGTCGAAATCATACTGTTCACTGTTTTGCAGCAAAGTAGGTCATTTTAAAGTGAAATCGCTGCAGTAAATGCAGCAGACAACTGGTGCATTGTAAGCTCACACAAATTTAGACATACAGCGGTTACAGGCCCTTTCATCCTATGAACCCACTGCTCCCCTCCATACACCAATTAACCTACAACCCCTGTACATTTTTGAAAGGTGGGTGAAAACCCACACAGACATGGGAAGAACATGCAAACTTCTTACAGATAGCGCCAGATTTGAACCCGGGTCGGCTGGTGCTGTAATGGCATTGCACTAACTGCTGCCCAAGTCTGACAACTAGATACTCTGCTCCTCTAATGCTGGGATATGATAAATATTCCCCAGACATTTTTGATGCAGTACTACAGAACATTTTCCATGCACTTAAAGGCAGCAGGTGAACCTTTATATAACATCCTGTAGCAGCTGCGAACCAAGTTGTAACCCGTCTCATGAAATGGCCAGCGAACGCAGCGATCGCAAGGGTCCCACGCAGACCATAAGCCATCGTCCCACATGACTTCCTGCATGGTGGGAAACAGTGGGCAACGGTGGGATCATCAGCCAATCGGGGGCTGGCGCTGTGATGACGTCACTCCTATCGTCAGAGGCAGGGAATATAAACAGAGCTGGCAGAGCAATAAATCAGTCTTTGACCTCGACTGTATGTGTGTATGTTTGTATATTGTTCTTTCTCCACACTTCATGTAGCACGCATGCTACATTGGTGACTCCAACAGGTCTAACAGGTAGTTGGACTCGAAGATAATGGACCAAGTAGCTGTCCACATGGTCTGCCTAAAGCTGCTAACATTCTGTGTGTTACAGACACACATGTGGTTCGAACAGGCCAAGGTCCAGTTCCACCTTCGACAAATCGCCGATGTCGACTTCCTTGACATTGTTAGTGAGATTGCTCGACCAGGACACTGCAGTGAGGGTCATCGATTTTCTACGGCAGCCTCCGGAGGAAGGAAAATACGTTGCCCTCTGTGGTGATACAACCACAGCACTGGGCCGCGTGCCTACCAGCCTACTGCAGGGGTGACCTCTGTACCTGCAGATAGTCAACCTGGGAGGCTGACACCACCTGGCCGGCTGTCAATCACCAACCTATAGATAGACTTGAGTGTCCCCTCCTGGGCCAGTCACACACATGGAGCCATCGCAATACGACAACTAGTGTACACAGTTTAAGTGGATTAAAGCCTGTTGTACAGTCTTTCCTGTGTTTTGTGTCTGGTTGCTGCACAACAGCACACCACACCCTCAAACAGCTACTAACTACACTTTCAGGGTATCACCGCATGAGTGCACCACCCGCTTGCTGCACATGGATGGGGTTTGGGGGACAAGGCCAAATCTGCTCTCATGAGTGAGATGCTCGCACTCGCTGAGGGGCACAAGCCTGTCTGCTCTTTGAGCAGATGTTCCTGGAAGAGCTGCCTGAAGATATCTGATGCTTGCTTGCTGACAAGGACTTCAGCGACCCAAGGAAGGTCGCAACTTGGGCAGACTTGCTCTGGAGACCGAAGAAAGAAAACGACGCCTCGGTGAAACAGATCACCAAGCCCCGACCCCAGCTGGCAACATAGCAGATAGAGAAGCAAGTGGACTCCCCCACCCAGCCACATTGCTATTATCGTCAACGGAGGGGTGTGGGGGTCTGTCGATGCCACCCACCCTGGGTATTTCTGGGAAATGCCATGGCCAACCAGCATTAATGTTGCAGTGGTTGGCCAGTGTGACAGCCTCCTCCACATGTGGGACTCTCTGTCAGGAAGACAATTCCTCATGGGCGCTGGTACCAAAATAAATATCCTCCCACCATGGTCTATGACATCCAGATCGCCAAGCCAGTCCCGGCACTGAGGGCAGCAAACAGCACCTCTATACAAACTTATGCCACCCGCACCATCTCCCTATGATTTGCTGGCCACCGACTTAAGTTGTCTTTTACTGTTGCAGCAGTGGTGCAATCACTCCTGGGAGCCAATTTCTTGCATGCACACTGCCTGCTGGTAGACTTAAAAGGGTGGTATTTGGTGCAAGCCAGGACTTTTCAGACGATGCCCCTGGGGGAAGCCAAGCTACCGGCGCCCACCTCAGTTCTGTCACGTTGTCCGACGACACCTACACATGCATTCTGGCGGAGTTCCCCTCAATCGTGGTGCCACAATTCTCCTCCACGGAACCAAAACAATGGGTGAGGCACATCCTCATCGAGGTCCCTCCGCTCCATGCCAGGGCACGCCGCCTTTCCCTCAAAATGCTTGCCATCACCAAAGAGGAATTTAAGAAAATGGAGGAGTTGGGGATAGTGTGGCGGTCAGACAGCCCCTGGGCCTCCTCATGCACATGGTCCAAAGGCAGCAGGAGTGTGGAGGCCGTGTGGTGATTACTGATGCCTCAATGAGACCAGCACACTGGACAGATACCCCATGCCCAATATCTAGGACATTACCACCAACTTATAAGGGGCACGGGTGTTTTCAAAAGTCGATTTAATCAGGGGTTATCATCAAATCCCAGTGCACCCCAAGGACATACTCAAAACTGCTATAACCACCCCCCTTCAGCCTGTTCAAATTCATGACAATGCCCTTCGGCCTTAAGAATGCTGCTCAGATTTTTAAGCGGCTGATGGACATAATGGGTCGGGATTTCCCATTCATGTTCATCTACTTGGACGATATCCTTATTGGCAGCCTCAACCATTCAGAGCACACGGCCCACCTCAGACAAATATTCACCCACCTGCAGGGTTTCGGGTTGACCATTAACCCCACCAAATGTCATTTCAGGCACAATTGATTTCCTGGGGCATCTTATGGACAGGTACGGGACAAAACCACTGCCCGAGAAGGTGGAGGCTGTTCGGGGTTCACAAAACCTCACACTGTGAAGGAGCAGAAGGATTTCGCCAGTATGATTAACTTCTACAATCAATTCATACTTGCAACAGCTCAGGACATGTGTCCCCTTTTTGCACTCATGGCAGCGAAAAATAAAGGCATTGACTGGGACAGGGAGGCATTCCAGAAGGGGAAAGATGCCCTGGCTAACGCTACCTTCTGGTTCACCCGAGGCCAGAGGCACCAACCTTCTTTACGGTGGACACCTCCAGCACAGCAGTCGGAGGGGTCCTCAAACAGCTAATTGACAGAAAATGGCAGCCCCTGACCTTCTTTAGCAGGCACCTCTGGCCATTTGAACTTAAATACAGTGCCTTTGACTGGGAGCTATTAGTGCTGTACCTGGTGGTCAGATGCTTCCAATACTTCCTGGAAGGCAAACAATTCAAAGTTTTCACAGTCCACAAATCTTCGCCTTCCATAATGTCAGGCCCGTGATTGGCCAGGCAGGAGAAGTACCTTTCCTAGGTGTCTGAATTCACCACAGACATCCAACATATTGCCGCAAGAAGAACATGGAGGCTATTACACTCTCCTGTCCCGCCATCGAATCCATCCACGCACTATCCCAGGACATAGATTATTCAGCCCCAGCAAGGGCACAACATGACGACCCTGAGATCCCAACGTACATTACTGTGCTTTCCGGGCTGTGGCTGGAGGATGTCATCATCGACCCTGGCAACCAGATACTCCTCTGTGACCCCACCCCATCGTGCCAGCAGCATGGAGACGGCAGATCTTCAATGTGGTGGACAACCTGGTGCATCTGGCCATCAGAACTACAGTAAAGATGGTGGCCAACAGGTTCACCTGGCATGGGCTCTGCAAGCAGGTCAGTCAGTGGGCCAAAGCCTGCATCCTCTACCAGGCATCCAAAGTGCAAACTCACACTAAAGCACCTCCCCAGACTTTGAGCCAGGACATCATAGGTTCAGCCATATTCATGTCGACATCATGGGGCCACTACCGGTGGTTGACTGCTCCACAAGATGGCCTGAGGTGGTCCCGATGGCCGATATGACCACAGAGTCCTGCAACAGGGCACGAATCAACACTTGGGTGTTCAGGAACGTCTCACCTCCAACAGGGGAGCACAGTTTACCTTGGGGCTCTGGACGACATTAGCCAAACTGTTGGGAATCCAATTCCACCATAACATGACATACCACCTGCAGGCCAACAGGTTTGAGGAGCAGTTCCATAGACACTTAAAAGTAGCCATGATGGCCCAGCTCAAGGGGCCCAACTGGGCGGATGAACTGCCTTGGGTCCTTCTGGGGATATGCACCATGCTGAAAGAGGACTTTAATGCCTCCACAGCAGAAATGGTCTACAGCACACCCTTGGTAATCCAGGGGGAGTTCTTGGCCACTGCCAAGGATCCAGAAACCCCCATGGTTGCCCTGAAACAGCTGAGGGAAAGACTGGGTAGGTACCCTAGCCTTTCCACAGGCCCTGCCGCATGGCCATCCCAAATGTTTCATCCCTAAGGACTTGCACAGCTGTGAGTATGTTTTTGTGTGAAGGGGAACGCATAAGGCACCCTCCTAATGGCCATACGAGGAGCCGTACAGATTTCTCGGACACAATGGATCGATGTGTATATTGGACATTGCCGGCCAAGAGGAAACCTTCACCCTCAACTGTCTGAAACTGGCCCTTGTAGACATTAGTCACCCAGTCAAGGCTCAGCTCCTGCGACGCAGAGGTAGGCCGCCAAAAGTGGCATCAGACACTCCGATTGTCGATTCTGTGGGGGGAGGGGTCATGCAGTGGCCCGTGACCCGGCTCACAAAATGGCCAGTGAATGTGATGATTGCGGGAGCCCCACGTGGACCAATAGCCATTGTCCCACGTGACCTTCTTCATGGCGGGAAACAGCGTGCAACAGCGGGAACACCAGCCAGTTGGAGGCTGGTGCTGTGATGACATCACTCCTGTCTTCAGAGGCAGGGAATGAATATAAACAGAGCTGGTAGTGCAATAAATCAACCTCGACCTCGACTCAACTGTTTGTACGTTGTTCTTACTCCACACTTCAAGTAGCGTACACGCAACAACCCCTAAGACAAGTGCTCCCTTAGACCTGCACTGGAATGGCGACCTAGATGTTATAGTGATAAAATGTAGCTACAAACTAGTGACAAGTTATGGTGAACAATTTTTGAAGGGAAGAATGCAGAAGAGAAAACAATTGGGAAAGCAACCACACTTCCTACAGATGCCTACAGCTACTCTTGGATTCATCAGCATTCCAATGCATTGATCCATGTAGTCTGTGTTCAATGTACTTACCACTGATGACAACCAAGGAGAGAGTACTAAAAGTCAAATATATCAGTGCCAACCTTACTTGCAGCAACATTAAAAATGCCCTTACTTCTCAAAGTGCCAATTAAAAATAATTGCTTCTGTGAAATGTTTAAAACTGCATTTCATAATGTTAAAATAACAACCACATGACTCCAGACTTTATTAAGAAATTAGCACAATTAATTGGTGTGGAGTCAGGGATGTACAGGGTACCCCTCAATGAAATAAGGGCTGAGGGCCATGGTGTTGGAGCATGATGGGGGCAGCCTATTGTGGAAACTCTCTCTCTCTCTCTCTCTCTCTCCCCCTCCCCACCCAAAAACAAACTTCTGTTTCATTGGGTGCCTGAGATTTGGAATGTGGCACACCGGCAAATCATATACCACATCCTGCTCAGGTTTATAAATAGCTCTGTCTATTTCTACCGTATCAACCAAGCACAAGATTATCATGATAAATTCCCAGAATACAGTGAAAGAAATCACTGTGTCACAGTGGAAACATGGCAGTGCTTGAATAAAACATCCCAGCAAAGTAGAATAAGGTTGGCAGAGAATTTTATATAGGAGTAAATAAAAATTCACACAAATTAATATAGGTTGGGGATGTATCCTGGACTTCTGACACCACAGCTTGGATGGCTGAGGGAAGAAATTTGAGTCAGTATTTACAACATCATTATTTGTGTAATTCTAGTTTCTTCTGAAGAAGATAATGATTGTTAAGCTCATGTAATGGGCTACAAGACCGATCCACTGGAATGATCTCAAGTAAATAAAACTGCACATAATGACATAAATACTGACACTGAATTTCAAAATTACTTCCTGGAATTTACTTGCAGTATCTGAGCATTCCTAGCAAGGCCAATATTTTATACCCATTCCTCATTTCACTGGAGAACCAACTGAAGTGGTGACGTGGTGACAGTTACATGGATGGGAGGGGAATGGCGCAATAGGGAATGGGTACAGGTCAGTGGACTAGGCAAAATAATAGTTTGGCACAGACTAAAAGGGCCAGTTTTTCCATGTTATAATCTATAGTTTTATTGAATATTAAAATTTAATTCAAGATGATCTGTGGCAATATTTGTAATTATTCTTGGCAAATGGAGAAGGTAAGTGGTAATTTGATCAATAAGGTAGGACAAAACTGGTATTTTTCAGATATAATTTTGACATTCAATAGGTCAAGTAGCATCGGCAAGGAAAGAGTAAGTATGTTTTTGGAGGATGACGTTTCATCAGAACTTGAAAAAGTTACCTCGATCATTTCTGCACTTCTTATGAAACAGTGGGAAGGCCTTCAACTCATTGGGTTCATAATGGTTCCAAATAGAGTCATTTTATCGGTTTGATTCCACTTCAAAATCAGCATCTGTTGAAAGCATGTATTTTATCAACTCTAGTGGAAGAACTGTGACATGTGTGACTTAGTAGTAAATACTCATCTGTGTAACATAGATGCAGATATAGGTGACAGCTCCTGGACTAACCAAGGGTAGATGATGTAATGTGTGTCTCAGGTTATATGAAGTAAGAGCAAGAATAAAAGAATAAACATTATGCCTCTTTGGAACTGCTCAGGCCTATATAAAATGTACATTTAATTATTCCATGGATTATGACAAATATTTTGCTTTCAGCTGCAATACTTTGTTATTTCATTTTTCAAACTGATTAATCTGGGTTTTTGATTCTTTATCAGACAAATAGTTCAGTTGCACAGAAAATTATTTAGACAATGACAAGTTTATTCATCTACTTCCCATCAGATCAATGTTTAAGTTAAGATTTCGAGGAAAAAAAATCGTCAACTTCTCTTTCTGTGACAATATATTTTCTTGACATGATCTCTTGTGATCTAATGTGTCACAGATGAGAAAGAATCGGTATGTTTATGATCTCAGGCACAGAGTTTTTTAAAAAGTTACTACCTTTGACAGAATAATCAAGATTCATAAAGAATTAAACAAATCAGAAAAATCAGTAATGTTGAATTTATCCAATAATTGTCAGTGTGTAACTGTTTACATCCGGTACCGCACGGATGGCAGTCTCTTCAATCTGAGGCGCCTGCAAGCTCACACCAAGACACAAGAGAAACTTGTCCGTGAACTACTCTTTGCAGATGATGCCGCTTTAGTTGCCCATTCAGAGCCAGCTCTTCAGCGCTTGACGTCCTGCTTTGCGGAAACTGCCAAAATGTTTGGCCTGGAAGTCAGCCTGAAGAAAACTGAGGTCCTCCATCAGCCAGCTCCCCACCATGACTACCAGCCCCCCCACATCTCCATCGGGCACACAAAACTCAAAACGGTCAACCAGTTTACCTATCTCGGCTGCACCATTTCATCAGATGCAAGGATCGACAATGAGATAGACAACAGACTCGCCAAGGCAAATAGCGCCTTTGGAAGACTACACAAAAGAGTCTGGAAAAACAACCAACTGAAAAACCTCACAAAGATAAGCGTATACAGAGCCGTTGTCATACCCACACTCCTGTTCGGCTCCGAATCATGGGTCCTCTACCGGCACCACCTACGGCTCCTAGAACGCTTCCACCAGCGTTGTCTCCGCTCCATCCTCAACATCCATTGGAGCGCTCACACCCCTAACGTCGAGGTACTCGAGATGGCAGAGGTCGACAGCATCGAGTCCACGCTGCTGAAGATCCAGCTGCGCTGGATGGGTCACGTCTCCAGAATGGAGGACCATCGCCTTCCCAAGATCGTATTATATGGCGAGCTCTCCACTGGCCACCGTGACAGAGGTGCACCAAAGAAAAGGTACAAGGACTGCCTAAAGAAATCTCTTGGTGCCTGCCACATTGACCACCGCCAGTGGGCTGATAACGCCTCAAACCGTGCATCTTGGCGCCTCACAGTTTGGCGGGCAGCAGCCTCCTTTGAAGAAGACCGCAGAGCCCACCTCACTGACAAAAGGCAAAGGAGGAAAAACCCAACACCCAACCCCAACCAACCAATTTTCCCTTGCAACCGCTGCAATCGTGTCTGCCTGTCCCGCATCGGACTGGTCAGCCACAAACGAGCCTGCAGCTGACGTGGACTTTTTACCCCCTCCATAAATCTTCGTCCGCGAAGCCAAGCCAAAGAAGAAGAACATGTACTAAATCAATGCAAATAATGCTCTTTGTCAACAACAGATGAAAAATTAGGGTGAAAAGGAAGGGCACAGTTTTGAATCCAGCAACCTATCTGTAACAAAAAACCTTTAAAAAGAGGAACAAGTGATGAGATTCAGCAAAGCAATGAATGAAAGATTCCCATCCCCTTTTTCAAAGCCTCTTTTACCTTCCCTTGCAATATAAAAAAGTCCTGGAGAATGCAGCTCGAGATGGAGAGTCATCCTGATATAGTGCTAATCAAGAGAGACCAGAGATGCTGGAAGAATGGAGACACACACCAAATGCTGGTCAAGCAGCATCCATGGAAGGCAATAGATAGTTGATGTTTCGGGCTGAAAACTTTCATTATGGACAGCAAGGCCAGATGCCAGAAAAAAAAGGATGGGGGGGGGGGGTGGTGGGGGAGGGGAAGGAGCACAGGTTGGCAGGTGAAATGTGACCACAGGTAAATACATATAGAGACGGTGGTCCCAATGTGACACCATTGTCCCCATGCCGAAGAAGTCATCTGTGTCTTGCCTCAATGACTACTGTCCTGTCGCAGTCACATCCATTGTCATGAAGTGCTTTAGAGACTCGTCATGGGGCACATCAAGCTCCTGCTGTCTCCATCACTGGACCCCCTGCAGCTCACATACAGACCCAACTGCTCTACAGATGATGCTATCGTTACCACCCTCCATCTAGCCCAAGAGAGACTCGTATGTTTGGCTGGTGTTTGTCGACTTCAGTTCAACGTTAAACACAATTATACCTCAGTACCTCATAAGGAAGTTGAGCCTGCTGGGTCTAAACACCTTCCTCTGCAATTGGATTCTTGACTTCCTGTCGGGGAGACCTCAAGCAGTCCGGATCAGTAACAGCACTTCTAAGACCATCACACTGAGCACGCCCCCCCACCCCCATGGCTGTGTTCACTCTGCTGACCCACAACTGTGCAGCTAAACACAGCTCGAACCACATCAAGTTCACTGATGACACAACTGTGGTGGACCTTATTGGAAAGAATGATGAGCCAGCATTCAGAGATGAGGTGCCGTTGCTCACAGACTGGTGCAGAGCCAACAACCTGTACCTGAATGTTGTCGACTTCAGGAGGGCCAGTGGGACTATGGTCCACTGACCACTGATGGCTTGATCTTTGAGGTCATCAAAAGTATCAAGTTCCTTGGAGTGCACAGCGGAGAATCTCACCTTGTCCCTTAACACCAGCTCCATAGCCAAGAAATCCCAGCAGTGCCTCTACTTCCTGTAAAGGCTGAGGAAAGTTCATCTCCCACCCTCCATCCTCACTACATTCTACAGACAATGCATTGAGAGCATCCTGTGCAACTGCATCACCACTTAGTTTGGAAGCTGCACCACCTCAGACCGCAAGACCCTGTAGAGGATAGTGAAGTCAGCAGAAAAGATCATTTGGGGCTCTCTTCCTATCATGAAGGACATCTACTAAATTGGGATAAAAGTGAGATATTACCTATATCTGATGAGGACTACTCAGATTGTATGCAAATTACTAAATTTAAATGGTCAGATAAAATTAAGTATTTAAGTGTAATTGTTGATAAGGAGTATAAGAATTTATATGGTTTAACTTATTTACCTTTGTTAAATAAAATTGTCTGATTTAAATAGATGGAAATATTTACCATTAACATTGATTGGTCAGGTAAATTGTATCAAAATGAATATATATCATCGTATTCAGTACCCGTTTCAATCAATTCCATGTCCTATACTGGGGAAATTTTAAAAAGTATTAAATAAAGTGATACATTCTTTTTTTGTGGAAAGGCAAATTGTCTCGAGTATCGATGCAAAAACTAATGTGGATGTATGATTTGGGAGATCTTCAGTTATCACATTTTCAAAATTATTACCAGGCAGCGCAGTTGAAATTTATTAGTAGACTGTTTGATATCGACCAACCATTGATGTGGGCTTATGTGGAAATGGATCAGATACGGGAAAGATCAAAACATCATTTTATATATAAATGGAATATTTTGCTTTTACAAGCATATGTTACCCATACTGAGTCATTTGTTTAAAATATGGAGTAAATGGAATCAATTTATAGGTTCGAAGGATGTATATTTAATTAAAACTCCGTTATATTAAAATCAGTTAATTCCCTTTTCTATGTATAATCCTTATTTGAAAGATTGGGACTCAAAGGGTTTGGTATTAATTGAAGATTGTTTTGAAGTAGGTTCATTTCTTTCATTTGATAGACTTAGAGAGAAGTTTGGCATATCACAGAACATATTGTTTGCTTATTATCAAGTATGTGATTTTTTTAATGAACTGTTTTGGTCGGGAAATGATACTGCCAACACAATCGCAGTTTGAAATGTTACTTATGGATAAGGGAAAGAAAGGGTTTGTTTCTGAAATGTATTCGTTGTTGCAGGTAAAAATGAAGGTAGGTATATTGAGAAATAAATGGCAGTGTTTGGCAATGGCTAGGAAATGTATAGCAGTAACCTGGAAAAATGATGTGGAGTTAAATATACAAAGATGCCATAATGAAATTCAATCATGTTTACATTTAGAAAAAAATTAAATATAATTTGCAAAATAATTATTCTTTTTTTGAGAAAATGTGGACTCCGTATTTGGAATATATGAATTTAGATGTTAAGTATTTTTTTTAATTTTTGTTTTGATTGGTGAATTGATATATTGCAACCTAACCCACTTTGTTTATAAATACTTTTTAAGTGTATGTTAAGCTCTGAGGGGGGAGGGTTAGTAAGGGGTGGGATAATAGGGTGGAGGGTATAGGGGGTAGATTTAGATGGATTTGTTTTTCTTTGTATTTTGCATTTGTATTTTGTAAAATTTTAAATAAACTTTTCCAAAAAAAATAAAGGACATCTACAACACTCGATGCAGGCGAAAGGCAATAAATATTGTGAAGGACTCCACACGCCCCTCACGTAAACTGTTCTCCCTTCGGACCTCTGGTTAGCACTCGGGCCCTTATGTCCAGATTGGACTACAGTTTTTCCCCCAAGCCATCAGGCTCCTGAATTCCCAGAACATATGTGGAGAGTGTACCGTGGACTTTTACTATATACGTCTTAATATTTTAATGTGTCTAACTTTTATTTTAACTTATATTTCTGTAAATATGCTCCGTGATCCAGGAGAAACGCTATCTCGTCTTTACCATGTGAGCATGGTATGAGCGATAAATAAAGGTGACTTGATGTAGGTTCACAAAGTGGACCTACTGATATTGCCTACAAAAGTAAACCATTTTCCTAATTTTTCAGGTGGGTGAGGGCTAGATGGAGGGTGGTAATGATCGCATCATCTGTAGACCAGTTCTTGGTTTGCATTTGTTATATGTGTACGCCTTCTCCCAACAGATTTGTAATGTAAGTGCCTTAATTATGGTATCTGCCAGCATCAAGACCACTTGCATCATTCAGTCTCTCTTGGTCCCCCATCCACACATGGACGATTTTCTATTCTTCTCTGAAACTTAAAGTGCAGCACCCATTAAATGAGGGCATCATACTAAAGTTACAAATATAAGTTGCAGCTTATGATGACAATGAATTAATTCTAAAAGGTCACAATAAGGTAAATGTCCTATTGTGCTGGTTGCAGTATTTACAGGAACAGAAGGCCATTTTATGAACATAACTTCACTGAGAAACTGAAACGTCCTTGACAGCAGCAAGGAAGAAAAACTGCTTTTTCCTTGAATGGAAACTTGAAATAGAGTAAGAAATAGAAACCTTTTTGTTTCTTATTGCATTGGTTATCTGGACTTCTCATCAAACTACAGGCTTTTTAAGAATCCAATTGAATGTTGTAACATTGTTCACCTATTGTCAGAATTTTGGAAATATGAAAAACAATAATTATTAAACCATAATCTTAGGATGGTTTAATTAGAATAAATATCAGCTTCCATGTAAGTTTGCCCCAAAGGTTAATCAATCATGCAGGCATATGGCAGTTGTAAATAAGCACAGAATAACACATATGCTTGTACATGTACACAAACTGGGTAAATACTTCCAGACCACTCCGTTTTTTTTCAATATTATCAAGGCTGCATATTTTGGACAATAATGCATTCATTCCATCACAGTTCCTTAAATTCTTCTGATTAACCTCCTGATTTCCATAAATAGTTTGCTGAATATAATTTTCCTGCTTTCCATATCATATTTTTTTAAATAATGCTGGCATGGAAAGAAAGTTGTTAGCAGCAAAGAATATGTCGGTGTGTTCCTCACACACACCAGATACAAATTTACAAGCAAACAATCAGCAGGCAAAAATGTGAATCATTTTCAGTGAATACAGGGCAATCACTAAATGAGTGTTATTGTTTCTCCAGCACTGTTTAATCTGTTCCCTGCCATCTCCATTCTGCCCAACGCAGTCACACAATGTCTGGTGGAGGTAGAAAAAAAACAGAGCAGCAAATAAAGCACCTAGTTCTAGCATGGGCTAAATGAGTTAATACATACAGAAATATTCCTGATTTTGTCTTTCAATCAGAAGCAGAATCTGGTTCACCTCATACATGGAAATGTTTATACATTTGCTTGTGAGGTAGAAGAAGGCCAATTTGGCTGATTGAATCTATGCTAGTTCACAGGGCAATCCCATTCCCCGCTGATTTTCCTTGTACCCTGTTCTCCCCACATTCCCATCATCTACCACTCACCCATTAACTCAGGCCAATTAACCTAAAACCTACATGCCTTTGGAGCATGGGATAAATTGGAGCAACCAGAGGAAACAAAGGGATAATCTGAAAACAAACACAGACCATGCCTCTCATCACTTTTACCTTGGGATAATTTGGAACAAAATATTAGATCAACAATATTATCCAAATGCCTTTGATATACTCTCTCACGCACACACACCAAAGCTTGCAGAAGACAACCAGAGGTAGAATATTTCTGCATAAGACTTCTCTGGTTTCAGTTCCAAGCATCTGTTACTGGATATCTGTAAGCCAAATGTGGGATCTACCTTGATTTATGCATCCTAAATGATTTCATAGCTTGAGATCTGGTCATCCTTTAGAAGGATTCTCTATTATTTTGAACACAGTATCTGATTTTATTAAAATTTTTCCAACTCTGTAGATAATACGTGTTAAGCTAAAGTTTGTCATTTTGGATGAATTTGATGCCCATGATCTGCATATCAATTTGACATTAAGTTTGAGTTAAACTATTGCAGTAGCTTACCTGAGAAACAGAATGATTTACTTGATTTTATGTCAGGTGTGCAGCCCTACAAGTGGAATTGATAAAAGTACAGATGGAGATGAGATCATAGTGAGTACAGGTTTCTACAGGTTCAAGTTCTGTACTCAACCAGAAGCCGATTTGAGATGCTTTGCAAGATTCAAGACTCCTTTATTGTATTGTAATAGTACCGAACATGTACTGTTCCATAAAATTGCTTTCTGCCTTCCTCAGGCAAAGAGAAGCCATTAGTGTTGCCTGGTGCCCCTTACAGTAAGAAAGAGAGTCCCTTCAGAGCAGGGGTGTCAAACTCAAATTCATGGAGGGCCAAAATTAAAAACTTGGACTAAGTCGAGGGCCGAACTAAATATTTATTGAAAATTTTCAACAACATCTGCATGTTTTCTCTTCTTTCAACATATGTAATGTTAAACTTTAGGATATAACTTTAGGAGGATAATGTTACAGGTCAGGAGTAGGTAGCTCAAGTTCACCCTTTGCTTGACCTGAGGGAAACCTATTTGGTCCCTGTGGAGATGTAGTCAGCATTCACAGGCTGTGTCCATTTTGGCCTGCATCAGGTCTCAGCATTTCCTGCTCACTCCTCAGGCTCTAGGCCTCTATTCACCCTCGACCCACCATCCCTCTACCTGACCAGTCCTTTACCCAACCTCTACTCACCCCTCACTCCACTCGCTCTGCCTCTACCCACCCCATCCTATACACGCCCCTCTACTGCCTCTCCCCGTCTCTCACCCTCTAATCACCCCTCCCCTACTCGCCCTGCCCTTCCCCTTTTTACCTCTTCCCTATCCACCCCTTCTTCTACTCATCCCTCCCTCTAACTGCCCCTCGCACCACCATAACTTCCCCTGCCCATTACTCCTCACCTACACCCTCTGCCCACCCCTGCTTACCCACCCACTCAGGCCCAGCGCGCTGCCGATCAGCCAGTCGTGCGGGGCTCGTGCTGCCCGGGGGCCGTGCGCAGCCTGCCATGCCCATCGTGCCGACAGGAAATCACAGGCGCTCGCCAATCCGCCGCACCGCTCGACAGGTGGGAGAAGTGACTGGTTGTGCGGGGAGCCTTCCAACTGGCTTGCCGGCTGATGACATCGACAGACTTCTCGTGTTACAATTTCTCGTGTTACAATGGGGAAGGATGTGCAATGAAGGGGGAGGATGGTGGGGGTGACATTACCAAAAAACAGCATCGGCTCTCGCTGCAGGGCGGGCCACCTCTAATACATTTTTGAAATGATCTTGCGGGCTAAATATAATTATATCGCGGGCCAAATTGCCAGAGTGTGACATGTGTGCTTCAAAGTCATTGAGTTTCTGTGGATTCGCCTCCACCCTCTTGTTCAGCAGTAACTCCAGCTCCAGGTCCAAACCTTCATCACAATCAGGTAGCCTTCTCGCCCTCAGCATCCTCTCAAATCTCAGCTCCAATTGCCTCGTTCCCGTGAGCCAGCATCCTGCAGCCCATGCAGGTCCCCTGACCACAGATCACCCGCAGCCTGTGTGAATCACTCAGCACTGAGCCCCTCACTGGTTTGCTGCCATCGTCACTGTCCTGTAGGGTCATCCCCTCTGCTTCTCCTTCTCAATGGGGGGGGGGGGGCGAAGTGTTCTTCCCATTTCTGGTGTCCTGTGCCAGTCTGCTGCTCCCTGGAGTCTGCAATCCCTTGTGATTGCTGCTGAGCACAGGCTGTGGTGATATGTAATTACACCACTAGGTCACCAGGGTCATCCTGGTGACCTTTATATAAAGCAGTCCAAAGCTAAAGTCTACCCTTCCAGGTTTTTATTGCAGAGAGACAAGACTTCTTAGTGTACATATTAGTTTATTAAATTGTAGCTGTCTTATACTTGCACTCCTGTTGTGGTTATTGTCAGTACACAGGCGTCGCCACCTTAGGCACAGACCTCCATTGTTGCAGGATTTTACTTACAAATACTGTACTGTTGCCTCCTTTAAAAGGCCATTTAAGGCCTGTATGGAATCACTGGCATTAGGGCTGGGTGTTTGTATGTTTCAGAGCAGTGCTGTGTCTCCACTCTCCAAGGTCTGCACCAGTGGCAGCGACACCATTACAGCAGTTCCAACAGCGCCATTTAAAACACATGAAGATGTGTTTGAAGTAATCAGGAAGCTACAGAGAAAATATCACTTAGTGTTACATATGAGCTATCAGACAACAATATATCCCCAAAGATGTGTTCCAGTAGCAGGAATCTGTACGTTCTCCCTGTGTCCATGTGAGATTCCTCTGGATGCTCCAGTTTCAACCTATATTTCAGAAATGTGCAGGGTTGGAAGGATAATTAGTTTCATGGGTGTATTTGTGAGCAGCACAGGCTTATGGGCCAGAAGGGCCTGTTACCATATAACCATTTACAGCACAGAAACTGGCCAGTTTGGCCTTACTAATCCATGTTGAACATCTTCTCTCCCCCATTCGCACTGACCTGAATTTGGCCCATAAACCTCCACACCTCTCCCGTCCATATACTTATCCAACCTTTCCTTGAATATTACCATCTAACTCACTTCTACCACCTCTGCCGGATGTTCAATCCACACCCCCATCACTCTCTGCATGTTTCCCCTAAATTTTTCCCCTTTTACTCTCAGTCCATGCCCTCTTGTTTGAATCTCCCCCACTCTCAGTGGAAAAAGTCTATCCACATTGACTCTATCTTTCCCCCTTATAATTTTGAATACTTCTATCAAATCACTCCTCAACCTCTATGGTCCAGGGAATAATGCCAACAAGTTCTTCATTATGGATCCACCCTTTGTTGAAACTCTTTGGATGAAATTGATCCCAGATGGCATCTTCAGCCACAGATAACTTCCAAAGGTGTATTGAGTGTCATTAGAAATGAATTCCAACTATTATGTTCTACATCCCAAAATTACTGCTTGGCATCCAGCACACTGAAGGATATTGCTCTGTTCAGATTTGGCAGGAAAACTTAAATTGTCCTTTGGATAATTGCACCCTTCAGTGCCTTGATCGGATTATGTGGGTCCAAACAGATCTTCAGTTTGTGCACATATGCTAAGCTTGATACCCGAGGAGTGGTTTATCTGTCACTCATGCTCTGTTTCTGTCATTCTTTGAAGTTTAACTTCTTTCTCTGATAGTTTTTATTTTTAATTTTAATGGCTTAGGAATTTTAGCAAGGTGAGCTTGATTTTACATATGTTAGGGTACATATTTTTAAGATGTGAAACAGAGTAGGAAACAAAATTTATAGTATTGATGGCTTAGATCTTTAATAAAAGGGGATTTACAGTTTTGGGTTCATGCAGCCTTTCAACAGATGTGTCACACAGATCTAATACTGATTCAGAATGCTGAAATTTGTCTAATGTTCAGCATACGATTTTGCTAATAAATCTATCTATTCCATGTGTACTCCTCTGCCGTACTTATTGAAACATGCTTCTGTGACCTAACTTAGACTGTGAATCAAGGCAGCAATAATTGATTATTTCATGTTGCATTCTTTTAAATCACTTGGGAAAATGATAGCCATCAGATCAACAGTTTGCCATCTCATTTCAGCCTGCTCAACCTTTCCATGTAATTCAAACCCTGAAACCCTGGCATTCTTATAAACCTACTCTGCACTTCCTCGATACTGTTTATATCCTTCCTGTAATTCGGCAACCAAAACTCCACTCAATATTCTAAATTTGGCCTCCCCTATGCCTTATACAATTTCAACATAATACCCCAACTCCTATATTCTATAATCTGATTTATGAAAGACAACTTTCTTCACCACCCTATCCACATGTGATTCAACTCTCAGAGAATTATGTACTATGACTCCTAAATCATTTTGTTCCACTTCTACCATTTGACGTGTATGACCTATTTTGATTAATCCTACCAAAATGTAGCACCTCACATTTATCAGTATTAAACTCCATTTTCCATCTTCCAGCCCACTCTTCTAACTGTCCTATATCACTTTGTAAGCTTTGATAATCTTCCTCGCTGTCAACAACACTGCCAACCTTTGTATCATCTGCAAATTTACTAATCCAATTTGCCACCCTATCATCTAAATTGTTAATATATATGACAAACAGCAGTGGACCCAGTACCGATCCCTGAGGCACTCCACTCGTCACTGGTCTCCAAGTCGACAAACAATTTTCCACCACTACTCTCTGGCATCTCCCATCCAAACATTGCTGAATCCATTTCACTACTTCATCATTAATACCTAATCCTTCCACCTTCCTTACTGACCTCTTATGGGGAACCTTGTCAAAAGCCTTACTAAAGTCCAAATTGACAACATCCACTGTTATCATTAAAATTAAAAATAAAAACTATCAGAGAAAGAAGTTAAACTTCAAAGAATGACAGAAACAGAGCATGAGTGACAGATAAACCACTCCTCGGGTATCAAGCTTAGCATATGTGCACAAACTGAAGATCTGTTTGGACCCACATAATCCGATCAAGGCACTAAAGGGTTCAATTATCCAAAGGACAATTTAAGTTTTCCTGCCAAATCTGAACAGAACAATATCCTTCAGTGTGCTGGATGCCAAGCAGTAATTTTGGGATGCAGAATATAACAGTGGGAATTCATTTCTAATGATACTCAATGCACCTTTGGGAGTTATCTGTGGCTGAAGATGCCATCTGGGATCAATTTCATCCAAAGAGTTTCAACAAAGGGTGGATCCATAATGAAGGACTTGTTGGCATAAAAGCCACAGCAGATCATCCTATTGTCTTTAGAGGCCAGATGTTACAGAAGTAGACATAGACTGTGACAGAAAAACTCGACAGATGTAGAGCGAACCTTTTGAAGTGAGACATATAAAAACTCAGATTCAAGCTGAAGTAAGTTTCCTTCATGGTCCATGTGGTCTCTTATCCAGTAAACAGTAAAGCTTGACTGATGTTACTGGAATACAGTATTTTCTATGATTTATAGAGTCCAGTCCTACTTGAGTAAGCTGTATAAACCAACAAAGCTGCAAATTTTTAAAAATTGTTTCTGTAAAACTGCACATTGAACTTATAGTGTAAAAGACATCAATTCTTAGCACGAAGGCTTTGGAATTTTGACAAGGAGAGCTTGATTTTACATATGGTTAGGGTACATATTTTTAAGATGTGAAACAGAGTAGGAAACAGAATTTATAGTATAGATGGCTTAGATCTTTAATAAAAGGGGATTGACAGTTTTGGGTTCATGCAGCCTTTCCACAGATGTATCACACAGATCTAATACTGATTCAGAATGCTGAAATTTGTCTAATGTTCAGCATACGATTTTGCTAATAAATCTATCTATTCCATGTGTACTCCTCTGCTGTACTTATTGAAATATTTTTCTGTGACCTTCTAACCTAGACTGTGAATTAAGGCAGCAATAATTGGTTATTTCATGTTGCATTCTTTTAAATCACTTGGGAAAATGATAGCCATCAGATCAACATCTCATCTCAGCACATTAGAAGAACTATTTTTCAAAACTCCACCAATGAACATGTTAGCAACAAATTGAGAGTAAAATGGTCTCTTGCATTGGGCATGAGCTGTGGTGGTACACCACCAGCCAACTGCAGGGGACAACCTCTGTACCTGCAGGAGTGTAAGGGGACAATCAGTCGGTTTGAATGGATCAAGCCCCACTCGGTCGGGTGTCAATCACCCTCTGGGATATAAGCCTGTGCCGGCCTCCCAGCGCCTCACACTGAGTTGCTGCAGCCACAGCCATGTTCCATGTTCTCACTTTGAAGTGAATATGGTGGTTGAGTTTGAACAGCTTGACCAAAGATGGGTTGGGGGGGAGGGGGTAGTAGTAGAGGGTTTGTCCTGAGGCACAAACTTTTCAACAGGGCTCAAAATTATTCTTGCTAATATGACATTAAGCTGAGGTTGGGCTCTCAGCTAAGGTGGTTCATGAAACATAGAACACTACAGCACAGTACAGGTCCTTTAGCCTTCGATTTTGTGCCCACATATATATTCCTAAAAAAGTACTAAACCCTCTATTATTTTTCTTCCAACCATGTGCCTCTCTAAGAGTCTTTTGAATGCTCCTAATGTTTCAGTCTCCACCACCATCCCTGGCAAGACATTCTAGGAACCCACACTGGCTGTCTACCCTAACTACGCCTCTCATAATCTTGTAGACCTCTATTATGTCTCCTCTTATCCAAAGAGTCCCAGCTCTGCTAATCTTGCCTCATAAGACATTTTCCAATCCAGGCAACATCCTGTAAAATCTCATCTGCACCCTCTCCATAGCTTCCACATCTTTCCTATAATGAGGTGACCAGAACTAAACACAATACCTGTGGTCTCACCAGAGATTTGTAGAGTTGCAACATGACCTCAAGACTCCTGAACTCAACCGTCCCCGCCCATTAATGAAGCCCAGCATCCCATAGGCCTTAACTATCCTGTCAACCAGCATAGCGACCTTGAGGGATGTATACATTTGAACCCCAAGGTCCCTCTGTTCATCTACATTGTTATGTAACTATTAATTCTGTATTCAGCCTTTCGGTTTGTCCTTCCAAAATGTGTTACCTCACACTTATCTGGATTGAATTTCATCTGCCGCTTTTCGCTCAACTCTGCATCCTGTCTATATCCTTTTGTAACCTACGACAACCCTCAGCACCATCCACACTTCCTCCAATCTTCATATCACCCACAAAATTACAAACCTATCCTTCTGCTTCTTCAGCCGGGTCATTTATAAAGATCACAAAGTGTTAGAGTCCTAAAACAGATTCTGACAGAACTCCAGTAGTCACTGACCTCCAGGCATTGACCTCCATTCTCCAATCCTTCAGCACCTCCCCTGTGGCTAAAGAGATCTCAAAGATCATGGCTACTGCCCCAGCTAACTCTTTCCTGAAGTACTCGAGATGGCAGAGGTCAATAGCATCGAGTCCACGCTGCTGAAGATCCAGCTGCGCTGGGTGGGTCACATCTCCAGAATGGAGGACCATCGCCTTCCCAAGATCATGTTATATGGCGAGCTCTCCACTGGCCACCGTGACAGAGGTGCACCAAAGAAGAGGTACAAGGACTGCCTAAAGAAATCTCTTGGTGCCTGCCACATTGACCACCGCCAGTGGGCTGATATCGCCTCAAACCGTGCATCTTGGCGCCTCACAGTTTGGCGGGCAGCAACCTCCTTTGAAGAAGACAGCAGAGCCCACCTCTCTGACAAAAGGCAAAGGAGGAAAAACCCAACACCCAACCCCAACCCACCAATTTTCCCCTGCAACCGCTGCAACCGTGTCTGCCTGTCCCGCATCGGACTTGTCAGCCACAAACGACCCTGCAGCTGACGTGGACATTTACCCCCTCCATAAATCTTCGTCCGCGAAGCCAAGCCAAAGAAAAGAAAGAGAAAAGAAAAGAAAAAGACAGCTACCTGGAGTATATCACTTCAGGCCCCAGGGATTTATCAATATCATTTTTTTAAGAAGATCCAACACAGGAACATTTTGCCTCATTTATGCTTTAGCGACCATTCTTATCATCCTTTTATTACACATACACAAGGAACACCTTGGGATTCTCCTTAATTCTACATGGCCAAAGCTTTCTTGTGCCTCCTTTGTACTCCCCTAAGTACTTGCTTAAGCTCCTTCCTGGCTACCATATATTTCTCATGAGCCTTTCTTGTTTCCTGCTTCCTCTATCTAATACATGCTTCCTTCTTCTTCTTGACTAATTGCCTCATCTGTTTCATCAACCTTCATTCCCTTTCCCTACCATCTTTACCCTGTCCCATTGGGACAAACCTATCTTGAACCTAGTGCAAGTGCTCACTACATTTCCTCCTCATGTTCTGTACTTTCACCTTTAAACATCTGTTTCCAATTTATTCTCACTAGTTCCTGCTTCATATCATCATAATTATCCCTTCCCCGATTAAACATTTTCCCATTTTGTCTACTTTTATCCTGATCCTTAGCTATGCTAAAGCTCAGGGAGTTATATTCACTCTCACCAAAGTGCTCCCTCACCAAGAGGTCCACCAGCTGACCAGGTTCATTACCCAGAATTAGATCCAATACCTCCTCTCTTCTCGTCAGATGGTCTACATACTGTGTCAGGAATCCTTCTTGAACACACCTGACAAATTCAGTCCCATATATCCCTCTTTCAGTCAGGAAGTGCCAGTCAATATTGGGGAAGTTGAAGTCTCCCACAACAACCACCCTGTATTTCCTACACCATTTCAAAATCTGCCTCCTCATCACCTTCTTGGTATCTCAAGGTCTATTTTAGGGTCTATAGACTACTCCTAGTAAAGTGATTGCTCCCTTCATATTTCTAACTTCCACCCACATCATCTCAGTGGATTCTCCCTCAGCAGCATCCTCTCTTTCTACAGCCGTGATACTATCCCTGACCAATAATGCAACTCCCTGCCCTTTATTACCTTTCATCCTATTCCTTTTAAAACACCTAAACCCCAGTACCTGTAACAACCAATCCTGCCCTACCTCCAGCCAAGTCTCTGTAAATAGCCACAAAATTGTAGTTCCACATACTGATCCATGCTTTTTTAAGTTCATCCCCTTTATTCCTAATACTCCTAGCATTGAAATAGATACACTGAAATAAACTGACTACTTTTATATTTTGTTCCCTGTCTATCCTTCCTTACAAGCTCAGAACATCATCAGAAATTCATCAATTCAGAAATTCTGGATGAAGACTTCTGCAAATATTCAGCGTTGTGTCAAATACAATTCTTCTACTATTGGGAATGGAGTCTCCCTTTTATTTAGTTGTGTGATTTTTCTCCACCATTCATGACAGAGCTGCACTGATTTAACTGCTTCTCTTTGTTGTGGAATTGTTTAGTTCCAGAATATGCCATAAAAGAAACTATGCCGTGAATAAATCATGAAATGCCCATCAATATCTGTACTCTGCTTTTATTATAAAATGATGTTTTAGACCAATATCATTGTGTTTGCAGTAGAAAGTCTTAATGAATGCAACATTGATGTTTCCAAAGAAACAATCTATTGTAGATTGTGAATGTACACTAAACACTGGAAATATGCTCAGAAGTTATCTTCATATATCCCCCCCCCCAACCCCCACACACACACACACACACACACACATATTTTTTTTAAAAACATATACAGCGTGGTAACAGGCCCGTGCCACCCAATTAACCCCAATTGATTTACAACCCTAATATGTTTTGAAAGGTGGGAGGAAACTGGAACACCCAGAGAAAACCCAGGGAGACAAGGGGAGAATGTACAAACTCATTACATAAAGCATCTGATTCAACCTAGTCACTGGCGCGGTAACAGGGTTGCGTTAACCACGATATTATTATGGAAAACTAAACTCCAGGTCCAGGTGACTGAGTGAGTTCAGACCTTTCTTTTTAACTAATCAAGTATTGAACATGTAGAATTGTTGGCTACTGGTGATGTTTTACAATGAGCAGACAAATGTGTGAACTTTGTCAAAAGATGAACCTCAACCTGAAGGTGGGCAATATCGTTACACTTTGAAGAATGATTCAAGCGCTCACTTTGCACTGGAATCAGAGCTGTCTGGGTTGAGTTGAAGACAAAAAAAACTAAACCTGAAATTTTTCAACAATCAAAATGGCAGGAACGAAAAAGAAAACTTTCCATAAAAAATTTCCATGAACAATACCATGTAACAATGAACATAGAAGAAAATCACGAAAGTCTGCAGACACCATGGTTGAAGTAAAAACACAATGCTGGAGAAACTTAGCAGGTCAAACAGAGTCCTTTATATAGCAAAGATAGAAATACATAACTTTAGCAGCCCACAAACTGAGTTGCGACTAAGCTCACGAAATGGCCGGCGAACACGGTGATCGTGAGGGCCCTGCAGGGACCAATGGCCATCGTCCCGTGTGATCTCCCGCCTGGCAGGGAACAACGGGCAATGGAGGGAAAACTGGCCAGTTGGAGGCAGGCGCTGTGATGACATCATTCCTGTCACCTGAGGCAGAGAATGAATATAAAAAGAGCTGGCAGAGCAATAAATCAATCTTTGACCTTGATTTGATTGTGTGTGAAATTCTTACTCCATACTTCTCATAGCACACTCGCTACATAATTTCAGGCTTGAGAATGAACACAGAACTTGGTTAGACCTCTGCTGTTCATAATTTACAAAAAAATGGTGAACAGCTTAACCCAAAAAAATTCATGATGCACTAAAACACATTACAAATACTATTTTTTCCTACATAAGTATTTTTGCTATCTTGTGAATTGTTGAAATATTATGTGCCAATACTGTGAAACTGAAATACTTTCATGAAAATAGGGAAGGTAACATTTTAGTAGGAGGTTGAAACTGACTCACTCTCCCAATATTTTAAAGAGTTTCACATTATTTGTGGTTGTTAACTTCAGCACTGCGGGTACATCCCAGTTTGAATTCCAGCAAATAGGTTGACGGCATCAAGCAGAAAAACTTAGTTGCTTTAAATATCATTTAATAAACAGCAAAACAACAAGCTAACTGAATAGAGAGCAATTATCTAATAGTAAATATGTTGTAAAACTATCAAGCAAGTGCATTCAAGAACGTGAAATAATGCCAAATAGAACCCCTCAAATATCAAGGAGTGAAGCCAATGAAAACACAAAGCAAACACTTTCCCAAACATCTCAGAATATAGCGAGGTTTTTAACAGGATAGACAAACAAAAAAAATAGAGTTAATATGGCTCATTCAACTAATCCCTGTATATGTCTTCTTTTGTGTTTTAAACCTTGCTAAGTTTCTCTGTAATACTTTAACTCTTGTAGGTGCTTGATTCATGGAGTTTTGGGCAACATTTAATAAAGCTGCATCCAACCCCAGTCAATGTTGTTCAACCAGAATAATTCCCAGGTTATCAGCAAGGATTGTTTTGATCTGTGTCTTTCATTTTATACTTTGGAACAAGGTGCCAACAAACAAAATAAACATAGAATCCAACAACATAGACCATTATAGCATAATACAAGCCTTTCGGCCCATGATGTTGTGCCAACCTATATGAACCTACCTCATACCAATAACCCTCTATTTTCTTTGCATTTATGTGCCAAAGAAACTTTAAAATGTCCCTATTGTACCAGCCTACATCGCACCCTGGCAATGCATTCCAGGGACCCACTACTCTCTGTATAAATAACTTACCCCTGACTTCTCCCCTAAACATTCTTCCACTCACCTCTTACAGATGTTTTCTGGCATTTGCTACTTTCCCCTGGCCTTGTCCACTCTATCTATACCTCTCATAATCTTGTAGACCTCTATTAAATCACCTCTCAACCTTCTTAGCTCGAAAAAGAAAAACACATTCTCTAATCTCCTCTGCACCCTCTCCAAAGTTTCCATATCCTTCCTGAAATGAGACAATCAGAAATGAACACAATATTCCAAGTGCACTCTTACCAGAGTTTTGTAGACCTCAACATTACCTAATAGCTCTTGAACTCAATCCTTTGACTAATGAAGCCCATCATACCACAAGCCTTCGAAACTTCTCTATCAACCTACACAGCAACCTTGAGAGATCTATGGATCTGTTTTTTTCACACTGTTAAGAATCCTTCCATTAACCATGCACTCCACCATCAGGTTCCACCTTCCAAAAAGATTCACCTCACACTAATCCTGAATGAAATCCAGCTGCCACTTTTCCACCCAACTCTGCATCCTGTCTTTCTCCTGTTGTAATTTATGACAACCTTCTACGCTATCCACAACACCACCAACCTTCATGTCATCTGCCATCTCTCCCCTTCTTTATCTAGGTCATTTATAAAATTCACAAAGAGCAGGGATCCCAGGGCATATCTCTGTGGAACTCAATTAGTCAATGACTTCCATCCACTACTACCCTCTGCTTTCTGCAGGCAAGCTAATTCAAAATCTACACAGCCAAGATTCCATGGATCCCATGCCTCATGAATTTCTGAATGGGGGACCTTGTCAAATGCATTAATAAAATCCACATTCACCACACCTATCACCCAAACTTCATTAATTTATTTTGTCACTTCCTCAAAAAACATAATTATGCATGTGAGGCCTGCTGGCTATCCCTGACAAGACATTGCTTCCCTAAATTCTCATGAATCTTGTCCCTAAGAATTCTCATCAATAGTTTGCCCACCATTGACATAAGACCGGTCTATAATTCTCAGGATTCTCCTATTACCTTTTTTTAAACAACGTGACTACATATGCTATTCTCCAAACCTCTGGTACCTCCTCAGTGTCCAGGGAGAATCCAAATATCATTCCCAATACCCCAGCAATTTCTTCCCTTGCTTCCTGTAATAACCTGGGATATATCTTCTCTGGTCCCAGGGACTTAACAATCCAAATGTTTTTAAGAAGATTCAGCACCTCCCCTTTCTTAACCTCAACATGCTCCAGCACTTAAGTTTAAACCTACAGCACCTAATAGCCTGAATATACCTAGGATTCTCCAATCACAGAAGCTAAGCAGGCTCAGGACTGGCCAGTACTTTGGAGGGGAGACTGCCTAGGAACACCAGGAGCTGTAGGGTTTGTGAGGGGTGCTGGACAAAGTGACAACTCTCTCTCTGCCTTACAGTAGACAAAAGTTAAAGAATTTCATGTATGTTACATTCTAAATGTAGTATGTGACAATAATGGAACCTTTACCTTTACCTTTTTTACCTTTCTTTACTGACCTCACATTGATCAGTTTTTCTCTCTCTAGTGAACACTGAAGCAAAGTATTCATTTAGGACCCTCTCAGATAATGTTCTGATTTTTTTTAAGGATGAATTGCAGAAAGAATGACTACTGACAGTACAAACTGAAAATTGCCATTTGTAAGCAGAAAGTCACCTGTTATTTAGGAAGGGAAAGAACCAATGACATTAATAAAACCAGTGAATCACTCTTAAAGGCAGATATTCCCACCATCATTTCTCCAAGGGCTTTCCATTCATGATTTTATCAACTATTCGTAAACTTACAAAAGACATTCAACCAGGTGAATGACCACTGAAGACTTGTTATTTTTGTGCTTCGTACAAAAGCAATAAAACATTTGCTTCTAAACAACTATCTGACATGAGCTACAAGATAACTGACTGTATTAAATGCTAACTCAGTATTTGGCAATAGTGGAAATATAATTAAGGTCAAAAGGAAACCACTATACTCATTGGTCTCCATCATATCTTTTGATGAAACCACCAAAATTTCTGTCTCCCCTGAAACTGCCTGGCTACTGAGTAAGAGAAAAACAGTTTTTACTCAGAGAAAAACTCTGTAATGATGCCAAAGAAAGAAAAAAAACCTCAGGACTGATAAATTTTCAGAAATCAGCCAAGTAATACCTCAGCATTGATAAGCAAAGGGATCTTTTTTTTTAAAAAAATGAGAGCATTAATCATGCTTAAATAAGTAACAGAGAATGGAATAAGTGAAAATGCATGCCTTACAGACCGAGACTGGAAAAATTACCATAGGGAATAAGAAATTGCAAAGAATGTAAATATTTTGCACCTCCCTTCACAAAATTTGGAAAAAAATCTGAAAATAAAGTGAGTCAGAAGTTACAAGAAAATAGTGTTAGTGAAAAGAAGGTATTGGAGAATATAATCTGATGACCTACATACCTAAGTTTTAAAAAGGCAGCCATGGAAATTGTGGATGCACTGGTGTGATAGTACAGATTCTATCACCAATGTGTACATGTACAGATTGTTGTGTAGGATGTCTGTGATTGGCTGAGAGCGTAGCCACGCCTACTGGCAGGTCTTAAAGGGTTGCTCCTAGCCAGACCAGGTCATTCTGGACTGGTCGACCTACATGTGATACGCTCCAGTCTTCTAGTTAATAAAAGCCTTGGTTTGAATCAACAAGTCTTTGGTTCTTACGACACGCTCTACAACTGGTTATCATCTTTCAGATTTTAGAACATTTTCTGCAAATTGGAAAGTGACAGGTGCAACCCCAATGTTTAAGGTGAAGAAAGAAAACAAAAAGCATAGAACAGTTAGTCTGACATAAGAATTCAGAAAATATTACGATCAATTATCAACAGGAAACGTTATATTAATAGGATTAGCAAATCAACATTGATTTACATTTTTTGATCAACACATTTGCACAAAAGGACAAGACATTGGATATGATGTGTCTGAACCTTCAAAAACTTTGCAATGTGCCACATAAGCTCTTGAACACATTGGACTGGAGATAATACACCAATGTAGATCAAGAATTGGTCAATGTACTGAAAATTGAGTACAGGAATAAATAAATAATTTGGAGGTAATGAAGCTTTAACTATGGGTATTAATGGAGTAGTGTTGGGGTCTAGTTGTTCAACGCAAATAATTTTGATGTGCCAATCAAATTTAATATACTTAAATCTGCAGATGATGCAAATGTGGATGACAATTTGCATTTTGAGGAGAATATATGAAAGCTAATGCAAAAATGAGGAAAGTGTAAAAATGTCATCAGTCAGAATCTTTTTCCCCATTATACAAACATCAAATGCTGGAGGACATGCACATAAGGGCATGGCAGGGGAGATGGTTTTCGGGGGATGTTTGAGTCAAATTTTAACCAAGACTTGTGGGTGTCTGGAAGGGCTGCTGGGGATAGTGGGCAAAACAGACATGATGAAAATGTTTAATAGGCTTCTAGACTGATATATAAATATGAAGGAAGTGTAGGGATAGGTTCATGAACAAGAGAAAGAGGTTTAATTTAATCTTGTATCATGTTCAGCACAGAAATCATGGCCAAAGGACCTGTTCTTGAGTTATATTGTTATCTATTTTGTCTATTTTGGTAGAAAATATAGAAAAGTATGTCATTCTTTTAAATGATAGGATGTCCTTTCATATAAATCAAAGACTAACCCTAAATATGTGGTACAACTAACTAACTCTAAATCATCTATTGAAAGAGGATTTGAGTACATGTATAAATATGTCATAGTGAAATTATATATGTCCTGGCAAGACTATATATATAGTTTTACAGATCTGGTCTCTCTACCTAAGCAAGGGTGGACAATGGGAATGAGAAGGTTATGAGAAATTCATCAGATAAATTGCCTCCCAAGGAACCGGGGATTATGCAAATTGGCGTATACTCTCCGAGTCTAAAGAACGAAGCGAATACAATTCAATGGCCTGAAAAGGTAGATGCAAGGAAGATGCTTTACCTGGCTGAGGTGGTCAGAGATGATGCAGATATCTAGAATAAGGAGACAGAATATCAAAATAAAGGATAGCCATTCTTGACTGAGGTGAGATAAATTTCTCACCTAGATGGTAATGATTCTTTGAAATTGTGCACCCAAAGGAGAACTAGAAGCTCAATCTTTGAGTCTGTTCAAGAGGTCATGTTTCTTGGCTATCAGAGGTATTGAAGGATGAGGTGTTAGTGCAAGAAAATGTAGTGAGGTAAAAGGAAAGCAATGATCTTATTGAATGACGTGAGGGACCAAATGCTTGACATCTATTCTTTTTTATTTTCTTATATTCCAACTTTGTCCCCATTTTCTCACCAGGCATAGTAATTGCTGAAAAATTAACCTAGAAATTTTTGTTTTTTTGGCACTGGAGAATTTCCCACTGCAATGCTACTGCAGAATTTTTTTTAAGTGAATAATTACAAGCATACAACAGTTTGATATTGTCATGGTCTTCAGACTATAGGCCTTCTTTCAAGGAATATTACATAATGTATTCATTCAGAAGGTTGGCTCTTAACTTTACCTTCAGCAACACTTTTTCTTCTTTCTATCAGAGTTGGGCAGAAAAGTGGCACCATATGTATATATATATACATATACAGCAAAATCCCCGTTATCGGGAATTCAAGCAACTGGCGAAACAAAATACGGAAAATAAATTGGTAAAAAAATCGGAACGTTTAAAATAGGCATGCCTTGCCATTCGTCCTCCATTCATGTAACGCACAGTCTCAAACAACCTGAAGACTCGCTTATCTGACATCTATCAATCCCTATAGGTGCCGGATACCAAGAGATTTACCTTATGTACAATGTTGAAAAATAGCATTTAAAAAGCATGATGTTGAAAGAAACAACTTAGCATGTTGACATGCTATATGAAGAAAGGTTATTGCTATGTATATGTGTCTATTTCAAAGCTACACCGTTTCTGACATCGAAACAACCTGCACAGCAAAGTGAATTGGACAAGTGTGAAAGTATCAGCTACAATCTCATGCGATGGTCATCATTTAGAGTGCAATGATGAATCTTCACACACTTGGCGACACGATTGCCTTCCCAGTATCCAGCATCATGGCAATGACAGTAGGTGCATTTGTCAATCCACACAGTCGTCTCTCCTAGGATCACATGACTTTGGGAGGAGTCACTGTAACAATTTGGACCTTAAAAAGCATAGTGCAAAAAAAGATTATTCAATTTTGATTTGTAAATTGGAGGTGATTGCACAAACTATCAGATAATAGATTATATCTAATTTGCAAAACTAGATAATGCTGGAAAAGAACAGAAGGCTCGGTCATCTGTCATAGTGTCATAGCATCAATAAAATCACAGCAGGAAAGCAAAAGAAGACAAATTGTATCTCCAAGTCCAGGGAACTGCCAAAGTACTTCTAAGGTAGGGAATAGTAAAAGAAATTGATGAAAGTAGGGCAGTTGATGTGGTCTACATGGATTTTAGCAAGGCTTTTGAAAAGGTGCCCCATGAGAGACTCATCCAGAAAGTCATGAGTCATGGGATCAGTGGAAAATTAGCTGTATGGATAAAAATAAATTGGCTTGTATGAAGAAAACAGAAAGTAGTAGTGGAAAGAAAGTGTTCTGCCTGGAGGTCGGTGACTAGTGGAATGCTGCAAGGATCTGTTCTGGGACACCTGCACTTGGTGATTTTTGTAAATGACCTGGATGAAGAGGTAGAAGGATGGGTCGGTAAGTTTATGGATGACACAAAGGTTGGACGAGTTGTGGATGCAGTGAGGTTGTTGAAGGTTACAAGATGATATAGACAGGATGCAGAGTTGGGCAGAAAAGTGGCAGATGAAATTCAATCCAGATAAGTGTGAGGGGACGCAATTTAGAAGGACAAATCAGAAGACTGAATACAGGATTAATGGTTGGTTACTTAAGAGTGTGGATGAAAAGAGGGACCTGGGGGACAAATCCATATATTCCTCAAGGTCGCCGCATAGGTTGATAGAATAGTTAAGAAGGCCTATGGGATACTGGGATTCATTAATGGAGGATTGAATTCAGGAGTGGAGAGGTCATGTTGCAACTCTACAAATGTTTGATAAGATCACTACTTAGAGTATTATGGTCCGTTCTGGTCACCTCATTATAAAAAGGGGGTGAAAGCTATGGAGAGGGTGCATAGGAGATTTACCAGGATGTTGCCTGGACTGGGAAACAAGTCTTATGAGACAAGGTTAGCAGAGCTGGGACTTTTCACTTTGGAGCGTAGAAGGATGAGAGGGGACTTGATAGAGATCCTGTTTCCAAAGGCATGGCCAGCAAATACCAGAGGACATCTGTACAAATTGAAGGGATGAAAGTTTAGCGGAGACATCAGGGGTAAGTTTTTTTTTACACAGAGAGTTACGGGTACCTGGAATGTCTTGCTGGGTTGGTGGTGGAAGCTGAAACACTGTGGGCATTTAAGAGATGCAGACAGATATATGGATGAAAGAAAAATAGAGGGTTATGGGGTAGGGAGGGTTTAATATGGGTCGGGAGTGATATATGGGTTGACACAATATCGAGGACCTAAGGACCTGTGCTATGCTGTATTGTTCAATGTTCTACGTATTAGTCACCCAGCTAATACAGAAAAATATTACATTTGCAGAGTACATTAGCAGGTAACATGTTTCCAGTTTTCCCCTTTTGAAATTCTCTTCCTTGCATCAGCCAGTTATTGTTTTAATTTCTAAAAGGCAGTTTCAAAAAGGGAGGAAATGAAAACACAGCTTTTGAAATTAATTTAGAGCTATCATAAGCGGCAGTAACAAAAACAACTGAACAACACTAAAAGACACGTCCATTGCCATCTTTTCAATTCTCTAACTATTGTTCTGTTCTGGAAAGTTGGGAGCATCTTATATTTTCGGCCACTGAACAATTCAGATCACCAGGGAGAAAGGGCAAGCACTACTGCTAAGTTTACATTCAGGACAGAAGCAGTTCCCCACACACAAAAAAAGTTAAAGTTCCAGATGTATAGAGTTTAGCTGAAACAGCGCAAGTTGCATATCCTATGTACTTGATTTCTCCAGATTATGACACGAGAAGCAAATTCAGCCAGTTGACTTCAATATTATTGACAAAAAGAAATGTTGTTGGAAATTAGACAGTGATGTAATACCAGTGTACAGCGTGATATCTAATTCATAAATACATATGCACAAGAGCTGTTATATAAAGACCTCTATATATGGTGATAGGATGCGAACCAGAGGAATTCCCTGACTCCTTAAAATGTTCTGAGAACTATAATTTCAGAAATGTGGAGAGCTTAAAATGAACATAAGATTTGTCAATTCTGGAAAAAAAGGTCCCCACCTTATTATATCTGGATAAACATGATTTTCTCTGTGATTTGCAACTCTTATCAATTCTTACCGTCCTTACACTCTGGACAACACTTTCCTTTCTCATATATTGGATTAACACACAAGGGTGGTGCACAATCAGCGACCATACAGCGTGCCATTCCATCCATACCACATGTGCACTGTTCGCATTCTGACGGCTGAAAATCAGGAGGAAAACTTGTTTACTGGAGTGAAGGCTCTTCAAGAAGTCCATTTTAAAATAAATTACATTTCCAAAGGGGACATAAAATAGGAGAGTATTCAGCTCATTCAATCATTCAGTTATCCATAGATTAGTAGATCAACTCCATTCACATGTCCACAGTACAAATACTTTTATATCTTTTTCTAACAACATTTATCTCAATCTCTTGAAGAGTTCAATAGGACCCAGCATCTGCAGATTTCCAGGAAGTTAGAGTTCCTAATTGCCATTTGATATTCATTGGATTTTCAATGTATTGCCATTTTCAAACTCCAATAGCAAAATTTGACCGTATTCTGAAATTCCTTCACCAGAAAAACTTTGTTTTCTCCGTACGACATCTCTTTATCATTCAGAGACCTCAAACAGATGACTCAGGTTAGGAAACAAACAAATAAAAACCTTGTTTATAGCCCCTTTCACACTTGCAAATGATCCCAGGAATCAAATGCCAATAGGCCTTTAAAGTGGCAAATGTGAAAGCAAAATCAGCTCAACGCTGGCGTAAGATAATGTCATCTCATGCCGGGGATTGACGGCCTCGACCCCAGTATAATCCCTGGCGTCTGCAGATGCCAGCATTGCAATCAAGCAAGTGCGAAAGGGGTAATTGCATTGTGGGATTGAAATGACCCAAGTTTTTGCATAAGTGTAGAAGGAAAAAGATTAAAATGAAGATATAAACTTTGTCATGGGCAAGTTGCAGTGGGAGAGACAGAGAGTGGGGAAATAAATAGCAATAGCTGATAATTTTTAAATAGCATGGGAAAGTTGGTAGCACTATAGCGCAAAATTTATAAAGACCGTGGGAGAAAAGCAATGGCGGACCTGACTTCCCAGAATGGCATGGAGCAGAGAAATCCTTCTATGAATGCTCCATGCATGCAACCAGGCATACAGCCCTTTCTCTACCACATGGAATTATGGGAGGGCAGGTCTGCCATTGCTTTTCCCGTCACAGTATTTATAAATCGTATGTGATAGTGCTACCAACTTTCCAATGCTATATAAATTGAGTGCTATAGTGTTATAAACTTCCCCACACTATATAAATTGTGTGCTAAAGTACTACTGACTTCCCCACCCTGTTTAAAAATTGTCCGCTATTGTCCCTTATAAAGGTTTATATAGTTCGGCACAACAACAGCAGGAGCGGAAGGGCTCATACTGTGCTGTACATAAAGCTTAATTATGTTATAATTAGGCATGATTAATTTTGTTCAAATGTAAGATCATAATACATCGATTAGGTTTTAGGGCAGGTTCATGCGTCATGACATCACCAGTAGAAGGTAGAACTTGCTCCTTGCAAGTGTGAAAGTGTTCACTCTCCCAGTTAGGAGTGGTCAAGTGTGAAAAGCCAAACCCCCATTCCTATCATAGGACATTGAACAGCCAATTTAGTGGAACCTGTCTTCATAATTTTAATTTGTGTTGTTCTTGTACAAGGTTTAAAATATAACAATCTCTGAGGTTCTGGGGCCAAGATGCAGTATTCCACTGGGTATCTGATCATGGATTGATGTAATTCAAAATGTTTTATGCATCATCCCCAAGATATTCATATCTTCCAGTTTATTGATTGGGATTGAATACATGTAAGATCTAACCAGTGTTTTATAAAGGTTCCAAAATTAATCTTTGGAAAATGGCAGAGAGTGGCCTTGAGGACACAGACAATGTAGGACTCACAAATAAATAGATGAATGTGCCTGCAGCAGTTTGAAATGAGGCAGCAAATCAGATGAGTGATGTTATAGAGATGGGAGTAGGTGGTTTTTGTGATGGCAATGAAGATCATCGGGTTCCATCAAATGGTGAAGGTCATCAGGTTCCATCAAATGATGAAGGTCATCAGGTGCCATCAAATGATAAAGGTCATCAGGTTCCATCAAACCCAACAATGAGTGAAAACATTCTGGTTTCGTTTTGAAAAGTAGCGAGGAAGGGATGACTAGGGAACAGTATTTTAAAATCAGGGACCAAAAGTCACAGTCATGGTCTTTTCCTATTTAACTTGAAGATATTTCTACCTTTCAATACTGGCGAGTCCCACAAAAAAAAAATTACTTGTAGGAACCTTGCTGCCATGTTAAGAAAATAATCAAAGTTCAACTGGATCCATCGCTTGACCGGAGAAAAGCAAAACTTTTGGTTTCCAAATGAAAAGGTCTAACAAGTTTACATCAGCCAAGTTCCCAATACCCCTAAAAAACAACGTGCTGATGTAAGGGTCTCAGACACCTAAGAAATATGTATGTCACTATGTGAGTTATTTGCCAAATCAGATAATATATAATCCAATTTTAAAATATTCTGGAATTATTGCCCTTATATTTATAAAAAAGAAACAAAAATAAAGCATTAGTGAAAAAGACAGTCTGTCAAATGCTACATGGGAGAGAAGGAGGGAAACAGATATTTAACCTGAGAGAATCAAGCAGACATTTACAAGACACCATAACACTTTTGTCAATCCAGCACACTTGGCATTTTGGTGCCATTCTGACAGATTATTCTGACATTTTATTCCAATTAATACTCCAAAAGAGTTATAATTTTTACTTAGATGTGACACAGCAGGTGGTAAATAAGCAGAGGCATGTTTAATATAGCAGTCAGTGCAACGTTATTACAGTGCAAGAAACCCGCATTAGAACCTGGTGCTTTCTGTAAGGAGTTTGGATGTTCTCTCTGTTTCTATGTAGGTTTCCTCTGGGTGCTCCTGTTTCTTTCCACCTTCCATAACTTTATGGGTATATTTGGGCACCACAGGCTTGTCCACAATCAATGAGGATTGGAAAGAAGATCTCCTCTACAATTTCCATCAGTATGAGATCATCACAGAGCTGGATTCTTAAATCCCTGCTCTACACACTTTACACTTATCTCTGTGTGATTCAGTACAACAATGACAGCTACAAATTTGCTGACAATACCACTCTAGTGGGTCGTATAAAAGGGAGTGGTGATTCACCATACAGGAGGGGATTGAAAACTTAGCTGAATGGTGTACTCACACTCAATATCACCAAAACCAAGGAGCTGATTGTGGATTTTAGGAGGGGAAAGCCAGAGGAGTATCACTGGGGGATCAGAGGTGGAAAGGGTGAGCAAATTTAATTTCCTGGAAGTCACTATTTAGGAGGACCTTTCATGGACCCAACATATGAATGTCATCGTGAATGAAGCACGTCTGCACCTCTACTTTCCCAGGAATTTGCAGAGGGTTGGTATGACATTCAAAACCTTGGCAAATTTCTACAGATGTGTAGTGGAAAGTGTGGTAACCCATTCATCACAGCCTGGTATGGAGGCTCCGATACCTCTGAGTAGAAAGCCCTGCAAAGTGGACATAGCTCAGTGCACCACAGGCAAAACTCTTCCCACCATTGAGAAAATCTACATGGAACGCTGCCCTCAGAGAGCATCAGCAGTCATCAGGGATCCACACCAGACGGGACATGCTCTATTCTCATTGCTGCCATCAGGAAAGAGGTATATATACAAGACTCATATGACCAGGTTCAAGAACAGTTGCTACCTCTCAACCATCATACTTCGAAACAACAAACTCAATCAAAGACATTTTAAAACTCTTACTTTTCACATTACTATTGAATATTTATTTTCTGTATTGCACAGTCCGTGTGTTTGCACTTCCTTATTACTTCCATCTCTCTTTTGTACTTTTATCTTTTCTTGAGTACAGTTTCTTGCACTACTAGTAAGTAGAACTTCTACATGGCCCACAGGAAAAAAGAATCTCAGGGTTGTATGTGATGTCAAGTATATACTCTGACATTAAATCTGAATGTAAATCTGAATTAAATCATGCTATATTTCTAAATTTACATTATTTTTTACTGAAAACCTACTGAGTGTCAAGAGAACAAGGGAAATAAGAATCAAATACTTTTTAAGGGACACTATGAATTAGGACCCTGATGCAATAAAGTAAGAATACAATTGGAAGTCTGGTGACTTTAAAAGAAATAGGGAGTTGGGGGGTGGGGGGGGGGGAGTGTGGAAACCAGGCTCTGGTGTGTTTAAGGGAGGATAGGAACTGGTGTGCTGGGGGAGTTTGGAAACCAGGATCTCACTGAACCAGAAGCAAATCATAAAAATTTCAGAACTGTAGAGTTTTCTTGTAAATGGGTATCAATCTGAATGATAACATTCAAGGAATCTTCTAACAAAGGAACTGAGCTGTAGTTAATGTGACTAAGAATGGAAAATCATAAAGCACTTGAAAGGCAATGAGTACTTTCCAAGTGCAGACCAATTACATGCATCAACAGGCTTTAGCCTGAAGGCTGTTAGGGATTTTTAGACATAATGCCATAATTCAGGAATTATGTGGATTGCAGACATTAATATAAAGAACAATCTTCAAAAGTAAATCAGTGCAAATGTAAACAATAAGCAGTAATCAGTTTTAAGATGAAAAGGATAGTTTTGTAATAAACACTGTCTACAGAGCACAGGCACAAAAGGTTCAAGGGTTTGCTTTATTGTTACACAATACATTAAAAATGGGGACACACGATTCAGGGGAGAGAGTAGACACAGAAACCAGAACTTCAGGAAAAGTAAAGGTAAAAGCAGAAAAATGCAGTCAGGAAAGCTAAGAAAGGAACAAATACAAAAAAAAACCCAAACAGAAACAGAAAGTGTAATAAAAAAGAAAGAAATGGGGAAGGCAGAAAGAAAATCTACCTTGGCAGCCTCGATGTCTCGCGACAACTAGGAGAGGTGGTTTGGTGGTGATGAAGATGGTGGAGCCTGCTCCAGGGAAGGCATCTTATAAAGATCAATGAAGGATGCTGTGGTGGTGGTGGCGGGTCCAGAGAAATATACAGGCAGTACTGTGGGAGCAGCACTGCCTGCAGGGTGAGGAGAATCCAGCGAGCGGCGGGAGCAGAGTGCCGGCAGCTGTGCTGGCGTTAGGGGTGCAGACGATCCTGGTCCCGCATTGGAGGCCCATGGGAAAGTACAGGCAGTGTCGAAGGCTTTGGCGAGCAGTGCAGACTAAGCCGCAGGAGCGACGCTGCCAGTGGAGCAGAATGAGCCCAGTGGGTGGTGGGAGTGGTGCGTAGGCAGCACGGGTGAGTCAGACCTAGTGTGGGAGGTGATGGGGAGTGGCACAGATGGCAAAGAGGAGGTGCTGAGGCCCAACATTTTGGGAGAAAGAAGATACATCATGGGGAGAGTGAGGGCTAGGAGCCCTCCATAAGAGACTGGATGGAGGCTGTGGTGGAGGCCGCAGAAAACAAAATTTTAAAAATTAAAAGAACTGTCAATGGAGATGAGAGAGATTAGGAGGGCTATTGCAGATTTGTCTGGGAGGGTAGCTGAGGTAGAGGAGACAATAGGGTAGGGAGAATAGAAAATTATAGAGATGCATGGGTAAAAGAGAGAGAAAAGATATGGCAAATATTGGACAGGCTGGAAAATTTTAGCCACAGAAATAATATAAAGATTGTAGGGGTTAAGGAAGGAGTTGGGTGGAGGGACCGATGGCTTTATTCAGGGACAGGAAAGAGTCGGGGGGGGGGGGTGTGGTGGATAGAAACCTCCAAATAGAAAGGACCCACCAATCCCTTTTTCCATGGCCAGGTCCAGGTCAGAGACCTTGATCTGTCCTGATTAGACTCCTGAGGTATGAGGATAGGAAGTGGATTCTTCGAGTGGCAGCTGTGGGTGCGAGGTCCAGTGGAGCTTGAAGGGGGTAAAGTTTTTTTTAACTGGATATCAGTACAGCACTACTAAAAAGATGTAAATAATTTGACCCAGTCAAGAAGTTCCTAAAGCAAAAGAGAATTAATTTTACACTGCTCCATCTGGCAACCCTGAAAGTGATGTTGCCAGAAAAGGTGGGGGGGGGGGGCTGGTGTGAAGAAGTTTTTTTTATAGAGGCCAAGGTGGCAATGAGGTATATAAATACCTCAATCGCCACCCAGGATAGTCCCTGAGGAAAGCCACCGGGGAGAAAGTTAAAGATAAAGGAGGACCTGGCTATAAATATTGTAGATATAACAAAAAAAATGATTATTGTACTTTGCTTGTTAATAATATAAAAACTAAATAAGAATTTGTTGGGAGCTCTGGGGAAGTTGGGGAGGCTGTGAAGTGGATAGATGGGTGCAATGAGCACGCTCCAAAATACAGATGGCAATTGCAGCAAAGTTTTGTGGATTGGTGCCGGGGGGGCTATTTGAAGGTATTTTTTGTCCTTTTACCCAACACCCAACCCCAACCAACCAATTTTCCCTTGCAACCGCTGCAATCGTGTCTGCCTGTCCCGCATCGGACTTGTCAGCCACAAACGAGCCTGCAGCTGACGTGGACTTTTTACCCCCTCCATAAATCTTCGTCCGCGAAGCCAAGCCAAAGAAAAGAATTGTTATGGAAAAGAAGTAAAGATAATACATTTTTTTACCTTTTGTTTTAGTTTTCCAGAATTTATTTTGAATGTGGTCAGCAGAGCCAAAAGGACTGAGTGAAGGCCAAATGTTTTGAAAGAGAGGGAATCTGGAGAAAGAATACTGGGGCAATGGAGGAAACAGTTCAGTTTTTGAGCTTCAATGTCAATGGCTTAAATGGATCCGTTAAGAGGAAGTGAGTCCTGGCACATGTTAAAAAAATGCAGGCAGATATGACCTTTTTACAAGAGATCTATTTTACAAGTAACGAGCATCAAAAATTAAAAAGGGGTTGGGTGGGACAGGTGATAATGTCCTCCTTTAATTCCAAGGGTAGGAGAGTAGCCATTTTAATAAGGAAAAATGTTCCAGTAAGTGTGGAAAACACGGTCTTAGACCCAATGAGAAGATTCGTAATGGTACACTGTCAAATAAATTCAGAACCCTACACACGAATGAATATATATGCCCCAGCTTTGACAATGAAAAATTTATCCAAAATATCTTTTTACACTTGGCAAAAGGGCAGCAAAATATCTCAATTGGACAGAATTTTAATTTTTGCCTGGATCTGGCATTGGATAAAACTGGGTCAAAAGTGATAAGAGCCAGGGCAGCAAAAACAACTCTAGCCCTCATGAAAGAGTTATATCTGGTGGACCTTAGAGATGTTGGCATCCGAGGGAGAGGGATTACTCCTTCTACTCAAAACATTATTCTTACACCAGAATTGATTTGTTTCTAGCCTTGATCCAGCTGGAGGGCAGAATTGTAGAAACTGAATTCATAGCAAGGCTATTATCAGATAATTCACCTTTGACTTTAACCATTGTCATGCCAAAAAAACAAGCCACGGTGTACAAGTGGCATCTTAATCCACTGCTATTGAAAAAAATGGAATTTTGTAGTTTTATTAGAGCTCAAATAGAAATATTTTGTGAGACAAACTGTACCTCTACTGTCAACATATTTCTGTTATGGGATACATTAAAAACTTATCTATGAGGACAAACAATTGGATACACTAAAGTTATTAAAAAAGAGTACATGAGGGAGGTCAATGAATTGGAACAAGAGATAACTTAATTGGAAAAGGACTACCTGAGGAAGAATACAGAATGCTAATAAATAAAAAGATCAAGTACAATACCATGCAAACATATAAGATGGAAAAAGTGATACTGAGATCCAAACAAAGGTATTATGAGCCGGGGGAAAGAACCCATAAGGTACTATCTTGACAGCTGAGGGCAAAGAAAACTGCGAGGACAATTAATACAGTCCAAAAAGAGGCAGACAGAATCTCTTATAAATCAAAAGAAATACATGAACCATTTAGGCAGTGCTATATGCAATTATATATAACTGAATCAATGAGTGATTTTGATAATGATTTTGTTTCATTTGGAATTATCAAATTTAGAGCCTGAGGAGTAGGAAGGATTAGATATTCCCTTCTCCATTGAAGAAATAGTAAAAGCACTGAGCTTGCTACAGACCAACAAGCCTTCAGGCGAGGACAGGTTCCCCCAGAATTCTGCACAGAATTTAAGGACGTTTTGATACCATTGTTCATGGACATGATGGAATAGGCAGTCGAGACCCATACTCTTTTGGAAACTTTTTCAAAGGCAATAATTACGGTATTTCCCAAAAAGGATAAGATCCATTAAAGCTGTTTTACTATAGACCAATCTCACTTCTGAACACAAATTATAAAATAATAGCCAAGGCTCTGGCAAACAGATTGGTTTTGTATTTGCAAAAGTTAATAAATCCGGATCAGATGGAGTTCATGCAGAAAAGATAGTCGGCAGACAACATAAGTAGGCTACTTAATATAATACATCTAGCACAGTCAAGGGCGGACTCAAGTACAGCCGAGGCACTAGACATGCAAAAAGCTTTTGATAGAGTGGAGTGGAACTTCTTGATTAAAGTGTTGGAAAAATTCGGGTTGGGACAATCATTCTTAAATTGGTTCAAGGCATTATACCATAAACCTAAACCCAAAGTTGTTACCAATGGGCAAATATCTTCAGCTTTCCCACTGACCAGGTCTACCAGACAGGGCTGTCCACCGTCTCCGGCTCTATTCATGTTAGCTATTGAACCATTAGCAGAAACCATTCACCAGGATCCTCACATTAAAGGATTTAGAGTGGGCCAGGAAAAACACAAAATCAACTTGAAAGAACTGGTAAGGTTATTGACCAGGTTACAGACTGTACTGGAGAATTATGGTAAAATCTCAGGATACAAAATCAATTATGATCAGAGTGAAATAATGCCACTAACAAAAAGGGATTATGAGGAATATCAATGAGAGAGTAAGTTTAAGTGACCTCAAAAGAAGATAAAGTATCTCTGGATAAGAGTGGACAAAATACCTAGAAAATTCATATAAACTGTATTATCTCCCTCTGTTTAAGAAGATTGAGAAGGACCTACACAGATGGACAAACCTGCCCATAACGTTGGAGGGCAGGGTTAACTGCATTAAAATGAACATGATGGCAAGGCTACAATATATTTTTCAATCTTTGCCCATGCCATTGCCCCAAAGTTTCTTTCAGACAGTTTCTTTGGAGGAATAAGGTAGGCAGAATCACCATGGAGAAACTGACTTGGGATTACAGCCTGGAAGGAATGAGGCTCCCAGACTTTAAAAAATACTGTTGGGGGGCATCATCATTCTTTGAGCAAGTCACAAATTAGTCTACACATGGTAGGGAAGAAGTTAGTAGGAGAAATTATATATAATGGGATACTAACTTAATAATCCAAAAAACATACAACCCTATATTAAAGCACATAATTCAAACATGGCAAAAGATAAACCAGATAACTGGGTTAAAAGTTGGGCTGTCCCCCAAAATGCCCCTAACCCAGAATAAATTAAGTCTTATAAATGGGTAACAAGGTCCTGGACACTTGGTGCCAGCAAGGGAAGGGGAAGCTCATGTCATTCGAGCAACTAAGAAACAAATTTTATTTATCAAATAAGACCTTCTTCTGCTATCTTTAATTAAGATCCTTTCTGAGGGATAAATTAGGTCCATCTATGGCCCTGCCATTGTGTAGTGATATGGAAGCTCTAATTTGAAATGGGATCACACGTAAATTCATCTCTGCTATGTATCTCCTGTTCTAAAGCGAGTGCCCGAAACCAGGTCTCCATAAAACAAGACAAAGATGGGAGCCAGACTTATTCCTGAATGATGATAGGTCCGACTTCTATTGGGACAACATGACAGCAGTTATTAACACCAGGCATAGACTGGTGCAATACAATTTTTTGCACCAGTTATTACTTATGCCACAAAAATTGCATAAGGTAAAACCAGAAATCTTGGAATTGTGTTTTAGATGTGGCATTGAGACAGGACCTTTGTATATTCAACCTGGCTATGTGCCAAAGTGAGACCCTTATGGGTAAAATTAGAGGACATTTTTGAAAAAAAAACTTACAGGGAGGGATGGAGTATCCACAGGATCCAGCATTGTTCTTGTTAGGGCATATTATGGACATGAGTCTGAAGTTTTCCAAACATCAAATTCAATTTGTAAAAGTTGTCTTGGCGGTAGCCAGGAGATTTATAACCCGCTAAGCACAATGCAATGGAACACAGAGATGCGGAGCTGTGTTCCCCTGGAAAAAATTACCTATAACTTAAGAGTTAAGTGTGGCAGCCATATTTGCGATACATTGAAGTGCAGGAGTGATTAACCTTCCCAATGGAAACAGTAGACAATAGGTCCATACAATAGGCTCACATAAGTTCTGGAACATCGAGAATGAGATAATTTAGAGGCCTGGCTAACACCACCTCCCCTTTTTTTAAAAAAGTGTATTTGCATTGTTATTTTTGGTAATTAATATATTGTCGCAACTGTGTTGCAGTGCAAAATGAAGAATGAGAAAATGATCAAATGTAGATGAGTTGAAGTTCAGTAAAAGTCATTTACTCAAACAGTCCCTGCAGCTTTTTAAAACCCCACGCGTTCCAAATGATGTCATTGCATTGTGACATCATGACGTCACTTGGAACCTCCTTAGCCGGTTCAATTAAGCCTCCGTTGTCTTTGGCCTGCTGGAATACTACAGTCATCTCCATTGTCCACTCGAGTTCTTTGGCATCGCTGGACATGAGGTTGAAGGGGGATTCCATAATATGAGCTGCAGAGGGTAGAAAGCGGCAAAAGAAATTGACTATCCCCACAAATTCCTGGAGTCCTTTGACGGTATCAGCCCTCACTAATTTGAGGAAGGCTTCCACCATGCTTGCCAATGGATACCCCGGCTGCTGACCCAATGTCCCAAGAACCTGATAGAGGACTCCCCGAATTTGCACTTGGCAGGGTTCACAGTTAACCTGAATTCCTGTAGGCGGCAGCAGAGTAAACACAGATACTGCAGGTGCTCTTTGTGGGAATGGGTGGTGACATGTATGTCATCCAAGTATACTAAAAGAAAGTCTATGCCAAGCCCCACTGCGTCCATCAGTTTCTGGAATGTTTGTGCAGCATGTTTGAGCCGAAAAGGCATTCTCAAAAATTCGAAGAGGCCAAACGGTATTATGATGGCAGCCTTGGACACATGCTCTGGGTTTACAGGCATTTGGTGGTACCCACACACCAAGTTCATTTTAGAAAATATCCTGGCCCCATGAAAATGTATGTTGGGCACAGGGTAGAGGTCTGCAGTGGTAGTATTGTTGAGACGCCTGTAATCCCCACAAGGTCTCCAGCCTCCCGTGGCTTTGGGCACCATATGTAGCGATGAAGACCATGGACTATCAGGCCTGCATATGATTCCAAGTTCCTCCATTTTGTGGAACTCTTGTTTTACAAGACGCAACATGTCAGGTGGCAGGTGTCGAGCTCAGTCATGTAGAGGAGATCCTTCTGTGAGGCTGTAATGTGCGGCACCACGTTCAGATGTGGCAGTGGAGGACTGGCGAGTGACAATGCCTGGAAACCCCAAAATAATTTTGGAAAATTCATTGTTCGAATACTCCACAGCGTTTAGGTGCAGGACAGGTAGTTTGGCTTTTCCAAGGCGAAAAGTCTGTAACGTTGTGGTGATCACCAACTGGCACGCTTTTAAGTCCACAATTAGTGAGTGGGCTCAGAGGAAGTCAGCACCCAGCAATGACCAAGACACAGCAGCAAGAATGAACCAATTAAGGGGTATAGTCTGTGTACTGTATGTACGACTCAAACTGTTATTCAGCACAGTGAGCACTGGACCCACACTCCTGATACAGGTGTCAAAGACCAAAGAAGGAAGGACACTAACCTCCACACCTGTGTCGACTAGAAATTTGCGCTGGGAGAGTTTATCCCAGATGTAGAGTAGGCTGTTATGGTGGCCAGCCGCCATAGCCTTGTCATTGAGTCATGCTTGTCTGGGGGAATGTACTCCCTTGTTGCCGGTACTCATGGAGCCTGGGCTCATGGTTGTGATGTAGCACTAATTTTGGTGGGTCTTGCACCTTGCTGTTTCGAGAGTCAAAGAATGTCTTTATGGGCGGCCACTGTTTGAGAGTTATCAAAGTCCTTGTCAGTCAACATGAGGCGGATGTTTTCTGGCATATGCTCTAAAAACAACTGCTTAAAGAGCATGCAAAGCCTATGGCTATCTGCCAGTCCTTCATTAACTCCAAACAGGTGTGGTCCCCCAGGCCATCAATATGGAGGAGCCACGCAGCTCACTTGTGTCGTGAGAGACCATAAATCTAGAGCGGGGGGGGGGGTGGTGGGCTTTTAGGGCTTTGTAGTTGTTGAGAGCTGGTGGTCCCAAAGGAAATCCACTACTCGACCCCTCCTTGTCCTGGTCGAGGTGCTTATCACATGATAGTACTTAGTGCCATCCACTTCTATCTTGTGAATGTGGATCTGCACTTCAGCTTGCCTGAACCAAACTTCAGGTTGAGTGGTCCAAAAGACAGGCAGTTTGAGTGAAACTGCTGCATTGTCCACGCTGGGTTCAAAGTCCATTTGGGCTTGTTGGGGATCGATGTAGCAACTGTGTCACAGTGTGAAATGAAGAACGAGAAAATAATCAGACAGAGATGAGTCAATGTTCAGTAAAAGTTGTTTACTCAAACAGTCACCTGCAGGTTTTTAAAACCTGCATGTTCCAAATTTCGTCATCACATTATAATATCATGATATCACTCGGAACCTCCTGAGCCGGTTCAATTAAACCTCTGGTGAGCCGCTACAGTATGTCTCTCTTTGTTAAGGTTGTGGTGGGAGGAGGGGATGAAAGGTGGGGGGAAAAAAATAAAGACTCAATATAAAAAACTGAATCTGTAAAACTACAAATAATTTTTTTTAAAATACATTTAAAATATAATATACATGATATACTTCACCCTTAACAATAGGGAAAGAGAAGCAAAAGAGGTTACTAGTCCACAGCAGAAAGCCACTAAAGTGATATGGTTTGTAATTTGGCATGATGGGGGTGGGGGGGCGGCGGCGGGGGGAGTGTTATTTGGCATAAAACACACAGAAATGCTGGAAGAACTCAGACAGTCTTGTAGCATGCGTAGGAGGTAAAAGATATATTACCCATGTTTTGGGCCTGTGCCCTTCTTCAAGGCATAAGCAAAAAGCAAGCAGGCGCCTAAATTAAAAACTAGGGAAAGAATACCAGGGGGAGGAGTCCAGACTAACAGACAAAAGGTGTTTTGATATGATAAGAAGTTGAAAATTAATTTTGGCTCTGTGAAAGGAGACAGAGAGAAAAGGCGGGGGGGCAGGCAAGAGAGTGAGAGAGAGAAATTCAGGAAAGGAGATGGGGAACAAATCGAGGGATTGGGATTAACAGAAACAGGTTGATGATAATGTCATCCGGTTGGAGGTGCCCAGACGGACAGTTCCTCCTTTTTTCCATAGGAGGTAATACATTAAACCAGGCATCAGATGTCTTCAGCAAAGTTATTTTGCATCATTATGACAGAGAACAAGGAAGTTCCCAACCAGGTTTATTTTGTCACTTAGCACACCAAACATGGTTATGTGACTATTTGCTCTGTCAACCAAAAATTGGGACATTTGAGTACCCAGAGGTTCAGACATCACAACACCAATTTTGTGTATCTGGTTTATCTTTCCACAGAAATGTTTAAATGATCTATATGAATTATTTTTATTCCAGTTAAGGTGTTTTAATATTCAGAAGTATCTTGTTATTCCCATTGTAAATATGTAATTCAATGGAACCATTTGTTCAACTCAAAAATATTGAAGTAAAGAATGCCATTATGGCTTTTCAAATTTTTAAATTTAGATGTACAGCACAATAACAAGGCCTTCTGATCCAAATACACCAATCAACCTACAACTTCTGTTAAAGGGTGGAAGGAAATCAAAGCACCTGGAGGAAACCCATGCAGACACAGGGAGTACATACAAACTCCTTACAGACAGTGCCGGATTTGAACCTGGGTTGCTGGCACTGTGTAATAGGTTTGGTCGAAGCAACACAATTTGAAATTGTTTTGAATCATTAGCATCTTGTTTAGATTCACCTTTGTTCTGAGCAGAATAAATCCTCAATGTACTTTGAGTTTGCAGGGATTCTAAAGAAGGCCTCGGAGAGAATGCCTACTTTCCTTGATGAATAAAAATCTTTTACATCCTCCGTCTCCAGTGACTTAGTTCTCTCTCTTTGGCTTGGCTTCGCGGACGAAGATTTATGGAGGGGGTAAAAGTCCACGTCAGCTGCAGGCTTGTTTGTGGCTGACAAGTCCGATGCGGGACAGGCAGACACGGTTGCAGCGGCTGCAGGGGAAAAATGGTTGGTTGGGGTTGGGTGTTGGGTTTTTCCTCCTTTGCCTTTTGTCAGTGAGGTGGGCTCTGCGGTCTTCTTCAAAGGAGGTTGCTGCCCGCCAAACTGTGAGGCGCCAAGTTGCATGGTTTGAGGCGATATCAGCCCACTGGCGGTGGTCAATGTGGCAGGCACCAAGAGATTTCTTTAGGCAGTCCTTGTACCTTTTCTTTGGTGCACCTCTGTCATGGTGGCCAGTGGAGAGCTCGCCATATAACACGATCTTGGGACAGTTACAACAAAGGGCTGCTGGCACTTCGTTGGGCTTTTGGGATTGGAGACAAAATAATAAATGCTGCTATTTAAGAGATTACAGTTGATACACTATGATGTGCTATTTGTACATCTGTTTTGTATATTCTATGGAACAGAATAACATCTTGGAAAGGAATGTCAGAATTCAAATTGATTCCTTACATGCTTCAGCATCCAGCAGGACAAAGTGAAGGAAGCATGCAAGAGTCTGCATTGGGAGGTGGAGGTGGTGTTGGAGTTAAGAACACCAACAGGAACAAAACGGCAGCCAAATACTGTGAAAACAGGAGAATGTGACCATCAAAGGTGAAAACAAAAGATTGTCTAAGATTGGAGATCGAAAAAAAATCTGAAAACAAAATATAGTAATCGCCACTGGAAATGAATGGGTCTGAGATCGTTTGACCAGGAAATGAGTTAAAAAGAAAAGAAAGTAAGGACAACAAAAGAAATTAAAACAAAGTGAATAAAAAATTGAAAAAGGCCAAAACAAAAGGTGTATTTTTGTAGACAGTGTGACCAGCATCCAGTTCAGGTTTATCATCCATCTGATGCAGTCACTACCACTTACCCTATTCTTCGTAATACTGTAAAACCCCTGATATCCGGAATTTAAGAAACTAGCAGCCTCAAGTAACCAGCCAAAAAAATTGTAAAAGTAAATGCTCTCTGAAGTAGCACATAAATCATTGGTGAAGATGGGAGCAAATACTTAGCCAGTAGAGAACTTTAGTCGTGCTTTGCTTGTAGCAGCTGTTTGAATAAAATTGTGTTGAATAAAACTGTGTCACTCAGGATGGAGAGCTGGTTGATGCTTATCCCTGCTAAGTAAATCACCCCAGTCAGAGGCTTTATCCGTAAAGTTGGGGGTGTGGGGGATTAATTATCTATAATGTTATTATTCGTCTTTTGGGCAATTCCAGGGATGGGAAGGAATGTGCAGATGCAGTCACAGTTAAATGCTTCAAAGAATATGACTGAAAATAAAGTAAAATGCTCTAAGGTTTAAATATTCATGCAAGTGAAGTTTATTCAGTGTAAATACAGCACAGTATTTTGCTTTTTGTCTTTTAAACTGTTTATCTTAATGCAGGTATATTAGTTAAGCATTGTAAGAGTATGTCTCAAGCAAGTGGAAAATACACTTATCCCCATAGGTACTAGATACCGGGGATTTTGCTGTACATAACCTTCCACACATACACAATGTTATCCCCTCAGCACACGCAGACACACACCTCTCTGCCCTTGTGCACACGCGCACACACCCCTCTGCCCTCATGCGCGTGCACATACACACGCATGCACATGCACTTCACATTATAGAGAGTGAGGCAAGTAGTTTTTAGCTTGGGAACAATAATGATCAGTTTCACAAGATGGACAGAAAAATACCAGATGAAATTTACATTTGACTTAACACCACTGATTCTAGCCACTCTGTACAGACTTGTAACAACCAAGGATTACAATTCACTACCTGCCATTCCTTGTCTAATGTGGGCACTGCTCCATTGGTTTCCATCAGTCCTGATCCCCTGTGTAGTGCACACCTTACCAATGATTCCTGCGTTATCCACAGCTTATGACCTGGAGTGGAGCGGGGTTCATCCCAGAACCGAAGAGCGAAAAAGGAAGAGCAACTGCACATGGTAGACTTTATAGCAGAGTAAGCTGGAGGGTCTGGCCCAGGGAATCACTTGGTGATGAAAGGGGCCAACGGTCAGGTGTGCACTAATGGGTGGATGCAATCCCACCTTGATTAGCAGGTAATGCAACTTCTGACTAAATTCCAGTTGGAGCATGGATTGCCAATGAATCGAGCAAGGCTCTATGTGGCTGCAGGCGACAGGAGCACTGGAGGCGAATCCACAGACTTCTGAAGGGACCCTCTTTGCTTCTCTTTCCACTAGTGTTTGGGGTACCCGGTAATGTTCATGGTGACTCTTTGTTTACCTTATGGCAGTCCAAAGTTGAAGTATATCACGTATATTACATTTTTAATATAATAAACAGTATAGTTAGCTTAATGGTTAGTGCAATGCAGTTACAGCGCCTGCAATTGTGATCCAGGTTTGAATCCCATGGTGTCTGTAAGGGATTTGTATGTTCTCCTGTGTCCGTGTGGGTTTCCTCTAGGCATTCCAATTTCCTCCAACCCTTCAAAATGAACTGGGATTGTAGGTTGGGGAGCAAGGGTTTGTTGGCCAAAAGGGCCTGTTACCGTGCTGTATGTCTACATTAAAAAAAAATGTATTACGTGACATTCAAAGCACACCCCAATTCAACGGATCAGTCAGATAACCAGAACAGGGGGAGAATTAAGAATGACAAAATCCTGCGCTGGTGGATAGAATTGTCTACATTTAACTACGATATTCTATACCGCCCCAGGAGACTCAACGAGCCCCCGGACGTGCTGTCCAGAGGCACTTGTGCCATCCTTAACCACATGTCCCAGTTGCAGAACTTGCACAATGAGCTGGGCCACCCGTGAGTCGCTAGACTGTTTCACTTCATTAAAACCCAAAACCTCCCATTTTCAGTCGAGGAAGTGAGGTCAGTGAACAAGAGCTGCCCCATCTGAGCGGAGTGCAAACCACAATTTTACCGGCCAGACAAAGCCACCCTGATAAAAGCTACCAAACCTTTTGAGTGCCTCAGCCTCGATTTTAAAGGCCTGGTCCCATCCAATAATAGAAATGTCTATTTCCTAAATGTAATAGATGAATATTCCCATTTCCCCTTCGCAATCCCATGTTCTGATGTAAAATGCCTTCAGGCATATTTAGGTACTCGAACTACATACATACACACAGACAGGGGAGCTGCATTCATGAGCGGAGAAGTACAGCAGTACCTGCACGAGAGAGGGATTGCTACCAGCCGCACTACAAGTTACAATCCCAGGGGGAATGGACAAGTTGAAAGGGAAAATGCCACTGTCTGGAAAACGGTCCTCTTGACTTTAAAATCAAAAGACCTGCCTGTTACTAGATGGCAAGAAGTGTTGCCAGAGGCCCTACACTCTATACGTTCTTTGTTGTGTCCTGCCACTAACATGACCACACATGACCATATCTTTTCTTTCACAAGGAAAGCCACGACGGGCCCAGTGCTGCCTAAATGGATGATGACACCGGGACCTGTTCTCCTCCGGAAGCACTGCAGACCCAACAAAGCGGACCTGCTGGTGGATCAAGTGGAGTTGAGGCACGCGAACCCTCAGTACGCCTTCGTCACATTCTCAGATGGAAGAGAAGACTCGGTGGCCACCAGGGATCTCGCGCCGGCCGGATGTGTGAACAACGCGGAGGAAACACAGATGTCTACGGATCAACAAGGAGCGCAGCAGCAGTCACTAGAACAGTCGTCCATCGAGTCACCCCAGAGGACTATACCACCCACCCCGGAAATCAGGACCCTGGGTATGCCCACCCCACAAAATATCACCACCCTCGGCTTGATGGTTGGACCTAATCCCATACAAGAGGATCACCAGCCCACACGGCCACATGACCAACCAGTACTTCCCATTCCCACACCTCCACCAAGAAAGGCCGAAAGACCGCACACCCCACCCCTATACCACTACCATGGAAGTCCAGAAAGCAACGGAAGCCACCAATAATTTTGGACTTATGAACTTACAAGCACGGGAAGGAGGGGGGGTGGGTGGGGGTAAGGGATAATTTTTAAGTTGGGGGGGTGAATGTGGTGATATGTAATTACACCACAAGGTCACCAGGGGTCATCCCTTGTATATAAAGCAGCCCAGAGCTACAGTCTAGCCTTGCAGAGAGACCTCTTAGTGTACATATTAGTTTATTAAAGCTGTCTTACACTCGCACTGCTGGTGTGGTTATTGCCAGTACACTAACCCCATCACTAATAAACACACGCGCGCCATGCCCCATTCCTCTCTCTCTCACAGCTCAAACATACATGCACTTGCCCGCCACCAATGCTCCATTCACATATGCGCCTTCACCTGGAACCGCTGCCCGAGCTCATAGACGTGGCCCCGGTGTTCGCAGCCGATCCTCTCGCAGCGGGGGCAGCAGTCGTTCGGGTAGTGGCTGACATGGATGCAAGGGGGCGGCAGGGCCGGGCAGACGGTGCGGCCACAGACGGGCCCCTCGGCGGTGCACTCGCACTGCGTGCAGTGATCCGAGTCCAGGGAGAACCACTCGCCCTCGTAGTACACGCTGCCGTTAGCCTCGCAAACACCGGGCATCGGCAACGCCGGGCTCCCTCTCACCAAAAGCGGCAACAGCAGGACGAGCGGGAGCGATCCGCCCGTCTGCGCTGACATGCTTCCTTCTGGCACGGTTGCTGGCTGCGATCTGAACACTCCCGTTCTGTTTCATCATCTGCAACTAAGTCAAGTTCAATCAAAATTCCAAGGAACCGCGATTAAAATGCGGAGTCTTGCTCCAGACTGGATTCTCTGCTTGCGTTTCCAGATTGTTGATACAACGGTTTGAGGATCTCCACGAAGATGGTATGGAAAAAAACACCATGCGTCAAATAGTTGTAAAACAAAATAAACTTCGCCGTGACTAGTCAGGAGATCTAATTTGCAAGGAGAGAGAATGAGACGAACAAATAAACGTAAGGGGGTCAAATACCAACGGCAGGCAGCCACAAACTGGTTTCATGTAAGGAAATAAATTATTCTTTTTTTTATATACATATGTCGTCGATCGAGGTTCTCCGCTCCGAATTAACCAGTTACCAGGCTTCTGGTTTTCCAAGTGAGCTTTGTCTGCCGCTGCAGCTTACTTGAATACTTCAGAGCGTCTCCGATCGGACCAAACAAGAGGTGTGAAACAGGATTGTCGCGCTGGAGAGACTCCAGCAAAGGGTGTGAAACAGGATTATCGCGCTGGAGAGACTCCAGCAAAAGGTGTGCAACAGGATTGTCCCGCTGGAGAGACTCCAGCAAAGGGTGTGAAATAGGATTGTCGCGCTGGAGAGACTCCAGCAAAGGGTGTGAAACAGGATTGTCGCGCTGGAGAGACTCCAGCAAAGGGTGTGAAACAGGATTGTGGCGCTGGAGAAACTCCAGCAAAGGGTGTGATTCGTCCGTTAACTGCGGGGGGATTGAGCGTGCTTAATGTTGGACTGGATCAAAAATGCACCTCAATCAGTCAAAATTTCTAACACGGAACTCTTGTCTTCTAACGTCGCGGAATTTTAGCCGCGTGCTTTTCAGAATAGAGCCCTGCCTGCCACTTGCAGAAGAGCACTCGACCTGCTGGAGAAGGGAAATGCGCGTCAGGCCCCACAGCGTCAGTGAGCATTTGAATCGTTCACTCTGCTCAGCATTCCGAGAGTGCTTCCTGATCTGATGAGTATTCGGAGCGTTAGTTGTGATTCAGCAGTTAGAAGATTGTATTTTGTACCATTGCGCAGGAAGATGCTGTGTAAGCTGTGTGGATATAAGCAGAAATGGTAACTAGGGTAATGAGAGGCTCTGTTAAAACCCTGACCCCTATCCAAGTTCTGGAAAAGTGTTCAGGAAATTAAACTAGCATGGTCAAAGTCTGTGTATTGTATGGTGGAGAAAAATACTTGATTGACAAAAAAAGTAGGGAAAGTGCCAAGAGAGAAACCAATGCAAAGGAGACGGAGAAACTGGAAGAAAGGGAGATTCTTGGAAGCAGGAATGGAGAAGGTGTGTGGTCATACATAGACTGAGGTTTAGTGTAGTGAAAGCACTCTTTCTTTCTTCTTTGGCTTGGCTTCGCGGACGAAGATTTATGGAGGGGGTAAAAAGTCCACGTCAGCTGCAGACTCGTTTGTGGCTGACAAGTCCGATGCGGGACAGGCAGACACGATTGCAGCGGTTGCAGGGGAAAATTGGTTGGTTGGGGATGGGTGTTGGGTTTTTCCTCCTTTGCCTTTTGTCAGTGAGGTAGGCTCTGCGGTCTTCTTCAAAGGAGGTTGCTGCCCGCCAAACTGTGAGGCGCCAAGATGCACGGTTTGAGGCGATATCAGCCCACTGGCGGTGGTCAATGTGGCAGGCACCAAGAGATTTCTTTAGGCAGTCCTTGTACCTTTTCTTTGGTGCACCTCTGTCACGGTGGCCAGTGGAGAGCTCGCCATATAACACGATCTTGGGAAGGCGATGGTCCTCCATTCTGGAGACGTGACCCATCCAGCGCAGCTGGATCTTCAGCAGCGTGGACTCGATGCTGTGGACTATTGTATAGATAAATGATATGACCTTTTATGCTCTCACTGGCCAGCTCGTGACTCCTCCCCTTTATCCCCCATAAAAGCTGTCATGTCCCCCCAGTTCGTGTCCGGGTCAGGGAGAACCAGCAACACAAGGGATGCTGTCCATCTCTTGCTAGTAAAAGCCTTCAATTCCAGTAACTTCAGTCTTTGCATAACTGATCGTGCATCAATTTTATTAGCAAGACGGTTTCTTCAGAACATGGACAAATATTTGAAGCTGGACTGCCTAGAAATCGACCCGAGAGAACCTGAAGCAGCCAACAAATTCGCACTCTGGTACTGCCGCTCCGGAAGATTCCTCGCAGCCTCTGAAGCTGCAATCCGGGCCGACGAAGACAAGCTCCATCAGGCACCATCTACCGGATGGTCTGGGACTGCCAGACAGACGGAGACACCATGGACATCCTGAAAGACCAGTACAAGTTAGAGGGGAATGAAGTCTATGCATGGCACATACTCCACTCAACCTTCAATGACTTTGTCAGGGCCCTGCAGAAACTTGTGAGGGATTGCAAGGGCCAGGCTGTGAATGCAGAGCAGCACACTCAGCTGCTGATCAGAGAAGCCTGAGGAGCAGGATTCCACTCTGATTATGTGAGGCAGAGGTTAATCAAACTGGCAAACACCCTGGACGGAGTCATCCACAACGCAGTATTGTTCTCAAGCGAATACGCGTCTGTCTCATGGGGGGAGGGGAACACAGGCGCCACCATCTTTAATGCAGTCACTTCTGCTGCTATTTCCAGCGACCTGGAATACTCGCGTGTGCACACCGTGAAGATCACCGGTCGCGATGACGTCACTTCCATCTGCTCCCTCTTCCCTTCCAGCAAACGCTTACCGGGCTGGGTGCATGCCATGGGGGCTGCCGGCAGCCAGTGGAACTCCTCAGTCACTGGCATCAGTAGCGCTGGATCAGTGCAGAACACACCAACTCTCCAGATCCATGATGGACAGTGGAAGCATGGTGAACTTCATCAATCTGAACACTGTACAGTACCTTATTCCCTTGGGGTGCAGCCCGGAAGGCACAGCATCTCCCTCGCCTTCAAATCCAAATCGTCTGAAGTTCTACTGTGACACTGATTACTCAAGGCATGGTATACTGTGATGTCAAGCTCCTAGTACTGCCCCAACTCTGCGCACCTGTCCTGCTGGGGTTAGACTTGCAGTGGAACTTAAAGTGCGTCACTCACCATGGAGAACAATGGCCCTCACCCTCCCCTCACAGTCTGTGACAAACAGTTTATGAACCACATGACCCTTCCTCACCACCTGGCTGACCAGCAGCCCCAATCCCATGGGGCCAACCAACAGCCCCAAACTCAATCACCGCATCCGAAATGCTCTGGAATTCCCCCCCCCTCCCTTGTTCACTAACCTCACCCCAGACTGTAAGCCATTGCCACTAAAGGTTGGCCATATAGTGCCAGGAACAGGTGATTTATTAAGTCTGAGGTAAGACACTTCCTTGCCGAGGGGAGTGATAGAGCGGATGTGAGGCCCTGGAGACCCCAAGTCATTGTAGTGAAAAGTGGGGAGAAATACCGGATGGTCATTGACTATTCCTAGACCATCAACAGGTTCACCCTGCTTGACACATAACCCCTACTGCGCATATCTGACATGGTGAACCAGATCACTCGATACAGGGTGTTTTCAACCACAGACCTTAAGTCTGCTTATCACCAGCTCACCATCTGCCCTGAGGACAGGCAATACACTGCTTTTGAGGCGGTAGGTCAACTGTACCACTTCCTGAGAGTCCCTTTTGGGGTCATGAATGGGGTGTCTGTTTTTCAAAGGGAGAGGGATTGGGTGGTGGATGAACACAGGCTGCAAGGCACTTTCCTATACCTTGATAACATCACCATCTGCGGCCATGACCAGCAGGACAATGACGAGAACCTCTAAAAATTCCTCTACGAAACGTCTCAACCTGACATATAACACAGGGAAGTGTGTCTTCAGCACATGTCACCTGGCTATACTAGGCTGCGTTGTAGAGAATGTAATCATCAGTTCCGACCCTGACCACATGCGCCCACTGTTAGAACTCCCACTGTTCCAAGGCCCTGAAAAGGTGCCTGGGAATTTTCCTCTATTATGCTGTGGGTTCCCAGCTATGCGGAGAAGGCCTGTCCCCTCATCAGAGCCACCGTTTTCTCAATCGGCAGAAGCCCGCGAGGTATTCGACCGTATCAAAGGCGACATTGCAACGGCTATGATGCACGCAGTGGATGAGTCCATCCTGTTCCAGGTGGAGAGCGACGCATCAGTCTTTTCCCTGATGCCACACTAACCAGGTGGGCAGGCCCATGGCGTTTTATTGCTCACCCTCCAGGGCCCCGAGATCTGTCACCCCTCCTTTGAGAGAGGCCCACGCTATCATTGAAGCAGTATAGCATTGGAGGCATGACCTTGCCGGTAAGCATTTTATCCTGCTGACTGACCAATGGGCAGTCGCCATGTTTAACAACCAGCAGTGGGATAAAATCAAAAATGACAAAATCCTGAGGTGGAGAATTGTGCTCTCCACCTACAATTACGACATTCTGTACTGGCCCAGAAAACTCAATGAGCCCCCTGACGCTCTGTCTCGAGGGACATGTGCCAGAGCACAGTTGCACGCATTGCATGATGGCCTCTGCCACCCAGGGATCGCCTATTTTTTTAAATTTCATCAAGGCTCGTAAAAGAACATCAGGATGCTGATCAAATTTTGCCGAGTCTGCACGGAGTGCAAACTGCGCTTCTACCAGCCTGACCAGTCATACCTGATCAAGGCCACTCGCCCATTTGAACGTCTATGGACTTCAAAGGACCCCTACCCTCCACGAACTGCAATGTATATTAACATCATCAATGAATACTCGCGGTTCCCCTTTGCCATCCCCTGCCCGGACATGACTGCAACTACCGTTATAAAGGGTCTGAACAACCTGTTCACCATTTTTGGATACCCCTGCTACATCCACAGCGATAGGGGTTCATCCTTCATGAGCAATGAGCTGCATCAATATTTGCTGACCAAGGGCAGGACCACCAGCTATAATCCCCCAAAGGGAATGGCCAGGTGGATGGAGAATGGCACGGTCTGGAAGGCAGTACTACTGGCCATAAAGTCTAAGGGCTTCCCCATCCCCCACTGGCAAGCAGTCCTCTCAGAGGCCCTCAATGCTGTCTAGTCCCTCCTGTATACGGCCACCAAAGAGACATCCCAGGAGACACTCTACATTCCCCAGGAGATTGGCGTCGGGAACTACCTTACCGACCTGGCTGACGTTCCCTGCGCCCATCCTGAGGACCCATAAGTCCGACCCCTCTGCTCGAGAGGGTCCAGCTGCTTCACGCTAACCCACGGTACACCTACGTGGCGTTCCCGGATGGACGCGAGGACACAGTATCCATCCAGGACTTGGCACACGCGGGAACATCTGGGACCCCCCCCCCCCCCCCCCAGCCCCTGTCAAGATGGTGGCGCCTGTGTCCCCCAGGAGACAATTCTGCATTGTGGATGGCTCCGTCCAGGGTGTTTGCCAGTTTGAGGTAGGCTCAGTCTTTTCTGCTTGAGTAACCTCTGTCTCACATAATCAGAGTGGACGCCTGCTCCTCAGGCTTCTCTGATCAGCAGCTGAGTGTGCTGCTCTGCATTCACACCAATGGCAACTCTTGGTCAACCTGACCAATGTAAAAATACATGATATTATGACGTGACAATAAAAGGAACCTTGAAACAGCTCTGCTCGTTGTCAAACCATCTTGTGTTCTGTCGTTTCTCTGAGCGTGAAGGTTAAAATCAGGGCAGGGACCACTGTCGTGGGGGTGGGGTCAGGGACATGGGGAGTGGAGTCGCGCTGGGACTGTTTGTATAGTTTTGACACGCTGAAGTTGCATGGACACGGTCATATCCATGGAGCGGGCGAGCACGGTGTCATTGCAGCGTTAGCGGCATTGGCAGGAGCACCGGCGGCATCCGCATGGCTTGTTGCCCACTTGCAATCACGTTTATTGTCATCGGAAGAACAACCCGACAAAGCAACGTTCTCCAGTCCCCGGTGCAAGGATCGGTGGAACTTACATGAGGCCAAGAATGATGCTCAGCCCGGGTGGGGGCTTTTTTTTCCAGCGTTCACCGACGGCTTGAAGAGCGCGTTGCTGAACGGGCTGACCCTGTCCCTCGACTCTCCGAGTTTGAGCGGGAGAACGGCGCCCCAGCCGGAAGAAGACCGTTCTCGCGAGAGGTGGCCGTTCTCGCGAGGGGTGGCCCTTGGAGACGAGAGTTTGTGACGGCGACGCTGCCGGACCGAGGGCGAGGTGAGTGTCCTGGGTTATTGATGAAGGCCGTTCTCGCGAGGGGTGGCCCTTGGAGACGAGAGTTTGTGACGGCGACGCTGCCGGACCGAGGGCGAGGTGAGTGTCCTGGGTTATTGATGAAGGCCGTTCTCGCGAGAGGTGGCCGTTCTCGCGAGGGGTGGCCCTTGGAGACGAGAGTTTGTGACGGCGACGCTGCCGGACCGAGGGCGAGGTGAGTGTCCTGGGTTATTGATGAAGGCCGTTCTCGCGAGAGGTGGCCGTTCTCGCGAGGGGTGGCCCTTGGAGACGAGAGTTTGTGACGGCGACGCTGCCGGACCGAGGGCGAGGTGAGTGTCCTGGGTTATTGATGAAGGCCGTTCTCGCGAGGGGTGGCCCTTGGAGACGAGAGTTTGTGACGGCGACGCTGCCGGACCGAGGGCGAGGTGAGTGCAGCGCCGAAGGTGTGTGGTCTCCCTCCTGGGTTATTGATAAAGGCCGAGATCACTCAAATTTCTGTGGTTCAATAGCGAACCGAGTTGGGTGTTTTGGAGTAGAGTGGGGAAATAAAATGTGTTTTCAGAGAAATCATGAGCCGCCCCCCCCAAAAAAAAACCCGACCTATCACAATTTCTCCAAAGAGTATGCTCAGTGAGTGGGGAAAGATACAGCAGGTGGACCAGAGGGGCAATGACATTATCCATTTGGGGAGGAAATAGAGAAAACAAGAATTTTTGGAGGCTACAGAATGGCTGGTTACAAAGGCCACCTCATTAAATGCTAAATTAAAATGTAAGCACGGGAAATCATTTGTCAAGCGAGAGGAATGTTGGCTTTTATTGCAGTCAAGAGTGCAGATTCGAGAAGTCTTTGTGACAACTATGGAGGGTGAAGGTGAGGCTGCACGTGGAGTAATGAGTACAGTGCAGAATTTTGGTATTTAAACAACGGGGAAGGCTGGCTTTTAGTGCCTGGAGGTTAAATAATAAAGAAGAAAAGGTGAGACCACGACTCTCCTCCATCAATGTGGGATATAGTTACTTTGGAGGGGGTTTGGTGACGATTTAGTTGTTTGGGGCTGAAAGGGTTGTCTCATGAGGAATGGTTACTTGTATTTGTTACAGTTTAAAAGAATGACATATTTTCATTTACTGTTCTCTGGAGCTGAAATTGGTACATGTTGTGAGAATGCCTCTCATTGTGGGACATAAGAATGTCAAAATAAGGAGCTGAGGGTTTATGACAAGCTGATTTAATGCTCTGAGTATTTTGCATTAATATATTTTGGAGAGTTTTGAAGGCTGAATCATATTCTGAGAGAAATGATAACAGAGAATCAATGGGCCATGGGGAATGGACAAGAAAGTGGTATTGAGATCAAATTCATATGCGTCATGATCTCGTCAATAAGACAAAGGAGATGATCATTAACAGGAGAGTAAGCTTGGGGGGTTATTTTACCTATTCCTGTTCCTTGTCGTTTCTGAATGCATGGATACCTTTCTTGGTCCTTAAACTCTGACTTTTATGCTCTTACTGTTCCTTCTGAGAGAAGACTTTTTAGTTCCCTGTCATTCTATTTTCTCTTATTCAACTTTATTTTCCTTTTCACCTCTCCTCTCAACAATGAAATATCCAGTGTGTTCTTTGTTATGCATATCTATTTCTTTGTTTGATCATATTTTGTTTCTATTTTGTCATTCACAGAGCTGTGGGTTCAGTTACTCTACTCTTTCCTGCCTTGTAGGGATATACATAGCTGATGTAAGAAACATCTCTTCTTTGGAGGTCACCCTGCATTCCATTACTACTCTAGCTGTTAATCTTTGCTTCTGCTTTACTTTGATCAAAACCTCGCAAAGACCATTGAAGTTAGCTCTTTTCTAATGACAAAATTCTACCTGAGATTGTATCTTGCTGCTTTTCATTATGAATCTAAATTTGTGCTGTGTGTTGGGGAATAAATAACACCTTATTCTTCAGAACAAGGTTCCTCTTTCCTTGTTTGGCTAAAAATGTATCAATCAAGCAAGTCTCATTGAACAAATTCTCTTTCTTCCGAGTCCTCAAAATAAGCATATCTTATTTTTTCCATATATTTATTTCCTTGCACATTTGCTCATTCATCTGTTTTCTATTATTTTGCGGTCTTCATATTTCCGATTTATTGTCAGAGACATCACATACAACCTTGAGATTCTTTTTCCTGTAGGCGAGGTAAAATTACCACTTTTTTCCACTGACAACACAGTTAATTTGTCATGCAGCATCCTGGGATAAGAAGCTGTTTCCACTGGCCACCTTTAACTGGGATACTGACTGCTTTTCCACTGAACACAACTTAACCCCAGGGATTGGAGAGTCTACTTTCAAATGCAATAGATGGAAGTTGTCCTTTTTCCACTGGTTTAAACTGCACGCCAGCTTCAGATGCCACTGGGGATATGAGTAGGGGTTGTGCAAAAAAAACCTCACTATACACATGTAAACAAAAATGTAAGCAAACTGCAATACAGAGAGAAAAAAAAACAATAAAATGCAAAAGTAAGAGTCCTTAAATGAGTCCTTCATTGAGTTTGTTGTTGAGTCTGAAGGTGGAGTAGTGGTAGCTAATCTTGGACCTGGTGGTCCAAATGTTGTGGCACCTATACCGCTTTCCTGATGGCAGCAGTGAGAACAACATATGCTGAATGATGTGGATCATTGATGATTGCTGCTGATCTCCGACGGCAGCGTTCCCTGTAGATGTTCTTGATGGTGGGGAGGGTTTTGCCTGTGATGCCATGGGTTGTGTCCACTATCTTTTGTAGGAATTTCTGTTCAGAGGTATTGGTGCCCCCATACCAGACTGTGATGCACCAGTCAGCACACATCTGCAGAAATTTGCCAGGGTTTCTGATATCATACCAAACCTCTGCAAATGCCTGAGGAAGTAGAGGTGTTGCCATGCTTTCTTCACAATGCCATTAGTGTATTGGGTCCAGGAAATATCATCTGAGATGGTGACTCCCAAGAAATTAACTTTGTTCACCCTCTTTATCTCTGATTTCCCCCAATGGGTTACTGAATTGTACGTACACTTTTGGTTTTCCTTTTCTGAAGTCAACAATTGGCTTCTTAGTTTGTTAGTGACATTGAAAGTGAGATTTTTGTTAGTTCACCTTCAGCCAAATTTTCAATTGCCCTTCTGTATGCTGACTCACCGCCCCTTTTTATACATCCCAATACCGAAGTATCGGCATCGCATTTGTAGATTCTGTTGTTGTCGTGCCAAGCCACACAGGTATTGGTGTACAGCAGGGAACTAAGAGCACAGGCCTGTGATGTAATTTCAACAGCATGATGGTTACTTCCTTCTTAACACAATCCAAATGGATTCTATCCCTTTAGTATATCCTCTCTCTAGCATTTCAATTGGGAGTCAGCCGTTTTTGCTGTTTGGGTAGCCCTTGATTGTCATCTTGCATTGCTTTACCCTGAGAGTGGAAACGTGCTCTGAACTTCCTCTCCACAGCAGTCACCACTCACTCGTTGTCTCAGCCCTGCTGTTTTGTTAGTGTATTCTAAATAAAGATTTTAAAATATGAAATACTACAACACAGTACAGGCCCTTCGACCTTCGATGTTGGGGAGACTTAGATATTCCTTCCAAAATAAAAATACTAAACCCTTTCTGGCTTGTGACTTTTTTCATCCATGTGCCAGTCTAAAAGTCTCTTAAATGCTCCTAATGTTTCATCCTCCACCCACCATCCCTGGCAGGCATTCCAGGCACTCACAACTTTGTGATTTTACATATATATATATACACGAAGATTTATGGAGGGGGTAAAAGTCCACGTCAGCTGCAGGCTCGTTTGTGGCTGACAAGTCCGATGCGGGACAGGCAGACACGGTTGCAGCGGCTGCAGGGGAAAATTGGTTGGTTGGGGTTGGGTGTTGGGTTTTTCCTCCTTTGCCTTTTGTCAGTGAGGTGGGCTCTGCGGTCTTCTTCAAAGGAGGTTGCTGCCCGCCAAACTGTGAGGCGCCAAGATGCACGGTTTGAGGCGATATCAGCCCACTGGCGGTGGTCAATGTGGCAGGCACCAAGAGATTTCTTTAGGCAGTCCTTGTACCTTTTCTTTGGTGCACCTCTGTCACGGTGGCCAGTGGAGAGCTCGCCATATAACACGATCTTGGGAAGGCGATGGTCCTCCATTCTGGAGACGTGACCCATCCAGCGCAGCTGGATCTTCAGCAGCGTGGACTCGATGCTGTCGACCTCTGCCATCTCGAGTACTTCGACGTTAGGGATGAAAGCGCTCCAATGGATGTTGAGGATGGAGCGGAGACAACGCTGGTGGAAGCGTTCTAGGAGCCGTAGGTGATGCCGGTAGAGGACCCATGATTCGGAGCCGAACAGGAGTGTGGGTATGACAACGGCTCTGTATACGCTTATCTTTGTGAGGTTTTTCAGTTGGTTGTTTTTCCAGACTCTTATGTGTAGTCTTCCAAAGGCGCTATTTGCCTTGGCGAGTCTGTTGTCTATCTCATTGTCGATCCTTGCATCTGATGAAATGGTGCAGCCGAGATAGGTAAACTGGTTGACCGTTTTGAGTTTTGTGTGCCTGATGGAGATGTGGGGGGGCTGGTAGTCATGGTGGGGAGCTGGCTGATGAAGGACCTCAGTTTTCTTCAGGCTGACTTCCAGGCCAAACATTTTGGCAGTTTCCGCAAAGCAGGACATCAAGCGCTGAAATTACCCCTGATATCTCCCCTAAACTTTCTTCCTTTCACTTTGTAGAGATGTCCCCTGGTGTTTGCTATTCCTGCCCTGGGGAAAAAGTGCTGGCTGTCCATCCTGTCTATGCCTCTCAGAATTTTGTAGACCTCTATTAAGTCTTCTCTCATCCTTTTTCCAATCCAGACAACATCCTGATAAATTTTCTCTATGCCCTCTCAACAGCTTCCATGTCCTTCCTATAATGAGGTGACCAGAACTGTACTCAATACTCTAAGTGTGTCTCCCCAGAGATTTGCAGAGTTGCCACATAACCCCTGAACTCTGGAACTCAATCTCCCTATTTATGAAGCCCCAATACCATAGACTGCCTTAACTATCCTATCAAATCGCATGGTGACCTTTAAGAATGTATGGAGTTGGACCCCAAGGCAATGTCCCTCTGTTCATCCACTCCCTTAAGTAACTGACTACTAACCCTTTACTCATCCTTCTGGTTTGTCCTTCTAAAATGCATCACCTTACACTTATCCAGATTGAATTCCATCTGCCATTTCTCTGCCCAAATCTGCATCCTATCTATATCCTTTTGTAACCTTCAGCACCATTTACAACTTCTCCAACCTTTGTATCATCTGCAAACTTAGCTGAACCCTCTTCATCTTTGCAATTTATAAAACTCAAAAAGAGCAAGGGTCCCAGAACAGATTCCTGCAGAACTCCAATAGTCACTGACATCCAGGCAGATTACTTTCTGAACACTACTACCCTTTACTTTCTACACAGAAGCCATTTTTAAAAAAAATACAAGTTTCCGTGGATCCCATAACTTTCTGAATGAGTCTCTCTGGGGGACCTTGTCAAATGGCTTTCTATAGACCACATCTATCACCTTACCCTCATCAGTTTTTTTTTAAACTTCCTCAACAACTCAATTAGCCCTGTGAGGTAAGACCTTCCTTTCACAAAGTCATGTTGTCAATCAATGAGTAGACAGTACTTCTCCAAATGTTCATGGATCCTATTTTTAAAATATTTTTATTTGATAGAGAAATATTACATGTATATATTGTTTAGATATTAACAATATAGCTTTTATAATGCAACAGAATATGTCATATATAAATGATACATTGTCGTATAATTCTCAAAAAAAGTGAAATATCTGTATGAGAATTTCACCTCATATTCTAATACTGAGATATATTTGTGATTATCTAAATAGACCAATCTCTTCCAGTTGTAGGGAAAAAAAACCCAAAAATAAGAACAAAAGAAAATAAATTGTAAAGAATCAAGTTTCGGTTCATGGACATTGCATAGAAAATCCCCAGAGCTCCCCGCCTAAGTAATCAAGTTATGATAGCAGTCCATGAATGGGCTCCCTATCTTGTCAAATTCAATCTTGAACTCTTTAACATTATATCTATTTTTTTCCAAAGTCAAGCAAGACATAACATCCTTTAACCATTGTAGGATTCCTCTCCAATAGTTTGCCCACCGCTGACATAGACTCCCTGGTCTATAATTCCCAGGATTCTCCCTATTACCTTTTTTTAAACAAGAGGACTACATTTGCCATTCTTCAATCCTCAGTCACCTCCCCTGTGGCCAAATAGGATTCAAAGATCATAGCCACCACCCCAGCTATCTCTTCCCTTACTTCCCAAAGCAACCTGGGGTATATTGCATTTGGCCCCAGAGACTTGGCAATCTTAATGTTTTTAAGAAGATCCAATGCTTTCTTAATCTCAGCATAATCCAGTACACAAGCCTGTTCTATTCCGATCTCATGCTGATCAAGGTCCTTTTCTCTTGTGAATAGTGAGGCAAAATATTTATTTAAGACCTCCCTAATGTCCTCCGTCTCCTATAGTGGCCCCACCTTCATTCTTGTCATCCTTCTGTTCTTTACATATGCATAGAATCCTTTTGGGTACTTCTACATGCCAAGGCCTTCTCATGCCCCTTTTGAGCTCTCCTAAATCAACCACAGTTCTTTCCTACCATCTTTTCCCTGTCCCAGTGGGTCAAGCCGATCCTGCACCCAGTGCAAGTGCTCTCTAAACTTCCTCCAAATTAGTTCTGTGTTTTCTTCCTTGAACATCTGTTTCCAATTTACTCTCACTGGTTCCTGCCTCATCCCATCAAAATTAGCCCTTCCCCAATTAAGCACCTTCCCATTTTGTCTGTTTTTATTCTTTTTCATAGCAATGCTGAAGCTCAGGGTGTTGACATTCTCACCAAAAGGGTTCCCCAATGAGAGCTCTGCCACTTGTCCAGGTTCATTACCTAGTATTTGATACATTATGGCCTCTCTTCTTTTTGACTGGTCTGCATACTGTGTAGTTCAATCTGGATAAGTGTGACACACCAGACAAATTCAGCCCCATCTATCTTGCAGACTTCTTGCAGACAACAAGTGTCAGTCAATGTTAAGAAAGTTGAAATTACTCATAACTACAACCCTGTATTTCCTGCACCATTCCAGAATCTGCTTGCTTGTCTGTTCCTCAGTGTCCTGAGGGCTATTTGGGAGCCTATAAACTACTCCCAGTTCGGTAGTTGCTCCCTTCTGATTTCTGACTTCCTCCCACACTGGCTCAGTAGATGCTCCTTCTGCAGCATTCTCCCTTTTTATAGCCATGACACTACCTCTGACCAGTAATGCTATTTCCACTCCTCTTTTACCTCCCATCCTCAGACCTAAAGCACAGTACCTGTATCGGTTAATCCTGCCCTTCTTCCAGCCAAGTCTCTGTTACAGGCACAGCATTGTAGTTCCATATACTGATCAATCCTCCCAAGTTTTTCTTTTTTATTCCTAATACTCCTAGCGTTGAAATAGACACGTTTCACATCCTCTAACTAACTACATTTATGTTTCCTCCCCTACCTGTCCTTCCTCACAAACTCAGATCACATTGCACCTTGCTTGTGATCTTCTGATCTATTCTCTGCTCTCACATTCTGGTTCCCACCCCTCTGCCAAACTAGTTTAAACCTACCCCAACAGCTCTAGCAAACTTGCCTGCCAGGAAATTGGTCCCTTTCCAGTTTGGGTAAGCCCATCTTTTTTGTACAGGTCAGACGTTCTCCAGAAGAGATCAATGATAATTTTATATAGTCTCTTAGCTTTTGAACACTAATATTTACTCAAATATCCTTAGGTGTGAAAGCACTTATTCATATATCTGACTTCCTTTTCTCCACAGATTCCACCTGGAAAATAATTGTCAATTCTTAATGCAATCATCTAAGGGACAGTCTCCTTATTCTAATGCCTTTGAATTTGACACACTGCTATGAATCTAAATGAGAACGAAGACAGCAAACTTACAGATAGCTATGAACAACCTTCATCACTGTGGAAACTAATTGAGGAATGTGTCCCTCCATGTGAGAGAGATGAAATTAGAATAATTCTGGGAGAGTCAGCAGTGGACCTCACTCTGGACTTGCATGGAGAGGCAAGGAATATAACTTCATTGTCATTCCATACTCTGGATAGAAGTGTATTTAAGTGATTAAATATTTCATATGTAGAATCCTAGAGGATTGGACCATTTCTTCTGTTGTGCTTGCTTTTAGTCCCTAACTGTAAAGTTATCCATCCTCCAATATCTGATCAACATTAGATATCATGATCTTTTTGGGTTACTTTCAGCTTTTTGGATGGGATGGGGGAAAATCTCTCCTTGCACAAATTTTATCCAGTGGTTTTAAATGGAGTATACATATATTTGGTCATTTATTTGCTCTTACAGCTTGGTTTCACTTTTCTCTGAATAAAGAAAAGGCGTAATTCAACAATGTCTTATGGTTGGAAATGTTACATTTAAAAGTATGGCATTAGAGGCATTGTACCATTTTTTTAACTTAAGTCAGAAAGATGGTAATCTGCTGAAGTAACTCCTTGGCTGCCAGACTAATTCTGAAAGAGTCATAAAGAATAAGTAACCTGCATAAAAATGAGCATCAAATCCCTAAGTTGATCAGCAGGAAGGAACATTTCCAATTGTGAATAATTTAACAATTCTGAAAAATAATGACAGAATAGCCTCATAAAATATGCTTTTAAAATTTAGAATAGGCAATAAATGTAATACCGTTGGTTGATCTTTCAACCAGGCTCCAGATTTGTAAGGGAAGTTTTATTCAGGTTTGAGATTAACAATTATACCAGGCAAATTGTGTATGAGAGGGATACTGTGTCAGAGCTATGGTCCCTTAACTCCTCGTTCTTCATAATGCACTGTAATAAATGGGTGGAAAGGCTTTTATGAAGAAATTTTATTTGAAAAAGCAACATGTTCTAAGTCTTTGCTGTGGAATTTGTTGCACTAAGTTCTGTAATAATGGTCAAAATTTTAACAGACAGCTGAATTATACATATCTGGAGTGAGGGGGAATCTATGATCTTGTAAACTAGGTTTTGCGAGTTTGTTCCTCACTGGGTTTCCATTTCTGTGAGGGGCGCTGGACAAAGTGGCAACACTCTGTATTCCTTACAGTAGACAAAGTTAAAGAATTTCATGCATGTTACATTCTAAATGTAGTATTACATGACAATAATGGAATGGTTACTTTTATTTCCTTTGGCCATTTTAAGGTTAAATTTATCATTCAATAAAAATGGTTAAGATAAACATAATGTTTGATATAATTGGAGCAAGACACCCCCCCCCCCCACCTTATACTTGATCTCTTTCAAACAAGGCCAATATGTAATTTGCCTTTCTAATTGGTTGCTGAACTAATTACTATGTATCTCATTAAGAAACAACAGTGGATGAGCTGTGAACTAATTAAATTGGAGACCGAATGAGAGAAGGAATGGCCTACTCCAGTTTCCTATGTTTAAATAGAAATCTTAGACGCTGTAAATGTATCAGGAATTATTTAAACTTGAACACAAAGTTCAAAGGATTTCAAGCCGAGTAAAAAAAGAGTACGTGTCAAAAATAATCTGATAATTTCCCATGCAAGTGGAATACATTCTGGTTGACAGTGCTTCCCTGAAACTGAAAAGTGTTCTCTTGCTGTACCAGGAATAATATGATCTTTAAAGTTTGAGTAAGTATGCTGCCTTGGAATGAATGCAGTGTTTTACTTTTTTCATTTTTTAAAAATTGTTAGATATGCTGTTAGTTTTTTTTCTAGAATTTTATTTAATATTCAACTTTTTAACACATGTATATATTTGACTTGGCTGTCTTTGTCATGGTTGGATTGGAACTTAAATTCAGATGTAAAGCATCCTGTGATATTTTTAAAAAATCTTAAAGTACTTCATGAAATACATGTTTTATAATTAATTTGCCAATATCAGAAATCAATTAAAAAGTGACCACAACAGTAGATGCTAATCAAAATATTGCAGGAAGTGGAAATATAAAAGTTATACAGAATATGCTGAGAAAATGAAGAGAGAGACTGTTGATGTGCTAATCTGGATCTTAAAAAAAACAACGTTGGAGGAACTCAGCAGGCCAAGTAGCATTTGTGGAGCAAAGGGATAATCAAAGTTTTGGGTCGAGACAGGGTGTATAGGGGTGATAGTAAAAAGAGGTGAGAATGAGAAAATGAGTTTTAAATTACAGGAAAGGTGGGGGAAGATTGGACAGTATAAAGAGAATGTAGCAACTACTATATAATTTTTTTTAAAAAAAAGCTCGGATGCTAAGTGAGCTCTTTTGACACTTTTGAGAAACTCACGTCAAGTTTTAAAACAGATTATTAATTAGCACAAAAAGACTCATAACATCCATGGTAACATTCTTATACTTGGAAATGGTAAATGTCTTATTTATAACGACCAGTCTCTTTATTAACATAAAGTTCAATCCTCTCAGTAACGGTCAACAAAAATATCGGAGCCTCACCCACTGCCTAACCTGCCAGTACAGCCAACACGGGCTCACTAACTGCTCTCTAACTGCATGCAAACTCCGCGCATGTGCCAACCCAAGTCCATAGCACATGCGCATTGTAAGATACCAAATGTGCGCAGCCTCTGTACCCCGGAACAATGCCGACGCCTATGACTACTATCAATAATGGTAAGCCATGAGCTTTTGGCTCTTACACAGGCCCCTAAATATTGTCTCAAATAATAATTGAACAATTATAAATAATCAAATACAGTAAATTCCAATATTATGTAGATCTCCTTCATTCTTCAGAGGTTATCAGCACATAGCCTTGAAAAGAGTGATCTTTATCACCACTGTGGACCAGTCTGTGCAGTGGGCAAAGGGTAAGTTCCATAAAGGACCATATAAAATCACTTTTGGGCTTGTCAAAGTTCCTCAGTCTCTTGTAGAAGATAGACTTTGTTGATGGATCTGTTGAGAAAGCCAGTTTTGGTCTTGATTCGAACAGATGAACAAGTCCCCTTTTGTCCAGAACGGTCGCAACAATTTTTCCAGTTAGCTAAAAGTTTCGAGGCACTTAATCATCCATGATGCTCATGATGTCTCCTGGTGTGAAGTTGTGTCTGATATTAAAGCATTTCTGTTGTTTCTACAGTTGGAGGAAGATATTCTTTAAACCATCTTTTCCACAACAAGTCCAACTTATACTGAACTTGTCTCCACCTGCAATGAGCATATATGTTTTCATTCAGAAACTCTTCCGGTGGCATCGATAGGTTAGGAGCAGGTAATTCGTGGTAATTGTTTCAAGGTAATTTGGATCTGTTGAAGCCTTGGTGATTGGACGACTGTTGAGGATAGCCTCAGCTTCACATAAAACTGTGTGGAGACCATCCTCGTTGAAACTTTGCACATTTAGGGTGTAATTGAGAACCTTTCACACTGATATAATTAATCTTTCCCATACACCTCCGTGGTGTGAGTCAGCAGAGGGATGGAAGATCCAATTGATTCCTTTCTGTGGCACTGAATTATGGATTCGATCTTGATTCCAGCATTCAATTGCTTTCCTCAACTCGAGCTGAACTCCCACAAAATTGGTGCCATTGTCAGATTGTAGTTCTTTCACTTGAACACATCTGGCTATAAAATGCCGAAGGGCATTGATGAAAGGTCTATGTCAAGTGATGATGCCACTTTGATGTGAATTGCTCTTGTAGCTAAACATGAAAATGACACCATAGCGCTTCACAACACACTTAACTTCAAAGGGTCCAAAATAATTGACTCCAACGTATGTGAAAGGAGGTTCATCAGGGAGAGTCTCTGTCCAGGGGCAAATCTGCCATCTGCTCTTGTCCAGGAGTAGTATTTATATCCCAACAAACTTACTTTTTCACAATTTTTCTGATTGACACAGTGGCACCAGGAATCCAATATTTTTAGTGTAGTCTGGATGACATGGTTGTGACCACCATGACCCACCTCTTCATGAATGTGTCAAAGAATCAGATTAGAGATATGAAAATCTTTGATCATTATGACAGGGGTCACCCACCAACTCTTAAAACATCATTTTCCAGAATGGGGTTGAGTTTACGAATGTGGATAGTTAACATTCATTCCTTTTCTCAGACTTGAGATTTCATTTGCAAATCCCTTCTAGCAAAAGCAGATTATCTCCATTTCAGCATCAACCAGTTCCTCAACTGTGAGACCACTATTTTCTTGAGTCTCGAGATTTCCTATCTCTTTTGTGCAGACCTCTCTGATGGATATTAACTAGATGAAATTGAGCAAGAACACCGCTTGCTTTCTTTTCCTCTTTCTGCTATGATATAGAAACAGTCTTTTAAATCTGAACATCCATACTACTGCCCTTTTCAAATGAGTCCGGGATGAGAAATAATAGATTAAGCGGCTTACTGGATCAACTTCTTCAGGTGATATATGAACAGCATTTACAGGTATTCTCCTGATTTCAGAGTCCTCTGGAGAGTTTCCTCCCAATCCATCAAAATTTTGAGGCCACTTCCTGAGGTCAAAGAAGAAATTGAGGCTGGACACCCATATTTCTTCAGAAAAGATTTGACTTTAAAATCTCGAAGCCATGACTGCTGGATTATTAACTGTATTGCATGTGAGATTTTGACAATTGCAGCAATTCAGTTGGCTACAAAAGTTATTGGTCATGTATTTGAGCACAGAGGTGCCATTGATCCAAACTATGGAGTCTGCTAGTTTAATCTGCAGCATTTTTCTCCACTCTGTGTCCATTGCGCTCACCATGGTGGCAGCACTCAACTCCATTTGAGAGATGGTGGCTGGCTTGAATGGAGCCTCTCTTGCCTTTTCCATCACAAACCCATAATGTGCCTGTCCTTGGTTATCATTCAATAACAGGTAACTGACAGTTCCTTAACTGTCCTCACAGACATCAGCAAAATGTTGAGCAGATGTCACCATTCCAAAAATTGTGAGTTTGAAACATCTGTCAACCACAGTCTTCCACTTTATGAAGATCCTGAATCCAACACATCCATTACTGTTCAATGGAGACTGGTATAGTTTCATCCTAACCAATCCTTTTCCTGCACAAATCTTGCAGGATTTTCTTTGCCAAGGGAAAGGGGATTATATATTGAACTGATTGTTGAAAGAATCACCCTTCTTGTGAGCGATTAGTCTTTCAAGATGATTTTGAACTTAAATATGTCAGACTGAAGACACCATTATACACCTAACACCCTCTCCACAGGAAGGTTGTGGAAATGTGCAGATTCTTCATTTGCTGTCTCTGTTTCAGGTATGGTAGTCAACACATGACGATTGTTCCTTATCCACTTGGCAAGTAGAGAGGCTCCCTTGAAAGAAATTGCTCGTAGCTCATGATAAAGAGCTATTGCATCTTCTGAAGATGTAGAAGTGAGGTTGTCATCACATAGAAATGGTACTTCCAGCTTTTTAAAAAGTTTTTACACAATGAACCATAATCAATCAAAATACATAAACATTTCCCTCTTAAATATACACAGAGGTATTTTCTCCCCTTTTTAATTCCCCCTACCTTTCCTCCTTCCTTCCCACCCCCCTCCAAACCCATTAAACGTTCAACATATACAATACAATAAAACCATTAAACAATGTCATCACACAATGAAAATAAACAAAATTGTGTCATCTACTTTTACACACTGGGTCAGTTCATTTCGTCTTCTTCTCATTTTATCATTTTAGGGGATGGAGGTCCGCGGTAAGTACTCTGTTGTGTTCCATGTACGGTTCCCAAATTTGTTCAAATAATGTGACTTTATATTTTAAATTATATGTTATTTTTTCCAATGGAATACATTTATTCATTTCCATGTACCATTGCTGTACTCTCAGGCTCTCTTCTGATTTCCAAGTTGACATTATACATTTTTTTGCTACAGCTAAGGCTATCATAATAAATCTTTTTTGCGCTTCATCCAGTTTGAGGCCTAAATCTTTACTTCTTATATTACTTAGATTTTTTGGTATGTTGCTTTTTGTGATTTTATTTAAAAACATCTATCTGATAATGTTGGATCCCATTTATTTAACTTTTGGGGCGTGATATATGACCAGTGTAACCAATTATATTGTATCATGCGTAACCTCGTGTTTATTATATTTTTCATAGTTCCAGAGCATAACTTTTCCCATATTTCATTTTTTATCTTTATGTTTAAATCTTTTTCCCATTTTTGTTTGGGTTTATAGCTTATTTCATCATTTTCCTTCTCTTGCAGCTTGATGTACATGTTTGTTATAAATCTTTTTATTATCGTGTTTCTGTAATTACATATTCAAGGCTGCTTCCTTCTGGTAATCTCAGTCTGCTTCCCAATTTGTTCTTTAAGTAGGTTTTCAATTGGTGGTATGCAAACATTGTACTATGAGTTATTCCATATTTGTACTTCATTTGTTCAAATGTTAATAAATTATTTCCCCCAAAACAATTTTGTATTCTTTTAATTCCTTTTCTCTCCCATTCTCTAAAGGAAAGGTTATCTATTGTAAAAGGGATTAGCTGATTTGCGTCAATAATAATTTTAGTAGTTGGTAATTTGTTATTTTCCTTTCTAAGTGAATCTTCTTCCATATATTGAGTAAGTGATGCAATACTGGTGAGCTTTTATATCATATCAGCTTTTCATCCCACTTATAAAGTATATGTTCTGGTACCTTCTCCCTTATTTTATCTAGCTCTATCTTAGTCCAATCTGGTTTTTCCCTTGTCTGATAAAAATCTGATAAATACCTTAATTGTGTTGCTCTATAATAATTTTTAAAGTTTGGTAACTGCAAACCACCTTCGTTGTACCTCTCTGTTAATTTATCTAGTGCTATCCTCGGTTTCTCCCCCTTTCCATAGAAATTTCCTTATTATTCTCTTTAGTTCTTTAGTTCATTGAAGAATTTCTCAGTTAAGGGAACTGGTAATGATTGAAATAAGTATTGTATCCTTGGAAAGACATTCATTTTAATGCAATTTACCCTCCCTATCAACATTAGCGGTAATTCTTTCAATGTTCTAAATTTTCCTGCAATTTCTTTATTAGTGGCTGATAATTTAATTTGTACAGGTGGCTTAAATTATTATCTATCTAATAGCTAGGTATTGGATTGCTTGTGTTTGCCATTTAAATGGTGATTCTTTTTAAAATTCTGTATAATCTGCATTACTCACTGGCATCGCTTCACTTTTATTTGCGTTGATCTTGTACCCCGATATTTGTCCATAATCCTTCAATTTCTTTTGTAGTTCTTTTATTGATATTTCTGGTTCTGTTAAGTATACTATGATGACATCTGCAAATAAACTGATTTTATATTCCTTCCCCTTTATTTTTATCCCTTTTATTTTATTTTCTGTTCTTATCAGTTCTGCTTTGGTTCTATTGCTAAAGCGAACAGTGAGGGAGATAGTGGACATCCCTGCCTAGTTGACCTACTTAATTTAAATTGGTTTGATACATATCCATTTACTGTCACCTTCGCCAATGGTCCCTTATATAATGCTTTAATCCCATCAATATATTTTTCTGGTAGGTTGAACCTCTGTAATACTTCAAATAAATAATTCAATTCTACCCTGTCAAAAGCTTTCTCTGCATCTAAAGCAACAGCCACTGTTGGTATCTTATTTCCTTGTACTGCATGGATTAAATTAATGAACTTAAAGACATTGTCCGTTGTTCGTCTTTTCTTAATAAATCCAGTTTGATCTTGTTTTACTATTTTTGGTACACAGTCGGCGAATCTGTTTGCTAATAGTTTTGCTATTATCTTGTAATGTGAGTTAAGTAGAGATATTGGTCTATACGATGCTGGTGTTAGTGGATCTTTCCCCGTCTTTGGTATTACTGTAATTATTGCTGTTTTTGTGTTTCTTCAATCTGGTTCATTACTTCCAGGAGAGGAGGAATTAGTAACTCTTTAAATGTTTTATAGAATTCTATTAGAAGTCCATCCTCTCCAGGCATTTATTGTTCAGCAGTTTTTTTTAATATATCCTGTATTTCCTCTATTTTAAATGGTTTTATCAAGTTGTTTTGCTCCTCTTCTTGCAATTTCGGTAGTTCAATTTTAGCTAAAAACTCATCTATTTTTGTCTTCTTTCCCTTCGTTCTCAGTTCAGTATAATTGTTCATAGAATTCCTTAAAGTTTTAATTGATCTCTGTTGGGTTATATGTAATTTGTTTGTCCTTTTCCCTTGATGCCAATGCAGTTCTTTTAACTTGTTCTGTTTTAAGTTGCCAGGCTAATATTTTGTGTGTTTTTTTTCTCCGAGCTCATAGTACTTCTGCTTTATTTTCATTATGTTCTTCTCCACCTTGTATATTTGTAATGTTTCGTATTTTATTTTTTGTCCGCCAATTCTCTTCTTTTTGTTGTATCTTCCCTTGTTGCTAGTTCTTTTTCTGTACTTGCTATTTCCCTTTCCAGCTGTTCTATTTCCCGATTGTAGTCCTTTTTCATCTTAGTTACATAACTTATTATCTGCCCTCTAATAAAGGCTTTCATTGCATCCCATAATGTAAATTTGTCTTTTACTGATTCTGTATTTATTTCAAAGTACATTTTAATTTGGCGTTCAATTAATTCTCTAAAATCCTGTCTTTTAAGTAGCATGAAGTTTAATCTCCATCTATATGTTCTTGGTGGGATGTCCTCTATTGCTAATAACAGGAGTGAATGATCAGAAAGCAATCTAGCTTTATATTCCGTTTTCTTAACTCTCCCATGGATATGGGCTGACAACAGGAACAAGTCAATCCTTGAGTATGTTTTATGTCTACTCGAATAATATGAGTATTCCTTCTCGTTTGGGTGTTGTCTCCTCCATATATCCAATGTTGCATTTCCTGCATTGATTTAACCATAAATGTGGCCACTTTATTCTTTCTGCTAGTCTTTTGTTCAGTTTTATCCACCTTTGGGTCCAAATTAAGGTTAAAATCCCCTCCTATCAATATATTCCCCTGCGTATCTACAATCTTCAAAAAAAACATCTTGCATAAACTTTTGATCCTCTTCATTAGGTGCATATATATTGACCAAATTCCAGAATTCTATTTTTATCTGACACTTTACCGTTACATACCTTCCTGCTAAAGCAATAATAAAATCTATTATTTCCTCCTCTATTTTGATTGGGTACATTTTTTTTTATTAATATAGCTACACCTTTGGCTTTTGAATTATATGATGTTGCCATTACGTGCCCTACCCAGTCTCTCCTTAATTTATTACGTTCCACTTCAGTTAGATGCGTTTCCTGCACGAATGTTTTATCTATTTTTTCATTTTTCAGTAAATTCAATAGCCTCTTCCTTTTGATTTAGTTATGTATTCCATTAATATTTATAGTCATATAGTTCAACATGGCCAACTCATACTCTGTTTACACCTCATTTCCGCTTCCTCATCACCACCTTTCCCCTTTTCCCCATTTTCATCTCTCAGTTTTCCCTTTTTGAACTCATTATATGATAACACTTCTAAAACATAAAAGACTTCAACAACTCCCACATCTAAAATTCCCTTAACCCCAAGTGTCGTTTCTCCCCCCCCCCTTTGAGTTGCCCCTTGACCCTTGCCGGGCAACCATAACTCCCCTCTCCATTCGGATTGCGAACCCGCTCACAAGCGTCAACTGATTTCGCAGTGACTGTTATTCTCTCCCACCCAACCCTCACCAGAAAAGACTTTTATCTTCACATTTAACAAAGCTCACCTTTTCTTTTTTCCCCTCTCCCTTATTTCCCTTTTCTTTCCCTTCTTTAGTTCTTACTTATACATTATTTTTACATCTTTATAAGTAGTTTGTCGTCGTTCTTCGTTCTTGTTACATCTCTTCACAATTCTTGTGGTTTCTCCGGATCCAAGAATAGTCTGTTTTGCTCCCCCGGGATAACTATTTTAAGCACAGCTGGATATCTTAACATAAATTTATAGCCATTTTTCCATAGGATCGATTTTGCTGTGTTAAACTCCTTCCTCTTTAGGAGTTCAAAATTTATGTCTGGGTTAAAAAATATTTTTTGACACTTGTATTCCAATAGTTTTTTGTCTTCTTATTTTCTTCCTTGCCCTCTCCAATATATTTTCTCTTGTCATGTATCTCATATATTCAACTAAAACTGATCTTGGTTTTTGTTGCGACTGTGGTTTCCGGACTAGTGTTCTGTGTGCCCTTTCTATTTCCATTCGTTCTTGTATTTCTGGCATTCCCAGGACCTTTGGGATCCATTCTTTTATAAATTCTTCATTATTTTTGCCTCCTTCATCTTTCTTTAGGCCCACTATCTTTGTTGTTTCGCCTACTATAGTTTTCCATTATATCCATCTTCTGAGCTAACAACTCCTGTGACTCTTTAACTTTTTTGACACTTTCTTCCAATTTTCTTCTCAAGTCATTCACTTCTATTTCTACAGCTGTTTCTTGTTCTTCCTCATTTTCTAATCTTTTCCCTATTTCTGTCATGACCAGCTCTATTCTACTCACTTTTTCTTCTGTACTTTTCAATTTTCTGTTCATTTCACTAAATTCTAATGCCAACCGTTCTTTTAATGCTTTCATTTGTTCTTGAAATTTTTAAAAATCTAAATACTGTCCATCTCTTTTACCTTCTATTCCTCTGTGCAGAGCTTGGTCTTCTTCTTCTTCTGTATCTGCTTCTGTGATTGTGTCTTCTACTTCTCTTCCTTATATCTGTGTCTCTTCTGACTTTCTTGTTGAGCTGCTTGCCTCAGTTTGTTGGGTGTTTTTTTGCATAGCTTGTTGTTGGTCCTCTTCTTCTGGGCTAGTTATCTGTTGGGCTTCCTGTTGCTGTTTTTCTTTCTTATCACTCTCTTTCTCGTTGCTTTCCTCTTCTTCCAGCTGAGAGCCCTGCTGTCGGGCATCTCTCAGCTGGTCGCGCTGTGTAAGTTCACTCCATAGCTGGGCCCCCCTCCCGTCGGTGTTTTCCTTTTCCTTGGTGTGCACAATGCGCACTTCCACTGTCGGGAGGTCATGTCACTGCGGGGCGCCACTAACCTCAGAGAGCGGGCTCCTCTCTCCACGGCGGCTCCCTGCCTCTTCATGCAGGTAAGGCCTTCTCCTTTTTCTTCCGGCGTCTTTCCTTCTTTTTTCCCCATTGTTTTTGCTTTTTCATTCTTGGGTGCCATTTTCTTTCATTTCTCCACACCTTTATCTTTAATTTGTCGTGTTTTGTGTTTCTTGAGCTTTACATTTTCTTCTTTTCTGGAGAGGGCTGGTATTCACCTACCAGCCACTACTCATCACGTGACTCCTAAATGGTGCTTACAGCTTGAGGGCTAAATTGTTTTCTATTGTCCTTGGCACACTTCCTAAGGGCAAAATTCACACAACTTGGAGATGAAGTTGCTCCAAATAGATGCACTGTCATTCTGTATTCCACCATGTTTTTACTGATGTCTTCCATCAGGCCACCAGGGGAACCGTAACAAGTCACGGTCTTCATTTGGTACTTTCACCTGGTGGAACATTGCTTCAATTTTGCTTTTCTATGGCTGTAAATATGTTTTATTCTGTTCACTGTTGCTTGTAGGAGGTAATGTAGCTGGGGATGTCACATGTGCATGTTCAGACGGATTTCTGATGCTTGACTGGAAAGTTAAAGGAGCTGTGATGAGAGATTGGAATTGAGCTACAGCTGGGCCTGCAGTTACTATTATTGGTAACACCATGCTTTGGGAGGATTTGTCCATGTGTATGCATGTCTTGTAACTGTGGTACAAAAGGATCTGTCTTAACATTAAGTGTTTTCTTTTCCTATTGTCCTTTCTCAAGATATGACTCCATACCATCAGATGCTTCAGTTCAGTTACTTCGAACACCAGATCCCTTTGAGATTCCTAGTCCCCTCTTATTGGCCATATTAGCTGCAATATTTGCATCTGGATTGAGCTGCTCCTTTTTCCTCCTTACCTGGCTCCTTAGCTGCTCCTCCTGCTTCCTTAACTGCTCTTCCTGGCTCCTTAGCTGCTACTCCTGCTCTTCTAAAGCATGTTTATCCTAAAACTATTTTTGTTGTGCAACAAGAGCAGCCACTTCGTCCTGAGCCCTTAAACATGCAGATGTTGTGTACTGGAAACTCTGGAGTTTGATCCAGAAGAATTTGTTTGCTTCTCCTGCTTCCAACATTTGACACACTGTCCCCGGTTGTATTTTATCCTGTATGTCAGATGTTGCCTTGATACTTAACTCTCTCCATCTGGAACTGAACATTCTTTGCATCTTCAACCTATTCACCACCATTTTGTGTCACATCTTCAGTCATTTTCAAGTTGCTGACTTTAAAATCAGGCGATGTCTTCTGCAGTGGTTTTAATCATACCTCAGCATCAGCGGTGGCGGCACCCATTTTGCGCGCCTCCATCCAATCGTCCGCTGAGCATGAGCACCAAGCATGCACAACACAAGTACAAAATCAACAGTCCCCAATGGACAAGCAGCATTACAACCAAACTGTGTTCAAATTAATAAATACACAGAAGGAATCCACAAAAGTAATCTACAGCTTTTGATGGCTTTGATGCACTGCTGTCAATGAACGAGTTTCTACCATGGCAGCAGTTAATGATATTGCTGTGATTGTCAACAAATGACTTTGCCAGCATGACCATAGGATGTTCTCTAGGATTAGAAGTCCTGGACCCCTCTGTGGCCGATGTTCAGACTGATGGAGGCAGATTGCTATCAGTGGCCTGCCCTCAGCATTTCCAACATGGCCACCATATTGCTTTCAGTATGCTCCAAACAGAAGAGGGGATACAGTCCAAATGTTCCAACAATACCCATTCAATCCAACATCTGTTTTCTTTGTAGTGATTACTATCCATAAAAAATCACTCGAAGGGTAAGGGGTCTCTACTTTTGATGTGTTTGAGGAATTCATGACGATGAATTTTAAAATGGTTTATTAATTAACAAAAAAAGAATTGTAACATAACGTCCATGGTAATGTTCTTAAACTTGGTGATGGTAACTGTCTAATGTATAGCGACCAGTCTCTTTGGTAATGTAACGATCAATCCCCTCAGTAACGGTCACTCACCCACTGTCTATCCCGCCAATACAGTCAATGTGGGCTCACTAACTACTCTCCAATTACATGCAACCCCCGTGCATGCGCCAACCCAAACACTTGTGCATACCAAACACTTTCAGCCTCTGGACCTCTGAACGCTGCCGATGCCCTTCACTATTGTCAACAATGGAAATCAACGAGCCTTTGACCCTTATAGGGAATATACTGTATCTGTGACTCTTATAGGGAATATACTGTATCTCTTGGGGAGAGCTTGTGTGGACTTGAAGGGCTGAGTATTATTTTTCTTTGTTGGCATAAGTTTCTATGAAGAGGAAGTACTCCCAATATATATAGTCTGTGATGCCATTTTCAAGGTTTAATTTGATGCATAATTTCCTTTTAAAATTATTTTTATTCAGTTTTATCATATAATGATATATTTTAAGTCAATTTAAATTAAATATATATATTTGGATTGGTATATAGAAATAATAATACATGGATTCGTATTCCAATCTAAACATATAGTGAATAGTTTATAAAAAAAAAGGAGGAAAAAAGGGTTGATTATAAAGATCTAACCCAATCCACCAACCAAGGTTGAAATTGGTATTCAAGCAGACTTGAAATTGACCAATGGCCTCCGGAGATCTGACGAAACATGTCCATTTACTGCATCCCCAAACCTTGATCATTTCAATTAGGAAAGTAAGCTATAAATGGATCTTAATATTCCTAACATTATGTTTGAATGTTTTCCAACAGAATTTCCTAAAGTTGACCTCTAAAATTCAGCCCTCAATCCAAAATTAATTCTCTCACAAGAAATAGATTATCACTATCTCTTTATTTTTGGAAACCTATCTGGATCAGCTTTCTAAACTCTATCTGGCCAAAATTGGAGAAGAATGGGCCCAAAGATTAGCTATTGTGCTAATGTGGCAGATGATGCTTGTGCTCATGTTAAAATAATGAGACCACACCTGAAGTTCTCACCCAGTGAAGAGTGTTTATTATAGTGTTATCAGGCTTAATGTAGACCCACAACATGTGACCTGGCATCATGACATCTGAAGTGCTAATGACCTCATGACATAGCTACGTTGAGTAGGCCAGGGCTTCTCAATAGACCTACAGGTGCTGCTGAGTCTCAATGCCTCGTAGCTTTAGTGGCTAGTTGCCAGTAGATAGGAGGCTGTTGTGTCTAGCTGTCACAAGACAGGAGCTGCCCACTCCCTCAAAGTGTACCGCTACACAAATACAATAAATGTTTAGAACCATAGAACATTACAGCACAGAAGCAGGCCCCTTTGTCTCCAAGTCTATGCCAAAACATATTTTTGCCTAATTCTACTGACCTGCACCCAGTCCATGCCCTTCCATACACCTCCTATCTTGTAGCTCTCCAAATTCTTAAATGTTATGTAACGTGCCCAGCGGACCCCAAAACCCAGCAGCAACAGAAATTCACCAAGACAAATGGTTACATAAACAAAAGTTGCTTTTAATTTTCTTTAAACATAAAAACAGGATCAAAGTTTAACTTATTACTATTAACTTCTTACTCTTCCAAATTCTTACACTGTGCACATTTATGAATTTTCAACAAGCTCTAGTGAAAAGATAAATGGTTGCCGCTCAGGAAGGTTCTAGTTGGTTTCAGAGGGACATTTGTTGCTCATTGAATGCACACATTGATTTCTTCCAACCAGTCACTCAGTGTCTTGCTGAGGAAACTTGCCCCATCATGGGTTTTCCAAATGATAATCTTTTCTTCCAGGTCACCACAGAATTCCTCTTTTTTCCCTTATTTCAGGAGAAACTCTCTAGCTAGCCATTTCCTCTTGTAAGTACCACAAGGATTTTTCAACAGGCTGAAGTCAGAACTCAAAACCCATCTTCAAAATGGGGTTTTCCACAAGCTTCCAAAAGCCACTGCCGAATGCCGAAGTCATTTCTCTCTCTCTCTCTCTCTCTCTCTCTCTCTCTCTCTCTCTCTCTCTCTCTCTCTCTCTCTCTCTCTCTCTCTCTCTCTCTCTCTCTCTCAAAAACCTGTTTGGTCTTTTTCTTTTTCTCTCTGCTTGCAAAACCACATGACCTTCTTAAAACAGCAAACTCAACCACACAGATTGTGGCACCGGAATCAGTTTTTTGAGCCTGGCCATCTGTTGCTTTCAAAATAATAATCCATTTACTCCATAGCATCAGTCCAAATAACATGATCATAGGCATTCTTCAAAGTTTCTAGAAAGTCATTGTGGACATGACATCTCTCCTTATGCATAGCTCTTGCATTTTTAATGAAATCTGTTTTGTGAAGGGTTTTTTTGTTTGTGATGACGCACCAAACCCCCACAATCCATCTCTTTTAAAAAGTATATTTATATATAATATAAAATATAAAATAGCCCATCACAATTAAAATTGAGCCGGCATTCACCACTTCAGCTGTAAGCTCGCTCCACACACCCACTACTCTCTGTGTGACCCTCATGTTCCCCTAAACTTAACCCTTTTATGTCCTCTGGTTTGTATCTCACAAACTCAGTGAAAAATGCCTAACTTCATTTACTCCGTCTATCCCTCTCATAATTTTAAATACCTCTATCAAACCTTCCTTCATTCTTCTAAGCTCCAGGGAGTAAAGTCCTAACCTGTTTAACCTTTCTCTGTAACTAATTTTTTGAAGTTCGGGAAACATCCAAGTAAATTGTCTCTGTGCTCTTTTAACCTTATTAATATCTTTCCTGTAGTTAGGTGACCAAAACTGCAGATAGTACTCCACATTTGACCTCATCTTGTACAATTTTACCATAACATCCCAACTCAGTACTTTGATTTATGAAAGCCAGTATGCCAGAAGCTCTCTTTACAACCTTATTCACCCACGGTGTCATTTTTAAGAAATTTTATATTTTTGTATTCCCAGATCCCTCTGTTTTATCATTTACCATTTACTGTGTATATCCTTTCTTGGTTTGTCCTTCCAAAATGCACCACCTCACACTTGTCTGCATTAATTCCATCTGCCATTTTTCCAGCTGGTCTAGATCCCTCCGCAAGCTGTGAAAACCTTCTTTACTGTTCACAACGCCTTTTATCTTAGTGTCATCTGCAAAGTTGCTGATCCAATATACCACATTATCATCCAGATCATTGATATAGATGACAAACAATAATGGTATCAGCACTGATCCCTGAGGCACACCACTAGTCACAGGCCTCCAGTCTGAGAAGCAATCATCCACCAATATTCTCTGGCCTCTGCAGTTGACCTATTGTTGAATCCAGATTACTACTTCACCATGAATACCTAGCATCTGAACCTTCCTGACTAACCTCCCGCATGGGATTTTGTCAAAAGCCTTACTAAAGTCCATGCACACAACATTCACAGCCTTTCATTCATCAACTTTCTTGGTGACCTTGGAAAAACTCTTATCAGATTGGTTAAACTCGACCTTCCACGCACAAAGCCATGATGACAATCCCTAATCAGTCTCTGGATCTCAATAATTGTATATCCGATCCCTTAGACAACAATCCAATATTTTACCTACCACTGACTTCAGGCTCACCAGCCTATAATTTACAGGGTTACTTTTGGAACATTTTTTCAACAACGTAATTACATGAGCAGCATGTAATCTAATCCTTTAGCAGCACAACTGTGGCTAAGGACATTTTAAATATTTCCGCCAGAGCCCCTGGAATTTCTATATCATGGCCCAAGAAAATATCTTGTCAGGCCCTGAGGATTTATCCACCCTTATTTGCTTTAAGACAGCAACCACCTCCTCCTCTTTAATCTGAATAGATTCCATGACCTAACTCATGACCTCACTTCCTGTTTTCCTTACTTCCCACGACTCTGCATGTTTCCTGAGTGAATAATGATGGAAAAGAAAACATTTTAATATCTCTCCCATCTCTTATGGCTCCATACAAAGCCAACCACTCTGATCTTCAAGGGGACCAATTTTATGTTCCTTATTAGCCTTTTGTTCTTAATATGCCTGTAGAAACCCTTCAGAATTTTCTTTTCATTGTCTGACAAATCAACATAATTTCTTTTAGCTTTTCTGATTTTTTTTTTTTCTTGAGGTTTTTCTTGGATTTTTATACTCCTCAAGTACCTCATTGAGGAGTATAAACCTCTCTCTTTTTCCGAACCAGATCCCTTGAAAACCAAGGTTCCCTATGCCTTTAATCCTGACAGGAACACATACAAGCTCTATGATATCAACATTTCATCTTTGAAGATCTTTCACCTCCACTTGCCCCAGAACAACTTATTCCAATCCACACAATCTTGATCCTTTCTCATTTCCTCAAAATTGGCCTTTTTTCCAATTTAGAATCTCAACCTGAGGCCCAGATCCATGCTTTTCCTTAATTACCTTGGAACTAATGGCATTATGTTCACTGGACCCAAAATGTTCCCCTACACATACTTCTGTCACCTGTCCTATCTCATTCCCTAAAAAGAGATCCAGTATTGCACTCTCTCTAGTTGGTACCTCTATATTTTAATTTAGAAAACTTTCCTGAACACATCAGATTTAATGGAGGGATCTAGATAGACTAGCTCAAAATTCATTCCAAAACTGGCTACATCTGTATTATAATTGTTGGGGTTGGGGATTAAAATACAGAGCTGAAGCCAGTTCTCTGTGATTCTGTCTAGGAGAACCAAACCTCCATTCCATTTTTCTGAAACTGCAACTGGACAGGTGCATGAATGTTTTGGACCACTTCCCTCAAATGTGCTTGTGACCGTCTCCAAATTTGGCATTGTACCTCTTTGTTTTACCAGATGTATATTCCATTGTCAAGTCAGCCATTGAAATTTTGGACTCCGCAGATGAATTATGTATCCACTAATACAGGTGCAATCAAGTGATTTGTTCAAAATTAAGATAAACTCTCAATGACATCATGCTTGTTATTTCATTGAGTGTTATTCATATTCGAATGTGTTGATGTTGAATTCTATTTTGGGCAACCAGTTCGAAGCATACAACTATAAAATTGTCTGTCCCAACATTTATAATCTTTACATTCTGTTATCAACCAGGTAATTTTACTAATGCTGGGTTAAACCATTTTTCTAAAGGCTTCATGCAAGAATTCTGGGTTTTTAGTTCATTTTCACAGGAATAGAATCCCAATAAATTGGATTGTTTATGGACTTGCTTCTTTATGTTGTGAGGTTTCACTTTTTGGAAATGTGTACCCCCGAAACTCTTTGTTTTAGATTCAAGCACCCCTGGGAGGGGGCATTTGCGCCATTGCACGCACCCGCCCAAAATAAGGTATTGTGACCCATCCCCACCCACAGTACTAACATCACTAGTGTTACTCGTCTCCACATGATATAAGCAACGTCTTTGTCTGTTACATTGGATGGAGTGGGAAGTGTGACGGCAGTGGCACACAGAGGTTCATGGTAGGTAGGTAGGTAGGCACCACCCCCTGCTGAATGAGTTTTCGAATGTCAGATTGTGCCCCCCTCCCCCCAATGGTTACCCTAATGCCACCCCACTAGACTTGTTCTGATACTGACCCTGGATTCAAGATTCCTTTTATTATCATGTAATAGTACAAAAAATGTAATACACACAAAATTTCCTTCTGTTTGCTGTAAAGCAAACAAAGAGATGCCATTAGCATTTCCTCACACCCCTATCAGTCAGAGAAATAGAAGTAAAAGAGAGTCTCTTCAGAGTCGAACAGTGGTTGTGGATTCGCCTACATCGCTCCAGTAGCGTCTGCAGCCACATAGACCCCTGCTCCGTTGACAACCTGAGCTCCAGATCCAAACCTCTGATATGAAGGCCTTCTTGCCCTCTGCACCCTCTTGAATCTTCCCATGACCCAGTCTCCAGCAACCCACAGCTTGTATGGGTCCTTCAATTGTGTCGCCAACAACGTGCAGCCTGTATGGGTCCTTTACTCCATTCATATTACCATACTGCCTCTATGGACCCTCAGGTGCCTGAATCTGTCACTGTATTGGCATGAGAGCCAGGATATTTATAATCATGAATGAAATCAGAAATATTGGGAACAATGTCCCCAATCTCAAACATAAACTCTTGTTAATCCGCAGATATTGCTTATCAAGTATGTTCTTTTTTATATCAGATTTTCAACATCCAGGTTTTCTTTTAGTTTTGTTGTCTGTGACTATAATTGATCTTAGTAATCAGACTTTTAGGAAGCCGAAGCCTGTTACTTAATGTTTCCTGTTAGCAGCAATGCAATTAAAATCAAATAAATACTTTAGCTCAGCATAGTTCTCTGCTCTAATAATTAAACTCTACTTTCTCTTTCGCAGTATACCCTGTATTTTTTTTGTTTTGCGTGGCAATATTCCCTGCTCTTTTGTTTTTATATACTGTGTCTTGGTACCCACATCAGTAACAATTCGATTTAATTGTTACAGTTTTCTTAGCATAAGTTTGGCAGCAATTTTGATTTGCATCACATGTTATTTTTGAAACAACTAATGATTCGCTATAACTGCTTTGAGTTGTTTGGTATTTGAGTATTTGGTTGATATGATGAATACTGAGGCTCTAATCTCATTTTAGATCAAAGTAATTGTAGATAATATAAATTTGAATGTTATGTGAATCATTGGTTGAGATTACAAGCTTTACAACATAATTATGTTTTAACAACATTGATACAGAAGCTAACTGATTTCATGGCATCCTCTTCAAAAACAGAACGTCAACATAAATATTTTATTTTATAAAATCCACAAACCTGGCCTTGTGTTGCGGACCTTAAGGGATAACATATGATGGTAAATTCATGATTTATGATGTTTTGTAATTCCATAACTTCTCATTAGCTTTCTCTAAGCCCAATCTATTTAATAAATGAGACCATGTTATCATTAGTCAATTGTATTCTCTGCAGGATATCAAAGGTTATGGATCAGTGTATGATGGAATGGCAGACCAGACTCAGTGGACTGAATGGCCCACTTCTGCTCCTATATCTAATGATCAAAGTTTATTGTTTGGTTTCTGCAGTAAGTTCTTTAATCTCTCTATAGTTTTCCATATATGTCTTAATTTTAGGTGGCTATGCTGTTGGAAATCTGGCGATCAATGAGAACAAGCAAATTGACTCTCTCTAAACCACAAGTCTCGCGTGCAGTGCTGCCTGAATCTCCTGCCATCAAAGACCTGCTTCGCCATGAACTTAAATTTCTGCTCCTAAATATTCTAAACAAAGCACACAAAGAGGGCAGGTTGAGTATTCCCCTGGATTTTGTATTCCTTGCATGGGTTTGGTGTTTGTTTAGTATTCTGAATATACAGATGTGTGACAGTGAGAAAAGAATCACAAATCAGTCACTAAGTATTGTCCAAATATGTTTCCTTTTGTAAACTATCATGCCGGCTAATCCAGAAGGCCAGTTCATATGAGATCCTAATTGAGCTTTTGAATTGAAGACAGAATTGGCATGGTGGTAGTGGAGGGTTGTTATTCATATTTGAGGTCTAATCACATGGATTAGTACTAGGTCTATTGTTTGTTATTGATATGCACAACTTGGATGACAATGTAGTGGTTGACATGGTTAGTAAGTTTGTAGAAATCCACAAAAATTAGTGGTGGTCGTGGACAGTCAAAAAGGTTGTCTGAGATTACAACAGGACCTAGATAAAATGGGAGTGGCAAAGGAATAGCAGATGGAATTTAACTGTGACAATGTAAGGTGTTGTGTATTAGTGGGTTAAAACCATGGCAAGGCTTGCACAGTAGATGATATAACCTTGGAGAGTGTTGTCGGACAGAGACCTCAAGGTGCAGGTACATAGATCTGTGAAAGTGACAACAATGGTTGCCCAGGTAGTGAAGAAGGCATTTCATTGGTCAGGTCCCAGAGTCAGGAGATGGGAGGTAGAAGGTTTTGGTGAGGTATCATTTGGAGTAATGTGCATAGTTCTGGTTGTCCAGCTATTGGAACGTATCCATTTAGATGGGAAGAGTGCAAGAAAAAATCATGAGAATATTACTACAACTGGCAGGTTTGAGTTGAAACAACCTCCTGCTAAAATTGCCCAGGTATACTTGGATGGTTTCAATACATAAAAAATGTGCGTTCAGTGGGTGTTTTTCCTTATTATCTCAGATGGGATGTCTAGATCAAAAATTACCAAGCTAGATATGCTGCAGGTTTATTTTGGAATAAAACTATTTAGTTAGTATCACATCCGTCATATTGTAGATATAAGAGTCAAGGAACTCATCTTTTACATTGTTGCTTTTTATTGAAAATATGAAGTATTGTACAGTCTGTCAGAGCAAAGGATTGATCCCTATTCAAAGTACTGAAAGAATGTGTAAAACATTGATTTGCATGAACCTTAATATATATGAAGGTCTCTCATTCTGAGGAATTAGTATGTTTGCTTTGAAATTAAATCCTATGTAAAATGTGATGGGTTTGACCATAGTCATTTAGATATCTAAGTAGATGACCAATTTGGTCTGGAAACACTTGAGGATAATTCTGAATTAATTTCCAAACAGAAACGTTATTACATTTATTCACTCCCACCTTCTTATTCAGGCTGCACTTTGCTCACAACAAATGGTTCAGGCCTGGAACGTTTCCTACAGATGCTGCGTAACCTGCTGAGTTTATTCAGCACTTTTGTGTATTGTTATTACACTACAAAGGGTTTGAAATTTTCAAAGGATTTAAATTTCTCACTCCTGGGGAGAGATGGGCAATGGAAAGAGTAGAATCTATCATAAGTGGTGTTCCTTATTTGTTACCGTTCACTTTCAAAATTATTGGGGTAGCAGACAAGTTGCATTTTTGTGCTGAAGTCTGATGGATGTACTCATTTTGCTTTAGGAATGAGTCTGATACTCTTTCATCATATAATCCCGATGTTGTCAATTTTGCACTGGGACAAAATAAAGCTGAAAGTGGAGCAAATGGAAATGTGAATGAAGAGGGTATGAAAAACAAACAGATGGTGCTACAGAGCTCTCAAACAACCAGCAACTGTGAAAATGAAAGGTTAGTGCCATAAAATGTGTGTGTATGTATTTATTTTGCACGTTATTGCACACTATGTAAATATGGCTAATATTGAATGATATATTTTTAATTTTTAAGGCATCGTGTTGCTGAGCCCAATAATTCCAGGACCATTAATCTGAACTCCACAGGACCTGAGTATAGGTGTCAGATTTGGGTTAGTTGGAGTCCAAATCCTGCCAAAACATTTGAATTCAAGCTGGGTCATTCCTTTATTCAAGTAGTTTTGACTTGTGTAAGTGAGTCACAGCTAAGATAGGAATAGATCAGGGCATTGACCTGGGATAAAAGGGTTTACTTTAGAGGATTGGTTTCAAGCCAGTTCTGTGGCTCAGTGAGAGAGCAGGTAGATAATGTTTCCTTGGTTCGTTTTGGATTGCCTGTGCTTAGGTGAGCAGAGTACTTTTGGAGTCAATGGAACATGCACACCAATAGAACATCAGTAAACTTGCATGTATTTTTATCAAGCTATTCCACAAAAATATTATTTCTGAACCTTTTTCACAACTTGCCATCATAAGAATTGAAGCTCAAATTTGGGTTTCTGGTCCATTGACATCAACCAATAGCTCATTGTATATATTATTAGTCATGACTTCTATCAGTGTTTTGGAACTTAAATCCATTCAGTAATTTATGACGGTAATAACTATTCATTATATTTATTTCTGTTTTTTGGTAGCACGTGAAGTAATGGCCAAGGTTGCACTGACATATGTAGAACTGCCTCACATCTGTATAGTTCTTTAAGACTGAGTGTCTGGCTTTGACTTCCCTATTTCATAACTTCTGGGCAAGTAGCATTGCCAGAAAATATTCTCACTGATATCCTACAGCAAAAGGTCACATTCCTTGCTTAATTTGCAACTTGGTATATGGAAGCTTGTCATCATTAGATGTGATGATGTGTATGTACTATAACACCATAGAATAGCACCATAGAATGTTGCAGCACAGAAACAGGCCCTTCGGCCCTTCAAGTCTGTGCCAAACCATCACTCCCCCCCCAGTCCCACTGAACTAGACCTTGACCGTAACCCTCCAATCCAAATTGTCCAAACTCTTCTTAAAAATTAAAATTGGGCCAGCATTCACCATTTCAGCTGGCAGCTCGTTCCACACTCCTACCAGTCTCTGTCTGAAGAAGTTCTCCTTAATATCCCCTCTAAACTTTTCCCCTTTCATCTTTAACCCACGTCTTCTGGTTTGTATCAGTGGAAAAAAACCCACCTACATTTACTCTGTCTATCCCCCTCATAATTTTAAATACCTCTATCAAATCTCCCTTCATTCCCTGTAATTCAGTTCCTGAAATCTAGGCAATGTTCAAGTAAATCTTTTCTGTACTCTTTCAATCTTATTGATACCTTTCCTATAGTTAGGTACTGTATATTCATCCTTTGTATCGTTAAGCTTAAAACTGATCTTAGAATTCAATTATACATTCAGATATCTGGTTCTTTATGTTTCAAAATGAGAAAAAGTGTTTGAGTCAAATCAACTCATCTACCAAGATAACACTTTATCTTCTGTCATATATTGGTAATAAATGGGACAGTTGGCTTTCCTGGCTCCAAGAATGCAGTGAGTCAGATGGAGGCAAGTGTCAACTTTTTTATAGATGTGGTTACAAATGAAGTTCTTCTATTATTATATTTGGTAATGTTGCTCTTGTTGGTTGCACTACCTTCCATCTTTATAGATGTCCAGTCAAATGTTTTATGAATAGTTCAAGTTTCTTTTTATTTATTTGTCACATAATAATACATTAAACATGTAACAGGTATGATATACTTTAACTTCTGTCCGCTGTAAGGGAAACAAAGAATCGCCACAAGCCTGGCACCTAAACCAATAGGAGAAAGAGAAGGAAAAGAGAGTCCTTTCAGAGTCACTGAGTGCCTGTGAACCCAGGTCCATGAATCAATAAACTGTTATTTCCTTTTTGCTGTTATTTTTGTATCTTTGTCTCTCTCTTTGCTTACCACCTCTCCCTTTTCCCACTCTTTCATTTATAGTTGCAGATCAAAGCACTTTTCTGCACAACTGGTGAAGTACTTTTTTTTGTCACTGGGAGTGTTGAATCGTGCAGGTCAGTATGGGCCCTTCAGCTCATGATGTTGTGCTGACATAAATAAACCAATGCTACCAATCTAAATCTTCTCAACCTCACAGCTCATAACCCTTTGAGGTACACTTTTAATTATCGTTCTGAAGTTCAATGGGTTTTGTTATGTCACTAAATGCCTCAACTATTTTGTTCACAAGTATTTGGGTTAAAAAAAACTGAAGCAATACTAAACAGTTTTTGTTTAAATAATTTTTTTTAAATTCAGTATCTAATTTCTGAGCAGGTATTTGAAATTATTATTTAATCTTTTTGGAGGGAAATTATGTAAAAATCCTGAAATGTGACAGATATCACAAAGCTGGCAAATGTAAGATGAGTACTTGTGGCACAGTTAGCGTAGGGGCAGTATGGTTGGCAAGATGGTTAACCAGTTTACAGTGCCAGCAATTGGGACTGGGGTTTGAAACCCATGCTGTCAGGAAGGAGGTTGTATGTTCTCCCTGAGTCTATGTGGGTTTTCCCCAGGGGCTTCCGTTTCCTCCCAGGGGTGTAGGTTAATTGGATGTAAATTGGCTGTTCCCATGCTGTTGGTCTAAATTTAAAATTTAAACATTTAACCAGCATACTTCTGATCCTGTGATGCAGCAAATAGAATAATCTTCTCTGCATACAATTCACCAGCTGTAAAGATTCACCAGCTGTAAAGAGGTGCTAGGCTATTCTGTCTCTGATAGATTGTTTAATTAGTTTTCATTTCATTACGTTTATGTATCAACCTTTCATTCTCATGTCAACCGTGACATTCCTACCAAGTACTGTAGAAACCAAGATGTTTGCTTCTATCTGATGCTATGTGCTTTTAGCTCTCAAATTTTCACCTGAATCATAATTTTGCTTGTCCTGTCTATATAGAAACCTGTAGTGTAGCCATAAATAATCATGCTTGTGAGTTGACCAAAAAAAATTCTTTTAACAATGACTGTGTTATTGAAAAACTTTTCTTTCTTTATTCTTTCAAGAAGACTGTTTCAAAGATTGTTGCACTCAAACTCTGAGGATTTCTATGTTCAGACCATAGAAATCTTGTTTGAGAGCTCATAGTGAATAGGCCTTCAAAGAAAAATGCATTTCACCCAAGATGGAAATGATAAAGAAGGGGCAGGGATTGTCGGAGAGAGACATGGCCTACAAGGTGAGGGGTGGCTAATTCTTTTCAGGTGGTAGTGATGGTTTGTACATTATTTGGACCATGGAAGATATGACTAATTGAATTAACTAACTCAATAAAGCAGAGAGATTCCCATTTGGCAGCTCATCATATTATACCCATTGTGATTGTTTTTTTTCCTGACCAATATAAAGTGATCCCACTGTTCATGACCATGTAGCTTTCTGTTCCTCTACTTCAAATATTCCTTCCTTCCTTAAAGCTGTAGGAGTCCCTGTCTAATTACTCTCTGTGGTAAATTGTTCTTTGCTCTATACATTCCCTTTAACCTCATCAATTTAAATTGATGCTTGCTTTTATCACCACCACAAATAGAAAATTAAAAGCATGCGGCAGTGGAAGAAACACAGCCACCATGTTGAGAGTCGTTAACGACTGTTTTTATTCCAATTCAGCGCCCCCCTTTAAGGGCAGCATAAGCGCAGTCACCTGGTGCATTGTGACATCATAATCGCTGCCCAGGGTGCGCACTGGAAGGGATGCTGGAGTCAGAGAGAAACCTCTGACGACACCATCTCGCCATGGCTGCCCCGCCCCATGGCAATGCAAGCGGGGCGGTTCGCCATGGGGATGTGGGCCGCCACAAGCACATAATGGAGGACATGAAGGAAAACGACCAGGCCAGCCACCGTTGATGGCTGGCCACACAAACAACCTCCTTCATCTGTCACATGAAGGAAGTTGTTTATGTGGCCAGCCGTCGCAGCCATTAACGGTGACTGGCCTGGTCGTTTCCCTGAAACCTGCAGGGCTGTCAGCACTTATGGGCTTCTGTTCCCCAGCACTGGTGGTAGAAACACCAGATCGACTCTGGCTTGGTCTTGGGAGCGGCTTGCGGTTGGTTGGCTCCTGGTCGTGCCACCTGGTTGAGTGCTGCCTCGTTCTCCCTCTTCATGTGTCAGAGGGCATCTGTACAGGCTGCTGCTCTCCTTGGGTTCCAGAAGTCTTCATCTGTGAGGAGCAGCTGGATGTTCTCCAGCATCTGCTCCAGGAATATCTGGCAGAAGAGAAAACAAGGCTTGTGGTCTTCTGCCAGGACCAGCATTTCGTCCATCAGCACCGACAGACTACAGTCCCCAAGCCCATTTAGGTGAAGGAACCTGGAAGCCCGTTGCTGGGGAGTTAGGCTGAAAGTTCCAAGCAGCAGGTCTTTGAGGACGGTGTATTTGCTCGTAGCTGGGGGGTGGGGATGATGTTGTCCACCCTCACTGCCGTATCTTGGTCCAGAGTGCTCACGACATGATAGAACATTGTGACGTCTGAGGGGATGTTGCAGAGTTGAAATTGTGCTTCAGCCTGCCTGAATCACGTTCTTGGTCAGTAGGTCCAAAAGGGGGGAAGCTTGATGGAGACATTGTTAACCTCTGCTGAATCCATGGTGTTTTGAGTCCAGGAAAACATCTGGGCTCGTCGGGGTCACCCCTGTGGCAGTGTGAGCAGTGGAAGAAACACAGTCACCATGTTGAGGGTCGTTAACGACTGTTTTTATTCCAATTCAGCGCCGCCCTTTAAGGGCAGCATGAGCGCAGTCACCTGGTGCATTGTGACATCATAATCGCTGCCCAGGGTGTGCGCTGGAAGGGATGCTGGAGTCAGAGAGAAACCTCTGACGACACCATCTTGCCATGGCTGCCCCACCACATGGCAATACAAGCGGGGCCGGTTCGCCATGAGGATGTGGGCCGCCACAAGCACATAATGGAAAATGTAGGACCTGGTATTCTATTGCAATCTTTACATTTTTTTTTCAAGAATGACCAATTTAGAGGAAAATGCAGGCAAATTTTGCATCCAATTCCTCATACGCATCTATTTCCTTCTAAATAGAGATCATTTCCATTCCCTGATTCCAACACATTTGATGGAGCAAGTGGTACAGGCTCATCTATACTCTACTTCAATGTAGCATGTGTGGAATAATGTATTGAGTAAATTAATTGATAACTGTTAGTTTATACAGAGATCATACCAATCTGTGATTTGTTTACTGTATTACACTGCTCTTCATGCTGTGGCTAACTTGACATCTATTTAGCTCTGGGTCTGTTCAAGGACTGTTTGTGGTACCATGCAAAGTCAGAATGATCATTTGCCTGATTCTCTTTAACATATAAATATCAATTGGAAGAGAGTTATTAAAATTTAATGGTACTAAAATAACACAATTCTGGGCAGTTTCAATCAGAAATGCAGTTCACAAATTTAACCTCCTGTGCATTGGAACTGAGCTGTAAGCTTCTTGTAAAAAGAAGAAAAAGTTGATTTGTTTGTCTTTGTTTAAAACTAAATGTGGATGATGATTGCAAAGATCACTGGATTATGGAACATCTTTTCAGTCAGCTTCTTAAAACTCAATGTGCAATAATGAGGTTACATAACAATTCAATATCATGCTGTCGCCTGTATTTTAACTGCACTAAGCTGAGTAAGCAGGTTCACTTTTCAGTATTTAATCACCCAAACCAGTAAAATACTCTGTACTTAGGATGGGGAAGACCTCGTCCCTTGGTGGATCATTCTTCCATCCACTCCCCTTCTCAAGCGAACCCCTGTGCATTTGCAAGGGATACAATGCATCCCTTTTTTTTTAACCACCATCCAGGAGGCTGTGCTCATCTTTCTGGCAAACCAGTGATTCGCTTGTCCTTTTTCTGTATTTAATGCTGTCATTGATATGCACATGTGCAGAATTGGAGGACCACAAAATAATGCATATTAATCTCATATATAACAACATTCTGAAAATTGATCCCAGAGTAAAATTAGCACACTTTTCCTCCAAATTGCACATTTCTAGTTCTTTTTTTGTCATGCGAACCTTATTTTAGAATTAAGTTACATCTCATCACTTAGAGCCTCATGCTTTTTTCTTTTTTTCTTTTTTTGGGGGGGGGGTTCTTTTTTTTTCTTTTTTTTCTCTTTTTTTCCTTTTTTTGTTTGTTTCTTGTTGTTGTGTTTTATTGAGTGTAGGAAATGTCTAAATTGAAGTTTGCTTCTCTTAATGTTCAAGGTTTAAATAATCCTATTAAGCGTAAGAAAGTACTTGCTTATTTAAAAAAATTAAAAGTTGATGTTGCTTTTTTACAGGAAACTCATTTAACAGATAAGGAACATTTGAAACTCAAATGTGAATGGGTTGGGCAAGTTTTTTATTCTTTGTTTAATTCTAAGGCAAAAGGTGTGGCAGTTTTGGTACATAAGAATCTACCATTTCAGTTACAGAATGAAGAGAAAAATGGTGGAAGATTATTAAAATTAAATTGTACAATATTTAATGAGGCATGGACTTTGCTTGATGTTTATGCTCCTAATGTTGAGGATGCAGCTTTTGTTGCGGATATGTCTTTATTACTTGGACAATCGAACTCTAATGTGATGATTGGGGGAGATTTGAATGTGGTGTTGGAGCCTTTATTGGATAAGTACCCAAGAGTAATTAAGAAGTCTAAGATGGCAATCCAAGTGATTAATATGATGGCAGATTTGAATTTAATTGATATTTGGCGAAGAGTTAATCCTACAGAGAAAGATTTTTCTTTTTATTCCTCGCGACATAATTCTTTTTCTAGAATTGATTATTTTTTAATATCAGCACATTTGCAGGATAGGGTTACATCTGTGGAGTATAAGGCTAGATTGGTTTCGGATCATTCATTATTATTATTAGAATATTTGAGTTCACAAGATGTTCAGAAAGCTTCAAGATGGAGATTTAATACTATGCTATTGCAAAAACCAGAATTTATTATTTCTTTAAAACAGCAAATTGAAATTTTTATTGGTATTAACTGTAATTCTGTTTCTAGTCATTTTGTTTTATGGGATGCAATGAAAGCTTTTTTGTGAAGGCCAAATTATCAGTTATGCCTCTAAAGTAAAGAAGGAGAGAATTAAAGAGATTGAAGACTTAGAGGAAAAGATAACTGCTACTGAAAAAGAATTTCAAAAACATGCTACCAAAACGCAAAAGAATCAGTTAACTAATTTAAAATTTAAATATAATGAATTACAAACATATCGGTTTGAATGTTTAATGAATTGAACTAAGCATAAGTTTTATGAATGGGGTGAGAAAGCTCATAAAGTTTGGTCATGGCAATTAAAAAAGGAACAATTATCTAGGATTATACCAGCGATTAGAAAGAAATCAGGTATTACTTTTAAGCAAAAGGAGATTAATGAGGAATTTTGTAATTTCTATAAACAATTGTATACTTCAGAATGTAAAGATGTAACTGGAGACGCAATAGATTCTTTCTTGGAAAATATTAACTTGCCACAATTGAATCAAGAAGATAAACAAGAGTTAAATAAACCTTTTACAGAAGATGAAATAGAAAGGGCAATAAGAGACATGCCGAATGGAAAGGCACCTGGTGAAGATGGGTTTTCTATAGAGTTTTATAAAGTTTTTTATGCTGATGTATCTTCTATTTATAAGGATGTATTACAACAAACTTACAATACTTTTCAATTACCTGAGTCTTGTTCTAACGCAATAATTACGGTTATACTAAAAAAAGATAAAGACCCTTTACAGGTTTCTTCTTATAGACCAATTTCGTTGTTAAATGTAGATTATAAAATTGTAGCTAAAATTATGGCTAATAGATTAGCTCAATATCTGCCTAAAATTATACATGGTGATCAAACGGGATTTATAAAAAAACAGGTATGCGTCAGATAATATTTTACGGTTAATAACCTTAATAAATAAATCTAAATTTCAGTTGAATTATCCAATAGTGGTTTCATTGGATGCAGAAAAGGCTTTTGATAGAGTGGAATGGAAGTTTCTGTTCAAAGTACTTGAGAACTTTTGTTTTGGTTCTTCATTTATTGGGTTGATAAAGGCTTTATATAATAGCCCGAAGACTAGAATTGCTGTTAATGGCCAAATTTCAGAATCTTTTAGTTTGACAAGATCTACTAGACAAGGATGTCCGTTGTCACCTGCTTTATTTGCTATAGTTATTGAACCTTTAGCACAATTAATATGTCAAAATGAAAATGTTAAAGGTATGAGAGTTCTGAATGAGGAATATAAGATTAATTTATTTGCTGATGATGTTTTATTATATTTGGTGGATCCGGATATTTCTTTACTTGCAATTCAAGAATGTTTAGAAATTTATAGCCAATTATCTGGTTACAAAGTAAATTGGGCTAAAAGTGAAATTTTACCAATTTGTAAAGGTGATTATTCAGTATATAAAAATATTACAAATTTGAAGTGGACTACACAAATTAAATATTTAGGAATTAATGTTAATACGGAATTTCAAGAATTATATTCAATTAATTATTTTCCTTTAACAAAAGGATCAAATTAGATTTGATTAGGTGGAGGGATCTACCTTTGGGTTTACTAGGGAGGATTAATACCATAAAAATGAATATTTTTCCTAGAATACAATATTTGTTTCAATCAATTCCTTATTTTAAAAAAAAAAGTTTTTTAAGGATTTATATAAAGCGATTAGAGAATTCTTATGGAAGGGAAAATTTCCGAGAGTAGCAATGAGAAAATTGATGTGGGATTTTCAATTTGGAGGTTTAAGATTACCGAATTTTCAGCATTATTATGAAGTAGCTCAATTCAAATTTCTTAGTGCATTAATGAATATGGACGACCCACCTAGTTGGGTAAAGATAGAAATGGCGGTTATTTTAGAAAAATTTCCTCATGAGTTTTTGTTTCGATGGAATAAAAATTTATTACGAACTTATGATGTGCCAATATTGAAACATTTATTGAATTTATGGACAAGTAAACTTAAAAAATTGGGACTTAAAAATATATATACTGGAATATTGCCGTTATATAATAATCAACTTGTTCCTTTTACGGTCTCCAATGCCACTTTGAAACAATGGGAAAAGAAGGGAATAAAAAATTTATCTGATTGTTTTTCTGAGGGTTGTTTTTGTTCCTTTGACGAATTACAAAGGAAATATGGTATTAGTGCAAATTCTATATTTGTATATTATCAATTAAGATCTTTTGTAAAACAGTTATGTGGTCGACATATGATTTTATTGCCTGAATCTAGTTTTGAAGAATATGTACTTTCAATATCAAAAAAGGGATATATATCTGATTTGTATTGTATTTTACAAGAAATTGATAGTAAAAAAGACTGGGATAAAGATAAGTTGAAATGGGAAAAAGATTTAGGACATAAAATAGCTGAAGAAGCTTGGATGGAAATTTGTCAGAATAGTATTCGGAAATTAATTAATGCTAGACTAGCGATGATTAATTATAATTTTATTCATCAGCTATATTTATCGCCAGAGAAATTAAAAAAATTTGGTTTTAGTAAGTTGGATTCTTGTTTTCGATGTGATCAGACGGCCAATACTTTTTTGCATACTGTTTGGCTTTGTGATCGATTTCAACAATTTTGGAAAGGTATTCAATCTGTTTTTAACAGTTTATATAATATCCATCTTGTATTAGATTCCGATATATTTTTATTAGGGAACATGCAATCATTAATCGATTTAGGTTTAGAGGATTATCAGATTTCATTTATTTATTTAGCTTTAGTTGTGGCTAAGAAATGTATAGCACTTACTTGGAAAGATAGAAATATACTAACTTTAGATAAGTGGTATTTGGAAATGAAATTTTGTTTGACTATGGAAAGGATATCTTTTTCAATTCAGGATAAGATGTCTTTTTATAAGTTAAAGTGGACTCCGTTTGCTAATTATATGCATTTAAGTTTGATTTAAATATATGTTTAAGTGTGATATTTTAGTATATTTTAGTATTTGTTGTTGTTAGAATTTTTTTAGGTTAAGTTTTATCTCTTTTTTGTAAGTGGGTATTTTTTTTCATATATAATATTGTCAATTTTATTAACTCTTCACTCTTTATTTTGGGGGAGGGTTGGACTAATTTTAAGTTAGACTATTAATATTGTGTTACAATTAACGGGGGGGGTTATTTTGTGTAGTTTTCTGATGTAATATTGTAATCATATCTTTTAAATTTTTTTTCTATTTTTCTTTAAATCTAATTCTTTATTGTATTCATGTTATAAAAATTTTAAATAAAGTCTTTAAAAAAAACTTAGAGCCTCATGCTAGTGGAACTCTAAAAGCATCTTTGGAAAAGATACAAGATAACGTACTTCTTTGGAAAAGTAACAGGCCTGTACTCTGTCTTCCCAGAATGTCTGCTGAGATTGACAATGGATGGAAACACTGACATACACAACCCAGGGTCCTGCAATTTATTATGCTACTGTGGAATGATCATGAGTTCATAGGGCAGTTGAGAGAAATCCTGTTAACATCCATTTTGGTGGTAGCAAAGTTAAATTTATGTCTAACAGGAAGAACCCTTTCCAGCAAATTGTTCTACCTCAATAGTATTTTCTGAACTCATCTGAAGCATAAGAAATTCTTATTTTGTTGTCACATACAATGTAATTTTAGTAGAATTTTTAGAGACATGTTGTTATTTCATAACACTATTGAAAGATCTCATTAATTTTACCTTTTTCTTGAGAGTTTATTGTAATTAAAAAATGCAAATATGTACAGTGAACATAAATTCATACAAAAATACTGGAGGAACTCAGCCATTAAGAGTTCCTCTAACATTTCTGTGTTTGTACTACATTCACAGCATCTACAGACTTTTGTGTTTCGCACCAAAATTCATACTTGCTGTTAACAGTTACCTAAATTACTCCAACTGAAAAGATATAAATTTAAGTACCATAATATAGTAAGACAGGAAAAAAAATCAGTACTGTATATAAGGGCAGATAAATAATAGGCTGCACATTTAATGTAGTGGTTAGCACAATGTTATTACAGTGCCAGTGACCTGGGTTCAAATCCGATGATGTCTGTAAGGAATTTGTATGTTCTCCCTGCATGGGTTTTCTCTGGGTGTTCCTGTTTCCTTCCACATTCCAAAGATATAAGGAATTGATAGAGTAATTGGTTACATGGGTGTATTTGGGTGGAATGGGCTCATGGGCCAGAAGGGCTCATCACCATTCAGTTGTTAATTACAGGTATTCACATTTTCAGTTAATACAAGTTTTTTAAAAAAGTGGAATTTCATTAGTGTAGGCAGATCTTTTGATTTTGGAGTAGTTTATGATGGGGTAGTATTGAGAAGTTAAATTGCCTCCTAGCTAATGGGAAAAAAAAATTGTTCTTGAACCTAGAGGTACTAAACTTCAGATTTCTGTTCCTCTGCCTGAAAATAGCAGTGCTCACTTAAATTTGCAACAAAATATTCAATAGAAATGCACTTTCTGTGTAAAACTTGGCTTACCTATGTGGTTGAGATGAATTTTGAATGAAGGGTTGGATTTAATGCAGATTCAGATGAAAAAAGCAAATGGACAACAAATTTATTTTCAAAAGGTTTACTTCCTGAAAGAAAATTGGGGATTATGAGAAACAACTTTAAGCCGAACCCAAGATAATTTCAGATTTGCTGTATTACATAGGAAGTTGCAGAAACATTAAATTGACTTCTCTTGAATTTGGCAAGTTTAATCATAAAATGACGCTGACACATTGTCTTAGTTCAACTGACCTAAAATGTTTTGCTGCTGATTTTCATTTGTACTCAGCATCTGATGCCTCTTGTTTCAGTGTTCAACATTGATGAATACTAGCGGCCCGTTTTTCCATTGGCGCAATGTCCTGGTGAAACCTTTCACCATGTTATGTCATTGACTGGACTAAGATGAGCAGGGAAGAAGTTAAAGTGCGAATGCAGAAAATGAATTTTCAATGACGTATTGAAATTCGTGATTTTGTAGGCTTGAGGTAGACTTCAAATATGATAGGAAATTATAAAAATATATCTTAAAAAAACGGTCTGTCATAAGAAAGTTTTAAGGTGTTTGCAATGATCAGCAGCCCAAAATCCATAAAATACATCCGAAAATGTTCAGTAAGAAAAATCTCCATTGTCCAGCTGATCCACTCAAGTGCAGCTGAAGTTTAATATTTTGACAAGTAGTAATCCTTTCTTTATCCTAGTTTTAGCTGGAAATCTTTGGATTGCATCTGCAATGTTCAACAATGTCATTCTTATTGTTTGGTTTTGTAGCTGGCTGATAGTAAATTACTTTGACACTGGGTGCTTTGAATGTAATCTTGACACTACAGACTCTTACCATCTCTTCCATCCCCTTTTAGCCATTGCTTAGTAAGCTTAATGTCTGTAATTGGAAAAATGCTGGAAACTTTCATTAAGGAAGAAATTGTGATCGAAATTGTTCCATCAGTCGTCTGCCTGGATTTAGGAAGGGTAGGTTATGCTTGAAGATATAATGAGTGCAATGAATAGAGGGAAACAGTGGATGTTGTGTTCTTGGATTTCCAGAAGGTTTTTGATAAGATGCCCCATAAAAGACATCCATAAAATAAGGAAGCATGGAGTTGCATGTTCGGTATTTAGCGTGGTTAGAGGATTGGTTAACTAATAGAAGGCAAAAAGTTGGTTTCAAAGGCTATTTCACTGGTTTGTATCAATGGTGGGCATATTGCCACAGCGGTTCATGATGGGCCCACAACTGTTCATTATGCATGCGGATAACTGGAATTCACTGTCTGTGTATTGTTCAGATGGTTGGCTTCTCCCTCATCTACCCCAATATAAACCTGTTTTCCTGCCTTACTTCAGATTCACCTGAGGACTATTGTGACTACCAGCCATTGATTGTAAGCTATTAAATGTGTTGGTACTCCTCTCTTGTCTCTGAGTGCAATCAGTTATGTTACTATTTTAATAGCCTAACTTTGAAACTGGATGGGAGCCCTGTTGAAGACAGGCATGCTCCAAGTCAACCCTCTGTCCCCTGAGGCCCTGGAGGAATTTGTCTACTTGAGTGCTTCCAGTCCTACCCGATGGTCACACAAGAAGCCTTCAACTCTGATAGTCTCTGGAGATTGGCACTTCTCTCTCGAGTGGGCCCCAAAAGATATGTTGTCATCAGAGACTGTGCTACCTAAGAGTTGGCCATAGAAGGCTTGAAGGCCCGTTACATGAAGCCTCAGAACAGCATGCTGGCAAGGCATTGACTCTCTCAACGTTGGCAGCGTCTGGGTGAGTCGCTGGGTGAATATGTTCTTAAACTGTGGACCCTGACCAGAAAATGCCACTATGAAGCAGCCACGGCCCGGGTGAGAGAGGAAGAACAAATCTGGGACACCTGTGTGGCAGGAGTGAAGTTGAGATACGTGAGGCAGTGACTGCTAGAGTTGGAGGAGAAAGACCTGGAGCTGGCGAAAGCACTCGAACAGGTCCAACTAGGAGCTGATGACCTCATGGGTGAAAATGGTGCTTTTTCAGAGGACCAGGTCATTGGTGATCCCCCCCCCCCCAGCCCCAGCGCTGACCGCTGCGGCCATGCGTGACTGGGGATGCTACTTCTGTGGACGGGCACAGCACCCCCATCCCCGATTCCCCACGAAGGACTCTGTGCACTCAGGATGTGGTAAGCAAGGGCACTGGGTGAAAGTCTGTCGGGCTAAAGGGAACCGAAAGAGGGCGACCTCATGTGCAACCCCTGAATCATTGCTCGACCTGTGCACGAGTCCTGAAATGCTGGCCTCAGCCTCTTCGTTCTGCTTGCTGCGCTTCGTAGCAGAACCTGCCACCAGAAGTGAAGCATCGCAGGAAACCACGGTGCCCATCTTGCCACGCCTCAAGGTTGACGCCACCTAGTCCTTTGTCGGATTAAGATAGAGGGCGGCTATCTTGCCGCGCCTCATGGGTGATGTCATCTTGTCTACCCACGGGCCAAGAGGAGAGAATTGACATCCGAATGGGGAGTGACAGGGTTTCCGGAGCACTGGCATCGGTCGTCCTGGATCAGGCAATACCTCACCAATTGAATAACTCGATGATGGAGATGAGGGTAAATGGACATTTGACTGATTGCTTCGTAGACACTGGCTTCACTGAGAGCTTTATAAACACTGAGATGGCTCTGCGGTAATTTGAGAGTGTACCCAACCGACTATCATATTTTCTTAGCTTCACACTCATACTCTCTGATCCAGGGATATTGTATAGTACATCTAACTGTAAAAGGGGGGAAATTTTGTAAGTTCCAATTGTATGTACTAAAACATTTGTATGTTCTTGTGTTGCTGGGCCTGGACTTCATGTGTCACTTTAAAAGCGTGACAATGGAGTATTCTGGCCCACCCCCTCCAATCATGGTGTGGAACAAAAGATCCCAAAATCTGGAGGCCAAATGCAGTCTCTCCACCCTAAATATTGATCCCCTGCACTGTTTCTGAACCTGACTCCTGATTACAAACCAATAGCTACAAAGAGCAGGTGATACAGTGTGGGGGATTGGGAATTTATTAAAGCCGAGACAGCGGCTACTCAAAGAAAACATAATTGAGCCTAGCAACAGCCCACGCAGAGCCCAGGTCATAGTCGAGAAAGAGGTAGAAAAGTCCAGGCTAGTGATTGACTATAGCCAAACAATTAATCATTCCTGGAAGCATACCTCCCCCCCCACCCCACCACCTCGAATTTCGGACATGGTAAATGAAATTGCGCAGTCTTGGGTATATTCGACCATTGACCTGAAAGCTGCGTACCAACAGTTACCAATCCATTTTGAGGATTGCCCCTACACAGCATTTTCCCTATCAGTTCCGGAAGGTCCCTTCTTTTGGTATCGCTAATGGGGTCTCGGTCTTACAGAGACAGATGGACAAAATGGTCGATGACTATGGGTTGAAGTCCATCTTCCCTTATCACCATTTGTGGACACTCTCTGGAAGACCATGACCATGACGCCAACCTCCAGAGCGGCCAAGGCCCTGAACTTCATGTACAATTCCAGTAAGTGTGTATTCGGACAAAATGTCTGGCAATCCTGGGCTATGTGGTGGAGAATGACATAATTGGCTTTGACCCTGATCGAATGCGCCCCCTGTTAGACCTCCTGATCCTGAAGACCATGAAAGCATTAAGGAAGTGCCTGGGCTGCTTCTCTTCCTACACCCAGTGGGTCCCTCACTACATAGATAAGGTCTGCCCCATTTTAAAGTCCACCTCTTTCCCATTGTCGGCTGAAGCCCAGGTGGATTTTGACTACATTTGGAGCTACATCGCAAAGGCCACCATGTGGATGAGAATGCACCCTTCCAGGTGGAAAGTGATGTCTCTGACATAGCTCTGGCCGCTACCCTTAACCAGGCAGGCAGGCCGGTTGCCTTTTTCTACTGCACCCAACAAGGCCATGAGCTTCAGAATCCATCTGTGGAGAAAGAGTCTCAAGCCATTGTAGAGGCCATCAGGGACTGGAAGCATTACCTGGCCGGCAGAAAATTTACATCAGTGATTGGTGGTATTTATGATTAATAATGGAAAAAGGGGAAAAATGAAGGATGATAGATCGCTAGGTGGAGAATCCAACTCTCCACCCATAATTACGACATAGCAAACAGGTACAATACTCTCAATGAACTTCCAGATGCACTGTCAAGAGGAAGCGATGCCTCTGCACACACTGGCCAGTTGCGGTTACTGGACGATGAGCTTTGCCACCCAGATATCGCAACTCCTCACGAGCTTATGTTTATGTTCCAGAGGAAATCCACGTCTGGGACTACTCTCCCGTCTTGGCAAATGGCACCAGGGCCAGTCCTGCTGAGAAAGCACATAAGGAGGAGCAAGACAGACCCCTGATTGAGATAGTACACCTGCTGCACGCCAACCCAACGTTGGCCTATGTGGCATACCCTGACAGCAGAGAGGACACTGTCTCGATCAGAGACCTGGCACCTGCCAGAACTGAGGATCTGATACCTCAAATGAGCCAGGAACTACTGAGTGCCCCACACAGAGTCCCAGAGGACAGTGCTTGGGAAGTGGTCCAATCCACCCCACGACCTGAGCCGGAGACCTCGAGATCCACTGACCCTGTTCCACAGGGGGTCCAGGAAGTTCGGGAAGCCCAAAGTCCTACAGTACTGTGGAGCTTGACCAGAATTACCAGACCCTCTGACAGACTTGACTTGTAAATATTTGTAAAGTATTAGTTTTTTGAAAGAATGATCTCTGTTTTTCACCCACAGGCTCTATTCTGAAGGAAGTAGTGAATGCAGTGATCTGGAATTCGCTGTCTATGTCTTGTCTAGATGGCTGGCTCCTCCCTTGGCTCCACCCTCACCTACCCCAATATCAACCCTGGTATTCCTGCCTTACCTCAGATTCACCTGAGGACTATTGTGTCTACCAGCCATTGATTGTAAGCTATTAGAAGCATATTTATACTCCTCACTTGTCGCTGAGTGCATTCAGTTGTGTTACAATGTATTTTAACAATTTGAAAGATGGGACTCAGTGTAGTATATCAAGATTTGCTGATGACGATAAATTGAGTGGAAACACAAATTGTTCAGAGGATGTGGAGAGTCTGCAGAGAGATGAGGACACGTTAAGTGGGTGGAAAAGCATCTAGCAGATAGAGTATAATTATTTCAATGATGAAAGATTGCAGCGTGCAGTTGAGCAGAGGAACTCTGGAGTTCTAGTGTCTGAATTGCAAAAATTTGGTATGCTGGCTGCAACAAGTTATCAAGAAAGTAAATGGGATGTTGGCCTTGATTGATAGAGGAGTTTAATTTAAGTGCAGGAAGGTTCTGCTGCAACTGTATAGGGTATTGGTGATAATTCATCTGGAGTGCTGCGTGCATTTCTGGACTCCTTACCTGATAAAAGATGTGCTGGCTTTGGAGGCAGTGCAGAGAAAATTCACAGATTGATTGCAGAGAAGAAGGGGTTGGTTACCCAAGGGGTCTCATGGAAACATACAAAATTATGAAAGGGATGCACAAGATAGAGGGTGGAAATTTGTTTCTCCTGATAGAACTAGGGAACATAGCCCTAAGGTTCCAGGGGTAAATTTAGGATGGAAATGAGGAGAAATTGCTTATCCCAGAGATTAGCGAAACTGTGGAAGTAGTAAAGGCTGCCTTGTTAATTATATTTAGGATACAGTTAGATAGATTTTTATATGGCAGGAGAATTAAATGGTTATCGGGAAAGGCACTCGGTGGAGTTGAGTCCATAGTCGTATCAACCATGATATTATTGAATGGTGGAATTCTGGTCAAGCTCCACAGTACTGTAGGACCCAGTTATTGATGGGTCAGATAAGCTACTCCTGATTCTCTTACTTATGCTCTTCATGATTTACCTCACATTTATTTTAAAATTGCTACTCAGCAAAAATGGAATGAAAAATAAAACACACAATAAATAGTATTTAAACAAACATGGGCCTTGACCAAACTCAAAGTGTTCCTATTTATTTAAGTCTATCATCTCAGTTTGTTATGGATCTGCTGATTAATTAATTTTTAAAAATTAATTTTTCAGTTATGTTCATTTCATCTGGTTAGATTGCTAATTTGTACATTTCAAAATCATTTACTTTTGAATTTTTAGATTGTGTTCACCACACTAGTTTCTAGGGATCCAGGGTGTTGATGCAAAAGAACAGAGAAGTGGAGGAGGTTAGTATCTTCAAGTTCCTGGGAGTCCATATATTAGAGGTCCTCTCCTGGAGCTAGCACATTGAGGCGACTGTGAAGAAGGCACACCAACTCCTCTACTTTTTCAGAAGTCTGAAGAGATGTGACATATCTATCGAACTTCTGACTGGTTTGGAAATTGAGTACTCAGGAATACAGAAGGTTGCAGAAAGTGGCAAATCTAGCCATGGGCACTGACCTCCCAAGCATTGAAGCATTACTTCAAGAACTCAGCCAGCATCATAAAGGATTCCTATAAATCTGGTCACACTGTCTTCTCCCTGCTACCTCCAGGTAGATTGTACAGAAGCTTGAAGTGCAGCACCTCTAATTTGAAGATTTTTTTTTCCCTAACCACTATCACTCCCTGTACTACTCCAATCAGTCATAAACTACTATGGGATCACCAAAAGATCTATCTGCATGACAGAAACATCACTTTTATTTGCCCTAACTGCAACTGTGAATAATTATATATCTATTTACATCTATCATCTCTTTTATTGTCTCATGGCAAATTGTGTTTTTATTTGTAGTTGTGTATCTTGCATACCTGTGTGGCTGTAGAAGTTTGCTGCATCTATACATTCTACTTGTGTATATGACAAACTTTCAGACTCGTACTCAGCTGGGAAATTCAAATTCAAAATATTAAATCAAACTGCAAGAGTAAAAGAGTTAAGTTTTAATAAGGGTGACTATGTAGTCACCTAAGGCAGGAACAGGGTACTACTGATTGTGGATGATCAGCCATGAGCACAGTGAATGATGGTGGTGGCTTGAAGGGCTGAATGGCCTACTCCTGCACCTGATCATGATTTAATGTTGCAATAATATGAACCCTGCCATTTGTGAAAAAGTTTGTAAGTTGCTGATTTATCATATACTTGCTGAATAGTTTCTTGAGAAAGAGTTAAATTATGAGTAATTTTTACCAAATTAATTGTTTACATCAGATCCAGCAAAACACTGGGAACTTTTGTATTATAAACATATAAGCATAGAAAACTTGCAGCACAATATAGGCCCTTCAGCCCTTGTGCCGAACATATCCCTACCTTAGAAATGACTAGGCTTTCCCATAGCCCTCTATTTTTCTAACCTCCATGTATCTATCCAAAAGTTTCTTAAAGGACGCTAACATATCTGCCTCCTCCAAAACCTTACCCCTGACATGTCCTCTAACTATTCCCCAGCACCTGAAATGCAAGTCCTCTTGTGGCAACCATTTCAGCCCAGGGAAAAAGCCTGACTATCTGCACAATCATTGCCTCTCATCAGCTTAAATACCTTTATCAAGTCACCTCTCATCCTCTGTTGCTTCAAGGAGAAAAGGCTAAGCTCACTCAACCTGTTTTCATAAGGCATGCTCCCTAAACTAAGGCCACATCCTTGTTAATCTTCTCTGCACTCATATGGCTTCCATATCTTTCTGGTAGTGAGGTGACCAAAAATGTGTACAGTACTCCAAATGGAATCTGACCAGGGTCCTATATAGCTGTAACATTACCTCTTGGCTCCTAAATTCAATTCCACTATTAATGAAGGTCAATATACCATACGAGTTCTTAACCACAGAATCAACCTGCGCAGCTGCTTTGAGCGACCTATGGACTCAGACCCCCTCTGATCCTCCACACTGCCAATAGTCTTACCATTAAAACTATATTCTCCCATAATATTTGACCTTCTCTAGTTAAATTTCACATTCTTTGCTTTGATTAGACTTGGTATATTGCGTATGGTTCTGTATTTTTAAAAAAAATCATCCACAGAACTGTAATTTAGGGAGTGGCACAGTTACTAACTTATGGATAAGTGTTTTTGCAGCAAATAACCATCTGAAATGCTATTTTTGTATATATTTATCATTCTAACTTTGTAATTTATTTCTTTTCCAGTTTTTCATGTCTTTCCCACTTAAAGGATAATGTGGAAGTCATAAAGGACAAGGTTAATGTAACAAATGTTGATGAGATTGTGACGCATTTACAGTGAGTTTTGGTTTAATTCTAATATTTTAATATTAATTCATTACAGTTAGAGTATCTAAAATAGTGTAGACATAAAATAAAGTATCATTCCCTTCATGATTTGTACATTTGAGAATTATTTGTGATTCATTAAAAAAATTTGGAGAGTTCTATTTTCATGTAGTTTTCCATATGAAAACTCAGCAGTTATCTTTAAATCTCATTATTCTATCTGTTGCCAAATATACCATCTGGGTTGCACTGAACATCCCATAAAGACCAAAGAGAAGGAAAGAATAATTTGGAAGTTCCTGACTCCAAAGGTAATCTGGTGTTGAAAAAAAAATCAGAATAATTATTTTGGCAAAGAACTTATTGTCTTGAAATGGATGAAAATTGCATTATTTTGCACTTCAATTTACTTAAATATGTTTGAAATATTCTGACCTTGTAATTATCAGACCAGCGTGGAAACTAGAGTAGCTGAGTTCTGCAGCTGTAAGTAATTGAGTGGTAAAAAGTGAGCAATGCAGCTATTGCTTCTCCAAGATTCTCTTTATTGCTCTGTCCACAGGATGCACAAAAATACTTGGTTTGCTCTGCAAGCAAAGCAAAACAGAATGACCAAATTGACATTTTACCCCCCCACCCCCATTTTCTGATTTATTTTTTTTTCTGAGTGACTGTCCCTTTAAGAGACCAGATTTAGCAAAGACCTGCAGGTTTTGCAAAGTGACTGTGAACTAACAGCAGCCTTTGAAGACAACATGTTCTTAACTTGATACATTTGCAAAAAAACCTTGGAGAGACCATGTGACCAGCTTATTTGAAAAGGAAGAGCACAGGCAGCCCATGAGGTCTTTTGAAGGAAGCAAAAGAGTCAACAACTCTTCAACCTCCTTTGTGATAACGAGAAGCCCACTTGGCCTCATTGTGCGGTTATAGACAGAATTGTCAGACCCTACCCTTAGTAATAAGCTAATAAAAGCATTTGTTCTCCCGTTGTGAGAGCTTTTATTCATGCTACAATTTTATTAGCTTATTCCCTAACGATGGAAGTGCTACTCAAGCCAGGTATACTACTGATAGACCCTCTGACCCCGACTTGGCTGAGGAGCTCACATACTGGCTAGACTGCTTCCAGGCTTACCTGAACGTGACCAGAGATGCCTTCCACACCAATAAACTGAGGAGGTCCCCACTCATTTTGAGGATAGGAACAAAAGGGTATGCAGTCATCAGGGTACACATGATGCTACTATTCAGGTGTTGAAGGCTAGGTACTGAAGTTTCAAAACTAGGACCTAGCGAGGCACCGACACATTCTACATGGCCATTTGCCAGGAGAGACTGGATTTGTGGACGCTTACCGAGAAGTGCATGTACAAAGTGGCTATGTGCCGCATTCGTGAGGAAGAACAGATCCGGGACACTCTTGGTGTGGGGGTCCAATTGAGGTACATGACGCAGTGACTGCTCCAGTTGGGAAAGAAGAACCTGGCTAGCCACGTTGAGCTGGCCAAATTGCTGGAACAGGCCAAGCTCGAGAATGACGACCTCGAAGCCAGCTCACTTACTCACTCAGGTGGCCCCTTCCAAGGACCGGCTGCTTCCATTCCCCTGTCCTAACGGCTGCTGCTTCCCATGCTGGGGAGTGCTTTTTCTGCGGCAAGAGCCAGCATCCCTGATCTCATTGCCGTGTGTTCCAGCTATGGCAAGAAAGGGCATTGGGCAAGGGTTTGTTGCATGAGGGGAAGCCTAGGGAAGCCGGCAGCCTGCATCACTCCCGGATCCACTTCCAGCCCCAAGCCTTCTGCCCTGAATTCACCCAAATCCACTTGCTGCATGACATGTCGACAGAGGGTGGCAGTGAGGAAATGGTGTGAAAAGGCTTGGTGGCCATCTTGCCAAGACTCAAATTCAAACTCAGCGCCATCATCTTTGAAGGAAGAAGGAGGGCAGCCATCTTGCACACCATGAGGTCGACGCCATCTTACCCAAGCAGGGCAACCCAGGATGGTGGGGGCCACTCAAGTGAGGAGCAAAGAGTCTCTGGGGACTTAGCCTTGGTGGTTCTAGATCAGGACAGACCTCACCAGCTCAGCAACTCCATAGTGACTGTGAAGATGAACGGGCATTCCATTAAATGCCTAATCAACATGGGCTCTACTGAAAGCTTCATAGACTCACGGACTTTGCAAAAATACAACCTGAAGGTGTATCCTAATTACCGCATATTTCTCGCACCTCATTCGCATTCTACACATGTTCAACAACATTGTATAGTACATCTGTCATTTGAAGGGGAGGGAATTCTGTAAATTTCACTTGTATGTGTGCTCCAGTGTTGTTGGGTCTGGACTTCCTGTGTCACCTTAAAAGTGCCACACAACCCAGAATTGCTAACCGAGTGGTCCGGAAGACACACTTATCGAAATTGTAGGTGAAATTCAGCCGAATTGCAGTCTGAAAAAATTTCTCAAGGGTGGCATCATGATCCTCCGTGACATGGCCGCAGATGGTGACATTGTCCAGATATGGGAACGTAGCAGTCAGCCCATTCTGATCCATCATCTGGTCCATTTCCCGCTGGAAGACCGTGACGCCATTTGCGACCCCAAAGGGTACCCTGAGGAATTGATACAGCCACCCATTCGCTTCGAAGGCCGTGAAAGGTCGGTCTTCTCGGCAGATGGGGAGCTGATGATAGACCGAATGTAAGTCAATGGTGGAAAATACACGGTATTGGGTGATCTGATTCACCACATACCAATTGCTTATTTGACTTGGGGTCAACTGACAGTTTTATCCGCCCAGTCCTGGCCCACCGTTGCGGACTGGCTATTCTCCCCACTGCACAGAGAATTTCATTGGCGACCAGATCGCACTCGACTGGGGTAAAGGGGTACTGTGTGGTGACCCTGAAAGTCCAAAGTTCACAGACTTCAAACTATTAGTCCTTCTCCAGGAAGGGACTGGATTTTCAGTGCCAGTTTCAAACTGTTTCCCTGCGCTCTCCAGGAGGACTTGCACCAACATACAACGAGGAGCTCCACGAGGAGCTCTGCCATCCAGGGGTCACTAGGTTCGCGCACTTTGTCAAAGCTCGCAACCTCCCCTACACGGTCGAAGAGATTCGCTCCATGACCCAAGCCTGCCCGGTGTGCGCTGAGTGTAAGCCCCACTTCTTCCGTCCGGAGAACACCCACGTCATCAAAGCCACCCGCCCCTTTGAGCGTCTCAGCGTAGACTTCAAGGGGCCCCTACCGTTGACCTCACACTCCACTCTCTGTCTGTAACCACTCCACCCCAGGAACCTCCTGCCAGCAGCAGCCCAAGCTACACACCCCTGTGCCCCAGGGCCTCACCTGTAGTCTCTCCACCCTCTGATTTGCTCCGCCAGTGCTTTTCGCAAACCTCACCCCTGGCTGGAATCCTGTGGCCACCAAAAGCCGGCAATATAGTTACGAACACAGGAAATTTATCACAAGCGAGGTGCACAGACAGTTGGACGAGGGCATTATCAAACCAAGCTCGAGTCCACGGAGGGCCCAGGTGATGGTGGTTAAAAACAGGGAGAAGCCGTGGATGGTGGTTGACAACAGCCACATAGTCGAAGCAGTACGTCGTTGGAGACACTACCTCACTGGCAGGCGCTTCACGCTGCTGACCAACCAACGCGGGGTCTCCTTCATGTTTACCAATACCCAGCGAAGTAAGATCAAGAATGACAAAATCACCAGGTGGAGAATCGAGCTCTCCACCTTTAATTATGACATAGTGTATTGGCCTGGTAAACTCAACGACCCGCCAGATGCGCTCTCCAGGAGGACTTGCACCAACATACAACGAGGAGCTCCACGAGGAGCTCTGCCATCCAGGGGTCACTAGGTTCGCGCACTTTGTCAAAGCTCGCAACCTCCCCTACACGGTCGAAGAGATTCGCTCCATGACCCAAGCCTGCCCGGTGTGCGCTGAGTGTAAGCCCCACTTCTTCCGTCCGGAGAACACCCACGTCATCAAAGCCACCCGCCCCTTTGAGCGTCTCAGCGTAGACTTCAAGGGGCCCCTACCGTTGACCAACCATAACACCTATATCCTTACAGCCATCGATGAGTACTCCCACTTCCCATTTGCTGTGCCCTGCTCAGACATGACTGCCTCCTCAGTTATAGAGGCCCTGTACACCATCTTCGCCATCTTCGGGAACCCCAGTTACATCCACAGTGACGGGGGTCATCGTTTATGAGCACAGAGCTGCGGCAGTACCTTCTGGAGTGTGGTATTGCTTCAAGCAGGACCTCCAGCTATAACCCACGCGGTAATGGGAAAGTCGAAAGAGAGAACGCCACCGTCTAGAAAGTGGTTACGGTTTCCCTCCGGTCTAAAGGACTCCCCACCTCTCGCTGGCAGGACATGCTTACTAGTGTCCTACACTCTATCCGCTCCCTCCTATGCACCGCGACCAATGACACCCCCCATGAAAGGATGTTCTCTTTTCCGAGGAAATTCGAGTCAGGTACAACCATACCGGCGTGGCTCATGGTTCCCGGTCCAGTCCTCTTACAACGTCACATCCGGTACTCAAAGAATGACCCCTTGGTTGACTGAGTGACTCTGCTCCATGCGAACCCGCGTTATTGCCTTCGTTGAGTACCCAGACGGGCGGGAGGACACAGTCTCAGTAAGGGACATAGCCCAAGCCGGATCAGGCGCAGCAGTTCCTTTAACCCAAGCTCCCCCCTATTCCTTCACCCCCAGGTCATGTGCTTGAACAGAGGGACCAGCACCACCCCACCAGCTCAGGCCAGACTGTCGATAACGCCATTGGGGAATTGAGCGAAGCAGTGGCTGCACCCGACGAGCCTGCTGGCGACATGACTCCGGCGACCCCAATCCCAGCGCCACGGCGATCACGCGGGATGGTCAGGCCCCCTGACCGGTACAGCCCCTAATCTCCACCCACCCTGGGGTCGGTTCTCAAAGAAGGGGTGAATGTGATAGTACAGATTCTATCACCAATGTCTATATGTACAGATGGTAGTGTAGGATGACTGTGATTGGCTGAGAGTGTAGCCACACCTACTGGCAGGTCTTAAAAGGATTGCTCCAGCCAGACCAGGTCATTCTGGACTGGTTGACCTACTTGTAATATGCTCCAGTCTTTTAGTTAATAAAAGCCTTGGTTTGGATCAACAAGTCTTTGGTTCTTTCGATGCGCTCTACAATATGTTACCACTGACTCCTGGTAACTGCCAACCCATGCCCTCTCAAATGGAGACGGAGTATTTGGGAATTTCAAGTCCATGCATTGAGAGCACACAGAAGCCCTGCATAATACCCACCTCCCACACCATTAGCTATTTTATGTCCCATCTGCTATTTCTACATTGGCCTCATTAGCCATCTCAGAACCCATAAAATTAGAGTAGTGGAAGCAAGTCATCTTGAACAAGATTAACTGAGGAAAAAAAAATCAAAGTAAGTAAACTGCTCCAGTTAGATATGTAGTGAAGAAAAGCCTGTCCACAGTTTAATCTGATGTCTCTGACCTATCACTGATGTACTTAGTCTGTTAAAATATTGTAGCCTAGGCTACACTGGCATGTACAGAATATAAAGTTTTCTTCTTCTGCTGTCTTATATTCAGCAAGACTGAAGATACTAATGGAGCTCATTTCGCTAGATTATTATTATGTTATGTATTTTTCTCTTCATTTCCCAAAAGTGATGTCATCTTGGGATTCTCTCACAGAAAATAAGCAGTAAAAGCTTTTGGATGTATTTTCAGGAATTTACTCAATAAGTCATGACGATCAGGTCTCTGGCTCAGAGTCTGGCCCCATTGCTAAGAAGAGTGTTGTAGTGATAGGGGATTCCATAGTTAAGGGAACAGATAAGAGGCTCTGTGGAAGAGATAGAGTATCCCAGATGGTACGTTGCCTTCCTGGTGCCAGAGGTATCTCAGATCAGGTTCACGGCATTCTCAGAAGAGAGAGTGAGCAGCCAGATGTCATGCTCCATATAGGGACCAATGACATAGGTGGGAAGGGTGAGGAGGTCCTACAAGGAGAATACAGGGGATTAGGCACAAGGTTGAAAGACAGGACTCTAGGGTTGTGATCTCAGGAATGCCACATGTTAGTGAGGTTAAAAATAGGAGGATTATGCTGCTTAACATGTGGCTAAAGACTTGGTGCAAGAGTCGTGTTTCTGGATCATTGGACTCTCTTCCAGGAAAGTGGGACTTGGTCTAATGCAGCAGTTTGCACCTGATCTGGGGGGGACACTAATATTCTTGCAGGAAGCTTTGCTAGTGCTGCTCCAAGGGGTTTAAACTCAATTTGTAGGGGGATGGGAACCATGGTATCAGAGTAGTTGGGGAAGTGGAGGGGGTAAAAGATGAAATGAAGATTGCATGCAAGATCAGAAATCAAAGGGTTGTACACCCTGGCAGCACAGTGCCATCCATTGCCACCCCCCATCTAACTCCTAACGTGGCGGCAGGGGTGCAGTGCTGCCGAGCCCGGAGTTTACGGAGAGCCACACCGGATTGTGGCGACAGCTCGAAGCAGCAGCAATGGGCGTCTTTGTTACCCTTAATCCCCCATGCTTCAGAGTGCTTCCAGCCAGTCGCCGCTTGCTTCTCTCCCACTGGGTGCTGGGGGCCAAGAGTCACATTTCCACCGAAGGTAAGAGAGAGCCCCAGTCGGAATGTGGGCGAAGGAGACTTGGGGGGTGGGGTCTTCTCCCTCTGAAAATGGAAAATTTATTATGGGAAATTAACATTACTCATATGTAATGTCATCTACCAAAAAAATGTGCCAGTTTTTAGAGGTTGCCAGTGTTTGGAATCCTGGATAAAAGGTTGAGTATACAGGTTGGAATGTTATGGTAAAATTGTACAAGACACTGGTGAGGCCAAATTTGGAGTATTTTGTGTAGTTTTGGTCACCTAACTATAGGAAAGGTATCAATAAGATTGAAAGAGTACAGAAAAGATTTACTTGAATATTGCCTAGATTTCAGGAACTGAATTACAGGGAATGAAGGGAGATTTGATAGAGGTATTTAACATTATGAGGGGGATAGACAGAGTAAATGTAGGTGGGCTTTTTCCACTGATACAAACCAGAAGACATGGGTTAAAGATGAAAGGGGAAAAGTTTAGAGGGGATATTAGGGAGAACTTCTTCAGACAGAGACTGGTAGGAGTGTGGAACGAGCTGCCAGCTGAAGTGGTGAATGCTGGCCCAATTTTAATTTTTAAGAAGAGTTTGGACAATTTGGATTGGAGGGTTACGGTCAAGGTCTAGTTCAGTGGAACTGGGGGGGGGAGTGATGGTTTGGCACAGACTTGAAGGGCCGAAGGGCATGTTTCTGTGCTGCAACATTCTATGGTGCTATTTGTTTCTGAAATGGTGCACTTCTTGTCTCTGGAATTTTTTTTACAGAAGTTATGAGAATGATTCCTTGGATGAAGGATTACATTTGCAAAGGTGTATTAGAGAAGATGAAGAATTTTCTTCAGAGAAACGTGAGGGAAGATCCAATGGATAGATAAACTGGTGTGCATCATGGGAGACTGGCCCTTTTGGTGGAGGAGTCAAGGCTGGGAGCTAACAAGTTCAAAATAAAAGGAAAGATATGCAGCGGCGTTAATCTGGCCTGATTTTATGGTGAAGGGTTTATTCCATTGTGTCTTCCAAGAGAAAGTTGGATAAATCTTTAGTGAGAAAACTTTGGAGAGTTACAAAGGGCTGGCCTGAGTGTAGGTAATGGCAACAATGGAACTTGTGAGTTGCTCTGTTAAAACATTGGTGCTGACGTGATGTAATGAATGGCTTCCTGTGGTGTAACTACAGTTGTCTGTTTCCACTGCAAAAATCCTAATGCAAATACTCATAGCCAGAAACAGGAATGCACACTTGCCTTCCTGTTCCAAGACAGACTGATGACAAATTAAGGGTTTATTTCAATCTCAGCTGTGTTCAATGAATTTATCATGGTGGTTCTCTTCATTACCTCCTAATCTCAAAGCGATTTCATAACAAATAAAAATTATAGGAGATTCACAGCCTGTTTTCTCCAGTTATTAAATTTGATTCCATTACGTACAAGTCAGGCAGTTTAGAATGACTGTAACAGTTCCTTTGGATAACTAGCAAAAGATAAATTATTAGTTAATTTTACTGTCATTCACCCTTGTCCCCTTACCTGTTCTTTGCAGGTGTGCAGAATTTCATTTATTTATGATGGTGGTGTGCCAGAAATGTCCTTCATGAGCTATAGGACAAAGCCTGTTAGCTCCTATTTCATTACTTCAGTTTACTTTTATAGGAAGTAGGAACAGGAGTAGGCCAAAAATGGCCCATCGAGCCTGCAGATATGTTTTATATTACTTTTATGTTTTTACATTTTCATCATGTCAGCTATCAAAATACAGATTTTCATTGTACTCCTGATGGTATTCTTTGTTACATTTAATTTTCAAACTACTTCTTTTTGTCTTCATCTTTTAATTGACCTTTTAGCTCCAACATAATACAGTAGGCTTGTAGAGTAGTCTTTCACGCTTGTCTTGTAAAGCCACCTAGCCACTGGCATCTACTGTTGGTACGAGACTTACAGCAGTGCCCTGTGCATTAAAAATGTTTTGAAACCTAAGTTCTAAGCAATCCTTGGAATAAAGTAGACTAACGTTTCAAATGGGGATGCTTAGGGAATGATTCAATTTGATATGCTCTGGGTGCATATGAAATATGATTTGTTTCCTGAATGATGGTTCTCATTTTTGAAGGAAATCTGGAAGTGGTAACGATTGTCACTGTTCCTGGTTGGAAACGAACATTTCAGCCATGTAACACTGGGGAGAAAAAAAAGTAATTGCTTCTGGAATTCTCAGTCATTATCCAATCAATATTGTTTTGCTATTTTCTTAGTATGATGTGCTCAATTTGTCCTTTTTACTGCAAGAAAAATTGTAAAAACAACAGTTTGAAATGAAGTACTTTGGTTGTTAAGAAAAATTAAAGGCTCTAAATAAAGACGTGCTTATTGCCTTTATTTTACAACTTAATTGATATAACAGTATTTTGATTTGCCAACATTAGTTGGAAGTACTTTTGGAAGTTTCATCATGAGACATTCTGATTACATGACATCAAACCATATAACATCTGCAAATGTCATTGCTTTTATCTGTATGAGTATTTAGTTTCTAATCGTTGAGTAGCTTTGACACAATGTTGTACCTTTCCCCTTTATTGGTTTCTTAAAGACCTGTCTGCCACTTCAGATGGGCATTCAATTTATCGTTTCATTTGAATGATGGTAATACAACAAGATAGCATTTACTCAGTACTGTAGTGAATTACCAGTTTAGATCAGGGTGACAGGATTCTGGATTGAACAACAATAAAATTGGATATATCTTGTATATTTCAAAAAGTGAAACTACAAATATTAAAATATAAGTTTTGTGTGTATTGTCTGTATGTATCTAGTGTAAGGGGGATAAAAACAAATGAAAATACAAAATTGTCAAACTTGTAATGGAATTTTGCATATCTGTCAGGGTAGAATGTACAAACAAAACAAATACTTTACATTTATCATTGTCCCTCTGTCATGTGCTTTGTATTTCATGCAATGTAGCAACATAGAAACTTCCTTTTGCTGGATATCTGGCTATGTTTTAAAAAAAACCAAAACTGTTACTTGTGTAATCAGAAGATGTGTTCCTAAAAGATGGTGCCTATGCCATTATGTTGTTGGGAATAGACTAAGAAAAGAATGAATGATAAATTTTAAGCTTGATGTACGCATCAACCACTGTGAATGTTCAAATTAATCTGAAGATAATTTGTCTGATTATTTTTATTGAATCTGTGGGTCTATAAGGAGGAGCAACATTTTCAATCAGCATTTTCAGACTATACGAGACCATAAAATTTTGGAGATGTAGGCCATTTGGCCCATCAAGTCCGCTCCTCCATTCCATCAGAAGCTGATCCATTCTCCAACTCAGCTCCTCTCCCCTGCCTTCTCCCCATAACTCTTGACTATTCAGATACGTATCAATCTCTTCTTAAATATTCCTAATGACTGACCTCCACAGCCACGCATGGGAGCAAATTCCAGAGGTTCACCATTCTCTTTTGAATGAAATTCCTTCACATCACTGTTTTAAATGGGCGCTGTTCAATCCTAAAGCTGTGTCCTCTTGGCCTAGACTCTCCTACCATGGGAAACAACTTTGCTACATCTACTTTGTCCAGGCTTTCCAACATTCAAAATATTTCTGAAGTCACAACTTATTCTTCTGAACTCGAGGAGTACAGTTGAAAAGCCATCAAACATTTCTCATAGATTAATCCCTTCATTCCATGAATCATTATTGTGAACCTCTCTGAACCCTCTCCAATGCCAGCACATCCTTTCTTAAATAAGTAGCCCAAATTATACTGTGTACTCTGAGAGGCATCTTTAATGCTTAGATCTGAGAATTTGTGATATTTCTATGAAAGGTAGGCACAGGTCCCTACAAGGTCCCTCATGGTACAGAAGGTACAGCTGCAGGGGATGCACAGAGAGGATTGATTGTTTGGTTTCGGAATTGTTATCTAAGACAAGAGGTAGTAATGAAATAATGCTATTCGACTGTAGGTCTGCGACCAGTGGTATTCCACACATCATTGATGGGTTGCTTATCGTTTGTGATATGCTGTACATCAATGACTTGGATGAAAAAGTGGATGAGTAGGTTAGTAAGTTTTCAGAAGACACTGGTGGAACAGTGGAAAGTGTAGAGGGCTATCAAAGAATACAACAGGATATAGATCAGTTATAAATGTGGGCAGAGAAATGCCAGCTGAGGTTTTATCTAAACAAGTGTGAGGTGTTGCATTTTGGGAGGTTAAATCTAAGGGGAAATTCAAGTTCAAGTTTATTATCATTCGATTGTACAACTAGATGAATCAGTGTTCTCCAGTCCTAGGTGCAAAAACATCTACAGACATAACACATGTAGACAAATGATGCACATGCATTAATTATACAGTCAATGGCAGGAGTCTTAAAAGCACTGATGTGCAGAGGGATCTGGGAGTCCTGATCCATAGTACCTTAAAAGAGGCCATGAAAGTGGTGGGGAGGGGTGGGGGGGGGCAGTGGTAAACTTGGTGTATGACATGTTTGTCTTTATTGGTTGGGGCATTGAATACAAGGGTGAAGAAATAATCTTGAAGGAATGTAAAATTTTGGATAGACTATGCTTAGAGTATGGTATGCATTTCTGGTCTCCCTCTTGCAAGAAGGATGTCAAGGCTTTGGCGATTTATCAGAATGCTGGGTTAGGTGACATGAGCTATGTGGAGAGGTTGGACAAGCCTAGATTGTTTTCTCTGGCATGTCAGAGGCTGAGGGAAGACATGATCTTTATAAAATTATGAGAAGCATAGATAGGATAGGTAAAATCTCTTTTCCCAGGTTAAAAAAAAATCACATACTCGAGGGAATACATTTAAAGTGCAGGATGGAGTGGAGTTTAAAGGAGATGTGTGAGGTAAATTTATTGACTCAAGAAGTGTTGAATATCTGGAATGGGCTGCTGGGTTAGTGGTGAAAACAGATACAATAGTTGTGTTTCCGGCCTCCAGATAGTCGTGGAAATTCAGCAAAGAGAGCAATACTTATCCTGTGCAGCAGGATTTTAATTTTGGCATTATGTTTGGTTCAGACTTCATTGACTAAAGGAATTGTTCCGGAGTTGTATATTCTGTGATTTCCCCCCCCCCCCCCTCATTCTGAGTTTTTATTTTGTCAATGTCTAAATGCTTGTGAAAAAGAATGTCAACATATCATTTCTGCAGCATTTTAATTTTAGGAGATTGAAATTATGGATGAACAATACAAGATGAAAATTGGAGAGAGATCTAATTTTAGCTATTACTATTTTAAAAAAAAATATTTGGACAATCTAGATTATGACCTCCAATTGTAGACTTATTGCTCTAACATTGGTTAGTTGCCCTTTGGATATTTTAAGCAATTCTTTTAAATATTGAGTATGTATCCTTATATTCTGCAGATCCATTTTGCAAGAAGAATCCAAAATGTTGGAGAAATATATCCAGTTCTTGCAGGTAAAAAGTCTTTGAAATCTTTTGATACAATTCATTAATTATTTGTTTTATGATAAATTTATTTTGTCTTGTTTATCTCTGAGATCTTATTCATAAATCTTTTTTATATTTGAATGCAGTCCTATTTAACATTGCAGTTTGAAATGGAATTTTCTACAAAAAATGCATATGTTAACAACAGGTTTTAAATGAAGTGCAATGTTTTGATGTTTGTGCAGGATTGGTTACTTGTAAATGTGGAATCACTATTTGCTTTGCAATCCTCTTTTCCATCCCTTGCACCCAACATCTCAAGGATGGAAGAAAATAGGAGCAGGAGTTGGCCACTAGGCCCCATTGGAGCTTACCCTGACATTCAATATGATCATGGCTGATCTGTGTTGACCTCAATACATCTTCTGAACCAGTCCCCCTTCATCCTCATTCTTTGATCTTTCAAATATTTATTGTCTCCATCTTAAATATTTTGAATAACCTGGCCTCTGCTACCCTCCAGGGCAGAGAATTCCAGAGATCCATTGGGAGAGGTTTTTACACATTTCAATTATAAATAAACAGCCCCTTTTTTTTGGAGCTAAATCCCGTTGTTTGTGACTCTCCCACTAGTTTAAGCATCTCTACATACCCTTTAAGATTTTGTATGTTTTAAAACTCTAAGAAATATAGACCCAAACTGTCTCAACTCTCATAATAGGACAACCCTCACATCCTCAAATTTGCCCGATGAATCTCCTTTGGACTGCCTCCAATACTACGACATCCTTTTTGAGGTAAGGAGATGGTGTTTCAGAAGGGACTTCACCAACATCCTGTGCAACTGTAATTAACCCTTCCTATTTCCTCCACTCCAATCTTTACTTCAATCACAGCAAACAGAATATGTCAGATGGCTTGCTACAAAAAAGGGTTTAACTCTATACACTACTGAATTAACTTGAACTGTTCAAATTCAAAAAGCTAAAAAGCTGCAGAATCGTGAACAACGTCTATTCCAAACTGAGGGAGTGCTGCACTATATAATCTGTAACCTTTTGCGATGAGAAGTGGAGGCTTCATTTTCCCTTTTGGATATAAATGCAAGGGAATTATCTTGGTATCCAAAGAAGCTTGTAGTAAGAGTAAGGTAATTAAATTGAATAATATTTATATCAAGATCACAACCCAACTCCACTTGTTGGCTTGGATTGATCCTTTTGCATCATTAATGAAGCCTTTTTTGAATGAATATTCATTAGCTTTGAATTTATCATCTCCAGCACGAGTTTCCCATTGTTAATGAATTGAGATAGTAGGACGGAAAGTTCAAGATTCAATTTCAAGATTCAATTTATTGTCATGTAATAAAAACAGTGTCTCATTACAATAAATTGCCTTCTATCTTGCTGTAAGGCAGACAGATTTGCCATCAACAGAAATTTCCTGAAACGCATCTTACAGTCAGAGAATTGTGGATTCACCTCCAGCGCTCTCGCAGCCTCTGCAGCAACACAGTCCAGTCCAAACCATCAGCAACCCAAGCTCCAGATTCAAACTTCCGACATGATTAGGAGCACTTCAGCGCCATTGACACCCTCTTGCATCCTGGTTCTGATGCCAGGTACCCTTCCAGCCAGTATCCCGTCAACCCGCTCACTCTCTCGCCCTCACTCTCTAGCCCTCTTGCGCTCCCCTCGCACCCGCCCCACTCTCCCCCTCGCCCCACTCTCCCCCTCGCCCCACTCTCCCCCTCGCCCCACTCTCCCCCTCGCCCCACTCTCCCCCTCGCCCCACTCTCCCCCTCGCCCCACTCTCCCCCTCGCCCCACTCTCCCCCTCGCCCCACTCTCCCCCTCGCCCCACTCTCCCCCTCGCCCCACTCTCCCCCTCGCCCCACTCTCCCCCTCGCCCCACTCTCCCCCTCGCCCCTCTCTCCCCCCTCGCCCCTCTCCCCCCCTCGCCCCTCTCCCCCCCTCGCCCCTCTCTCCACCTCGCCCCTCTCTCCCCCCTCGCCCCTCTCTCCCCCCTCGCCCCTCTCTCCCCCCTCGCCCCTCTCTCCCCCCTCGCCCCTCTCTCCCCCCTCGCCCCTCTCTCCCCCCTCGCCCCTCTCTCCCCCCTCGCCCCTCTCTCCCCTCTCGCCCCTCTCTCCCTCTCGCCCCTCTCTCCCCCCTCGCCCCTCTCTCCCCCCTCGCCCCTCTCTCCCCCCTCGCCCCTCTCTCCCCCCTCGCCCCTCTCTCCCCCCTCGCCCCTCTCTCCCCCCTCGCCCCTCTCTCCCCCCTCGCCCCTCTCTCCCCCCTCGCCCCTCTCTCCCCACTCGCCCCTCTCTCCCCCCTCGCCCCTCTCTCCCCCCTCGCCCCTCTCTCCCCCCTCGCCCCTCTCTCCCCCCTCGCCCCTCTCTCCCCCCTCGCCCCTCTCTCCCCCCTCGCCCCTCTCTCCCCCCTCGCCCCTCTCTCCCCCCTCGCCCCTCTCTCCCCCCTCGCCCCTCTCTCCCCCCTCGCCCCTCTCTCCCCCCTCGCCCCTCTCTCCCCCCTCGCCCCTCTCTCCCCCCTCGCCCCTCTCTCCCCCCTCGCCCCTCTCTCCCCCCTCGCCCCTCTCTCCCCCTCGCCCCTCTCTCCCCCTCGCCCCTCTCTCCCCCCTCGCCCCTCTCTCCCCCCTCGCCCCTCTCTCCCCCCTCGCCCCTCTCTCCCCCCTCGCCCCTCTCTCCCCCCTCGCCCCTCTCTCCCCCCTCGCCCCTCTCTCCCCCCTCGCCCCTCTCTCCCCCCTCGCCCCTCTCTCCCCCCTCGCCCCTCTCTCCCCCCTCGCCCCTCTCTCCCCCCTCGCCCCTCTCTCCCCCCTCGCCCCTCTCTCCCCCCTCGCCCCTCTCTCCCCCCTCGCCCCTCTCTCCCCCCTCGCCCCTCTCTCCCCCCTCGCCCCTCTCTCCCCCCTCGCCCCTCTCTCCCCCCTCGCCCCTCTCTCCCCCCTCGCCCCTCTCTCCCCCCTCGCCCCTCTCTCCCCCCTCGCCCCTCTCTCCCCCCTCGCCCCTCTCTCCCCCCTCGCCCCTCTCTCCCCCCTCGCCCCTCTCTCCCCCCTCGCCCCTCTCTCCCCCCTCGCCCCTCTCTCCCCCCTCGCCCCTCTCTCCCCCCTCGCCCCTCTCTCCCCCCTCGCCCCTCTCTCCCCCCTCGCCCCTCTCTCCCCCCTCGCCCCTCTCTCCCCCCTCGCCCCTCTCTCCCCCCTCGCCCCTCTCTCCCCCCTCGCCCCTCTCTCCCCCCTCGCCCCTCTCTCCCCCCTCGCCCCTCTCTCCCCCCTCGCCCCTCTCTCCCCCCTCGCCCCTCTCTCCCCCCTCGCCCCTCTCTCCCCCCTCGCCCCTCTCTCCCCCCTCGCCCCTCTCTCCCCCCTCGCCCCTCTCTCCCCCCTCGCCCCTCTCTCCCCCCTCGCCCCTCTCTCCCCCCTCGCCCCTCTCTCCCCCCTCGCCCCTCTCTCCCCCCTCGCCCCTCTCTCCCCCCTCGCCCCTCTCTCCCCCCTCGCCCCTCTCTCCCCCCTCGCCCCTCTCTCCCCCCTCGCCCCTCTCTCCCCCCTCGCCCCTCTCTCCCCCCTCGCCCCTCTCTCCCCCCTCGCCCCTCTCTCCCCCCTCGCCCCTCTCTCCCCCCTCGCCCCTCTCTCCCCCCTCGCCCCTCTCTCCCCCCTCGCCCCTCACTCCCCCCTCGCCCCCCTCGCCCCCCTCGCCCCCCTCGCCCCCCTCGCCCCCCTCGCCCCCCTCTCCCCCCTCGCCCCCCTCTCCCCCCTCGCCCCCCTCTCCCCCCTCGCCCCCCTCTCCCCCCTCGCCCCTCTCTCCCCCCTCGCCCCTCTCTCCCCCCTCGCCCCTCTCTCCCCCCTCGCCCCTCTCTCCCCCCTCGCCCCTCTCTCCCCCCTCGCCCCTCTCTCCCCCCTCGCCCCTCTCTCCCCCCTCGCCCCTCTCTCCCCCCTCGCCCCTCTCTCCCCCCTCGCCCCTCTCTCCCCCCTCGCCCCTCTCTCCCCCCTCGCCCCTCTCCCCCCCTCGCCCCTCTCCCCCCCTCGCCCCTCTCCCCCCCTCGCCCCTCTCCCCCCCTCGCCCCACTCTCCCCCCTCGCCCCCCTCTCCCCCCTCGCCCCCCTCTCCCCCCTCGCCCCCCTCTCCCCCCTCGCCCCCCTCTCCCCCCTCGCCCCCCTCTCCCCCCTCGCCCCCCTCTCCCCCTCGCCCCCCTCTCCCCCTCTCCCCCTCGCCCCCCTCTCCCCCTCGCCCCCCTCGCCCCCCTCGCCCCCCTCGCCCCCCTCGCCCCCCTCGCCCCCCTCGCCCCCCTCGCCCCCCTCGCCCCCCTCGCCCCCCTCGCCCCCCTCGCCCCCCTCGCCCCCCTCGCCCCCCTCGCCCCCCTCGCCCCCCTCGCCCCCCTCGCCCCCCTCGCCCCCCTCGCCCCCCTCTCCCCCCTCGCCCCCCTCGCCCCCCTCGCCCCCCTCTCCCGTCTCGCCCCCCTCTCCCCCCTCGCCCCCCTCTCCCCCCTCGCCCCCCTCTCCCCCCTCGCCCCTCTCTCCCCCCTCGCCCCTCTCTCCCCCCTCGCCCCTCTCTCCCCCCTCGCCCCTCTCTCCCCCCTCGCCCCGCTCTCCCCCCTCGCCCCGCTCTCCCCCCTCGCCCCGCTCTCCCCCCTCGCCCCGCTCTCCCCCCTCGCCCCGCTCTCCCCCCTCGCCCCGCTCTCCCCCCTCGCCCCGCTCTCCCCCCTCGCCCCGCTCTCCCCCGCCCCGCTCTCCCCCCTCGCCCCGCTCTCCCCCCTCGCCCCGCTCTGCCCCCTCGCCCCCCTCGCCCCCCTCGCCCCCCTCGCCCCCCTCGCCCCCCTCGCCCCGCTCTCCCCCCTCGCCCCGCTCTCCCCCCTCGCCCCGCTCTCCCCCCTCGCCCCCCTCTCCCCCTCGCCCCGCTCTCCCCCCTCGCCCCGCTCTCCCCCCTCGCCCCGCTCTCCCCCCTCGCCCCGCTCTCCCCCCTCGCCCCGCTCTCCCCCCTCGCCCCGCTCTCCCCCCTCGCCCCGCTCTCCCCCCTCGCCCCGCTCTCCCCCCTCGCCCCGCTCTCCCCCCCTCGCCCCGCTCTCTCCCCCCCCCTCGCCCCGCTCTCTCCCCCCCCTCGCCCCGCTCTCTCCCCCCCCTCGCCCCGCTCTCTCCCCCCCCTCGCCCCGCTCTCTCCCCCCCCCTCGCCCCGCTCTCTCCCCCCCCCTCGCCCCGCTCTCTCCCCCCCCCTCGCCCCGCTCTCTCCCCCCCCCTCGTCCCGCTCTCTCATATTAAGTTGCATGTGTGTAATAAAGATATGCAGGTTCAAACGTGAAGATTGATCATTTTGTTAAATGCCTTTCCAGAACTTTTTTGAACAGGGGGCCCACAAATTATTGCTCTTCGATTGCTCAAGCAAGGCAGAATGCACAACCCCACTCTACTGCAAAATGGTCTCCATGCCACATTGCACCTTGTATCTCTTCAATTTTTGTAAACCCAGCTCCCCAACTCCAAGCTTCCATTTCAAATATCTCATCAACCAACATTCCCCAATATAACCAACCACTTCCTTCCTCTGCAGCCCCTCATCATTCTGATCCCTCTCTTCTCCCCAGTTCTAGCAAAACACAACAGATTTTCTGCCCATCAACTATCTAGGCTATGGCTGGTTGGCTGGTGGTCATGAAATAGAGAAGATAAAATGTGATCTTATCATTAAATTCTTCAGGATGTCCAGGTTACATGGGCTTTTCTGTTTTATGGATATTTGAACCTACTTCCTTGGTGAAAATAACACCACCACTGTTTGACTTTCGTTTTAGTAAGTTTTGTTTCATTTCCGCTTGAAACTGCTGTTAATATACTTAAGAATTTCTTGGAAACAAACTAAAAACCCATGGGTTACTCTAGTTAGAATGGGCAGCAAACAAATTTCTCAATGTTCTTTATCAAATTAACTTTTTTTTTCAATTTGGATTTCAAACTAACCAAATGTATTCCATTAGTTAAGCCTTAAGTTGTTTTTTTTTTCCCTCTGGATACTGATCAATCTTCTATTTATTTCAGCAAGCTTTCATCTTGCTTCAGTGAAAGTTTATTTGCCTTGAGGGGAAATGCAATTTATTTACTGTGAAAATATAAAACATTACTATTCATTTAACATCTCAAACCATTTGCTTTCATTATGACTCCATGGATCTATTTTCTGAAGTAATCACTGATGAATATTTAGCATCTGGATAAAACAGCTCCTATCTACAAATATACAAGATTTCTAACCACATCTGTTTCACTATTTTTCATTTGGATTGTTTTGGTTGTATTTATTGCAGTGTTTTTTTACCCTCCTGTGGAGTTTTAAAGGATCATTATTCCTTGGAATATTTAGCTATCACGAATCCTAAATATCTTATTCTTCAAAACCAGCATGCCTATTTTTGATTTAAAGTTCCTTTTTTCTCCACAATGTTTGCACATCATGTAGTGCACATAACTGTCAACAAACCTGCATTGTGGCCTGGCGAATTGACCTTTACCTTGTAGAGGCCAAGTGCCTGCCTCAGATACCTCGTCATACCTCCCTGGATCACAATATCATTCGGAAGAAAGAAAAATAATGTACTGAACATTGAGAAACTTTTACAATGAACACCACTGTGAAAGACGAAAGATTGATGTTCGTAGTAAAATTAAAAAACAAACAACTTGGCTATAATCCTTTAAAAAAAAAATTAAATCAAAATATTCTCTAATTTACCATTGAAAGTTTGTTACTTTGGAATGTGAACAGGAAAAACTTGTTTTAAGTTATTTCGGAAACAGAACTATAGCATTGTTTTGTGTTGTCTGTAGGAGTGTTTAGAAGAAGAGCATAATTGCAGCTTGAACCTTGAGGTACAAACCACAGTGCCGTCAATTGCAGGTATGTGCTATTGTGGGTTTCATGCTTTTTATGAATATTTTATTTATAATTTTTCCAGAGAATTTCAATAATTTCAACAATTACAATTATCAAGTGTATTTACATTCTCTCTACTGAGTCTGGTTTTATCTCTCCCTCCCCCCACAACACAAACTGATAAAAGGAAAGGAATACAGTGACCATTTAATTAAAGGATTTAACTCACATAAAATGACAAAGCCATTTGTTTAACGTTAAAAAAAAAGGACTTTTATCAAGGACAAAAAAGGAAAAAGAAAAACATATTATTCATAGTCTGCTGGAGCCAAAAATCAGTCTCTCAGGTCTCTTATATTCATCTTGACTTGACGTGATTGGAATTCCATCCCATCAACCCCCTGAGAGGTGAAGAATTGAGGGGGGGAGGAGCAGGTGGCAAAGCGCAAAGGACCGCACCTATATCCTTGCACCTATGTAATGCAGGTAGGGTTGCCAAATCTTAAGAAAGGATTCATATTTTTTCTTTGTTATGTGATCTTCTCCAAGGGAACACAGCTCTGCATTTCCATATTCCAGTGTGCAATGCCCAGATGAGAGTCCGACTTCCAGGTAACTGTTATACACTTCCTGGCCACAGCCAGAGCAATCAAAGCAAATTGGATTTGAAATTTGGACAGCTTCATTGTAAGTCTTGTGTCCATGATGTTTCCCAACAGGAACAACTCTGGGTCCTGTGGAAACTTTTTACCTATAATTTTCTCTAGGGCCTGGCCTAGTTCTACCCAAAAGGGTCTTACCTTGGAGCATGACCAGATTGAGAGCACGAAGGTTCTTTTCTCTATGCCACACAATGTTTCAACATTGATCCAAAATTTCCGGTTTACCTTTATTCAATTACTGTGGCGTGAGATATCGTTGATGAAGAAAATTATACGGCACCAGCCGGAGATAATGGACACCCCTGTCTGCTAGATCTAGATGGTGGGAAGGCTGAAGACACTTGCCCATTGGTCACAACTTTAGCCTTGGGCTCATGATATAATTTATCATGATCCAATTTATAAAAGTTTATCCCAACCCCATTTTCTCCACCACTTTGAATAGTCTCACTCCAATTGGTTGAATGTTTCCTCTTCATCCAGAGCCACAACTACACTTAGATTGCCCCTTGACTGTGCCAGGTGAATAATACTTAACAGTCTGCTTATGTTATCTGCAACCTGCCGCTTTTGCAAAAAACATGTTTGATCAGTATTTATTAATATTGGCAAATGTTTCGCCAATCTATTTGCCAAGGCTTTGGCAAGGATCTTGTAGTCTGTCTTCAGCAACAAAATGGGTCTATAAGAAGACGGTTTCAGTGGGTCCCTGTCCTTTTTAGGAATCACCGTAACAATTGCTGTTGAAAAATATTCTGGGAGAGTATTCATCTCCATCACCTGATACACAACCCCCATGAAAAGGGGTTTCAAAAGATCCTTAAATTCCTTGTAGAATTCAGGGGGATACCCAAGCTCAGAGATTAACTCACCTGCCAGTACACCCATTGCTTCCTTTATCTCTTCTGTTGTAAAGGGAGCATTCAGCCCCTTTACTGGACTCAAATTTGGTAGTTTCAATTTTGACAGAAAATCATCTGTTTTTCCTGATTTACCCCCCCCCCCCCACCCCTCCTCGACTCTGTTTTGTATACTGCCAGAAAGTATCATTGATTTCCTTTGGCTTATATGAGATCCTGTCATTCCCCTTTTGTATTGCATTGATTGTTCTCAAGGCCTGTTCTGTCCTCAGCTGCCAGGAGAGAACTTTCCCAATTAGGCCCTTTCCCCAAACTCATAATATTTCTGCCTTGTCCTTAGAATGGCCTTCTCCATTCTATAGGTTTGGAGTGTATTGTAGCTGAGCTTCTTGTTTGATAATTCACTATATTTTTCCTCCGAGTCCATTCTTTGAAAGTCTTTTTCTAATCCGGAAATCTCCTGTTCCAATTGTTCCACTTCCCTCAAATATTCTTTCTTAATTGCTTTAGTATATCCAATTATTTGCCCTCTCAAATATGCCTTTAAGGTGTCCCAAATTAGAAATTTATCTGCAGTAGATGTACAGTTAGTTTCACAGAACACGCCTATCTGAGTTCTTATAAAACTGCAAAACTCCATTTTCTTCAACAGCAATGGATTAAAGCGCCACCTATACATTATCTCTTGTATATCTGGCATTACGATCGTAAGTGTTGGGGGAGAATGATCTGACAAAAGTCTTGCCGTGTACTCAGTTTCCATGATCCTTCCCTTTAATTGGACTGATGCCAAGAATAAATCTATCCTGGTGTAGGAGTCATGTTGCTTCGAGTAAAAGGAATAATCCGTCTCCCTTGGATGCTGCCTTCTCCATGAATCTATTAAGTTTAGCTTTCTCATAAAGGCTATGGTGGCCTTGGTCGCCTTGACACTTGTTACTCTTTTCGTCAACTTGTCTAGGACAAGATTCAGATTAAAAATTAAAGTCCACTCCAATCAGGATGTTTTCTCTACCTTCCCCCAATTTCAAAAATACATCTTGTATAAGTTTCACATCATAAAAATTAGGGGCATATGTATTCAGCATGGTCCAGGGTTCTGTACCATTACATATCTTCCTTCTTTATCCTTGACCACACTCTCCACAGGAACATGTTTCCCTATCAAAATTGCTACTCCTCTTGTCTTAGAATTGAAGGAGGACAAAATTATCTGATCTACCTATCCTCTTTTTAACTTTTGGTGCTCTCCTGTGAAATGTGTCTCTTGAAGAAAGGCTATGTCTACTTTCATTTTTTTGATGTGTGCAAGACTTTCTTCCTCTTCACCAATCGACTTAATCCATTAACATTAAAACTCAAATATTTAATTGTATTAACCATTGCCTTGGAGATTCTCCTCACATTTGTGCCCTCCTCAAACCCCCACTATCCCCCATCCAATGCCCCTCCAATCCTTTATTCTCGACCCTCTAGACCAGCTTGTCGAGTCTGCGACACACCCTTTAGCAACATCAACATCAATGACACTGACACGCACATAGCATCTTACAGCAATAAACCCATGCCCCCTTACTACCTTTTCTACTGACCCATTCTCTTCTCTATCTCTCTTCTCCCCCCCACCCCTGTTCTCTAACTTTTGTGCCCTGAATGTTGGCACTATCTCCCTCTGACTTATGGATCATGTCTGATGCACCCATCCTCCTCCCCTGTTCTACTGCCCCCCGAGCCTTCCCAGATAATCCTGTTTCTTATTAACTAGCTTATGTACATAGAAAACCCATTACTTAGTTAACTTTAATTTTGTAAACTTCAACCCACACATTTAAGAAATAACAAAATTTCAACCTAAAGATTCAACCCTTAACTACCCAATCATCCTTTCCTGACCTTCACATTTTACTTTACATTTTTCCCTCCAATTTCACCATTGTTATTCTTGATTATCCCTCTTCAATTTTAAGACAAATATTAACCATATATTGTGGCGGCGCATATCCTCATGGCAAACCGGCCCCGCTTGTATCGCCACGTGGCGGGGCAGCCATGGGGAAATGGCATCGTCAGAGGTTTCTCTCCGACTCCAGTATCCCTTCCAGTGCACACCCTGGGCAGCGATTATGATGTCACAATGCACCAGGTAACTGCGCTCATGCAGAGCCCACCTCACTGACAAAAGGCAAAGGAGGAAAAACCCAACACCCAACCAACCAATTTTCCCCTGCAACCGCTGCAACCGTGTCTGCCTGTCCCGCATCGGACTTGTCAGCCACAAACGAGCCTGCAGCTGACGTGGACATTTACCCCCTCCATAAAACTTCGTCCGCGAAGCCAAGCCAAAGAATTGGAATAAAAACAGTCGTGAACAACCCTCAACATGGTGGCTGTGTTTCTTCCACTGCTCACACCGCCATAGTATTTTACATTTTGACTGTTTCCTTTGTCCTTTTATATTCATTTTTTGACTCATGACAATTTGTTGGCATACTTCTGTGCCTCCTTACAGTCTGTGAAAAATTATTTTTCCCCCGGCCATCATTATTTTTAACATTGTTGGGTGGCTAAGAGTGAACTCGTATCAATTCTGTCTGAGAGTCCTTTTTATTGAGTTAAATTCCTTCCTCCTTTTTAACAGTTCTGCACTGATATCAGGGTAGAAAAATATTTTTTGCTTGTTAATTTCCATTGGGCTTTCCCTTTCCTTTGCGCCAACTGCTGCTGCATGCAAAATTCTCTCCCTATCCTGGAATCTTAGTAGCTTCAACAGGATAGACATAACATAACAATTACAGCACGGAAACAGGCCATTAGGCCCTTCTAGTCCGCACTGAACCAAACACCCCTTTCTAGTCCCACCTCCCTGCACAATGCCCATAACCCTCCATCTTCTCATCCATATACCTGTCCAACCTTTTCTTAAATAATACAATTGACTCCGCCGCCACTATTTCTCCCAGAAGCTCATTCCACACGGCTACCACTCTCTGAGTAAAGAAGTTCCCCCTCATGTTACCTCTAAACCTCTGCCCCTTAATTCTTAACTCATGTCCTCTTGTTTTAATCTTTCCTCTTAACGGAAATAGTCTATCCACATCCACTCTGTATATCCCTTTCATAATCTTAAATACTTCTATCAAATCCCCTCTCAACCTTCTACGCTCCAAAGAATAAAGACCTAATCTGTCCAATCTCTCCCTATACTCTAGATGCTTAAACCCAGGTAACATTCTGGTAAACCTTCTCTGCACTCTCTCCACTCTGTTTATATCCTTCCTATAATTAGGCGACCAACGTCTTATACAATCTCAACATCACCTCCCAACTCCTATATTCCATGCAATGATTGATAAAGGCCAGCATACTAAAAGCCTTCTTCACCACCCTATTCACGTGAGTTTCTACCTTCAGGGAACGATGTACCCTAAATCTTTCTGCTCTTCTGTATTCCTCAATGCTCTCCCATTTACCACGTATGTCCTATTCTGATTCTTCTTACCAAAATGAAGCACCTCACACTTATCAGCATTAAATTCCATCTGCCATTTTTCAGCCCACTTTTCTAAGCAGCCCAAATCCCTCTGCAATCCTTGAAAACCTTCTTCATTATCCACTATTCCACCTATCTTAGTATCGTCTGCATATTTACTAATCCAATTCACCACCCCATCATCTAGATCATTAATGTATATAACGAACAACAATGGGCCCAATACAGATCCTTGAGGCACACCACTGGTCACCGGCCTCCAACCTGACAGACAATTATCCACTACCACTCTCTGGCCTCTCCCTTTCAGCCAATGTTCAATCCATTTGACTATCTTAAAATTTATACCTAAAGACTGCACCTTCCTAACTAACCTTCCATGTGGTACCTTATCGAAGGCCTTACTGAAGTCCATATAGACAACATCCACTGCGCTACCCTCATCCACATTCCTAGTCACCTCTTCAAAAAATTCAATCAGATTAGTCAAACATGATCTTCCTCCCACAAATCCATGTTGAGTGCTCCTGATCAGATCCTGTCTATCCAGATGTTTATAAGTACTATCTCTAAGAATTTTCTCCATTAATTTACCTACCACAGACATCAAACTTACAGGCCAATAGTTGCCAGGCTTCCTCCTTGAACCCTTTTTAAATAACGGAACCACATGCGCAATGCGCCAATCCTCCGGCACTATCCCCATATCTAATGACATTTGGAAAATTACCGCCAGAGCCTCTGCTATTTCCTCCTTCACTTCTCTCAATGTCCTGGGGAAGATCCCGTCTGGTCCCGGAGACTTATCCACCTTTATATTCTTCAAAAGCCTTAAAACTACACCTTTTGTAATCTCTATATTCCCCATATTTACCCAATTTGCTTTTTTTTAATCTCACATCTCCCAATATCCTTCTCCTTAGTGAATACCGAAGAAAAGAAACTGTTCAATATCTCCCCCATTTCTCTAGGCTCCACACACAGTTTTCCGCTCTGATTTTCTAATGTAGCCTCTGGCCAGAACCCAGGCATGGGGTGGCAGACCTATACGCCTTTTCTATCTCTGTTGTCTCCCACTATATCTCTACCCAATGTCTTTGGTATCCAATCTTGAAATCCTTTCCTATACTCTCCTTTAATCCAACGATTTTGACCTTTTTCCTTCTGCTGCGGTTTTCAAGAGAGCCTATTTTTAACCATATCCTTTCTATGAAGTCTAGTTTTTTTATCTTTTTTTTCTTAGAGGCGTCTCTCTCCCTCATCCACTGCTTTCTAAATGTCTCTTGGGCAAGGTTCTATCACCCTTCCTCTTCCCCCATTATCAGGTTACCCCTTCTGTCTTCTCCCATCCTGGTCACCTACACTTCCCTTCACTGTAGGCTCCCCCTGCACCTGTCTGCAGGTTGCTCCTCTAGCTCTCCCTCTCCATTATCGCTGCTACTCCTCCGTCTCCCACTACTGCCCCTCTGCCTTCCCGCACTCTTGTGGGTTCAGCTTCTGCTCTCGCCAGTTTCCCCTGTCTATCCAAAAGTTCCCCTCTCTCCAGGCTGCTCCTCTCCCATCTCCTGGCCACCATTACCCCTCTGTGCCTGATCTCCACTACCAGGGTCTTCTCCTGGGCTCTTTCTCCAATGCTGGCTCCCAATCGCCCATTGGTTCTGCTGTTCTTGAAGAGCCTCCAGCCTTTCTGGTTCCTCTTGACGCCAGCGACGTCCCCGACACTTCCCATGGTTCTATTGATCACTTTTCCCGCTTGTCAGTTCCCAGCTCCTTCTCTAGCCATTCCCCCTGATTTTGACTCACCTCTGACTGCTTTCTTGTTCTGCTCTTCATTTTGTAGGGAGGGTTCTCCTCCACTTCATTTTTCTTCTCCAGCACTGGCCTTGGGTCTCCTCTGCCATTTTGGGCACCATGAGGTGGGCTGCCTCAACTGCCAGTGTTGCTTTTTTTCTTCAGCTGCTCCTTTTAGTGTTTGTCTATTTTTCATCGTTTGTGTCTTCCTGTCTCCTCCTATGTTTTCTTGTATTTTGATGGTTTTCAGTGTCTTTTTTCCTTCTCTATCTGGGAGCTCTCTGGGCTTAGTGCTCACTCCTCAGCTCTTATTACCCAGGTTTCATGCTTCAATCTGTACTGACAAAGAAGCAATATGTCAATTAACAAAATATACCACAGTCTATTACCAACAAAATTTTGTTGACAATCATCACATTGCGGGATAAAATTTTGCACAAAATTTTATCCCGCAATGTGATGATTTTCTTCAGAGCATGTACTTGATAATTTTAATGTAGACTCCTGTATGATTTCTACGCCCTTTAAACCCTATATAGATTGATGTGTTGAGTGATTTTTTTTTTGTTTCTAAATATGAGAAGATCACTTTTTCTGAATGTCTGAATGTTTTTACAGCTTCTGTTTTTATCTTCAGAATTACGAGAGGAACGGAAAATACTAGAGCGTGATCTGAAGCTGTCACCTCCATCAACACAAAATCTGGCACAGGTTCACAAACCATCTTGGTGCAGATCCTCCCAGAAATTCTGCAGGTAAGATTTAATCAGATCTCTGCTTCCTGCTGCTCAGGATATAAATGAGGAGGGAGGCTCGGTCTTTTGACAGCACCAATGATTCCCTATACCTTGAAGTTTGGCAAATTATGGATTCACTCTGAATGTTCAAAATGAAAGTGTGCTCATGCATATATTCCTTGTACTTGGTCAAGCAAACTACTAGAAAGTTAATAATGTTTATTATACACAAGTACCAATGTACAAACACATCAAAATCTCTTACTTGCTGCAACCAAGCAGGTATGTGAAATATACCAATTACAATAGCTTACATTAAATTGACCCAGCATGAAAGGGATGATAAATATAAAGGATAGATAAATAAATATTCACATATAGTGCAAGAAAAAAAGTGGCATTTCAATAGTGCAGATTGGTCTTTATGGAGGTCCCGAATAGTTTATGGTTAAGGTAGTAAAGGAAGTTCCAGAGCCTGATATCCATTGGATAAGAGCTGTTCTAGAATCTGTAGATGCTGGTCCTCAGGCTTATGAACCTTCTTCCCAAAGGCAACAGTGAGAAGAGGTTGTGACCAGGGTGAAGGGGGTCCTTTGTCACTGGCTGCCTTTTAAAAAAAAAAAAAAAAAATTTTTTCACACTATGAACCATATTAACCAAAATACACACAAACGTTTCCCTCTTGAATTTACACAGTGTCATTTTCTCCCCTTTTAACCCCTCCCTTACCTCCCTCCTTCTCATCCCCCTCCCAACCCACTAAATGTTCAACATATATAATACAATAAACCCATTAAACAATGTCATCACAATGAAAATAAACAATAAAATTGTGTCATCTACTTTTACACACTGGGTCAGTTCATTTCGTTGTCTTCTCATTCTATCATTTTAGGGGCTGGAGGTCCACGGTAGGCCCTCTCTGTTGTGTTCCATGTACGGTTCCAAAATTTGTTCGAATAATGTGACTTTATTTTTTAAATTATGTTATTTTTTCCAATGGAATACATTTATTTATTTCTATGTACCATTGCTGTGCTCTCAGGCTCTCTTCTGATTTTCAAGTTGACATTATACATTTTTTGCTACAGCGAAGGCTATCATAATAAATTATTTTTGTGCTTCATCCAGTTTGAGGCCTAATTCTTTACTTCTTATATTACTTAGAAGAAAGATCTCTGGATTTTTTGGTATGTTGCTTTTTGTGATTTTATTTAATACCGGATTTAGATCTTCCCAAAACTTTTTCACTTTCTCACATGCCCAAATTGCATGTACTGTTGTTCCCGTTTCCTTCTTACAGCGAAAACATCTATCTGATACTGTTGGGTCCCATTTATTTAACTTTTGGGGCATGATATATAGCCTGTGTAACCAATTATATTGTATCATGCGCTACCTTGTGTTTATTATTTTTCTCATAGTTCCGGAGCATAGCTTTTCCCATATTTCATTTTTTATTTTTTATGTTTAGATTTTGTTCCCACTTTTGTTTGGGTTTACAGCTTATTTTATCATTCTCTTTCTCATGCAGCTTGATGTACATGTTTGTTATAAATCTTTTAATTATCATTGTGTCTGTAATCACATATTCAAAGCTGCTTCCTTCTGGTTACCTTCGCCAGCTTCCCAATTTGTCCTTAAAGTAGGTTTTCAGTTGGTAGTATGCAAACATTGTACCGTGAGTTATTCCATATTTGTACTTAATTTGTTCAAAAGATAATAAATTATTTCCTAAAAAACAATTTTCTATTCTTTTAATCCCTTTTCTCTCCCATTCTCTAAAGGAAAGGTTATCTATTGTGAAAGGGATTAGTTCATTTGTGTCAATAATAATTTTATTAGTTGGTAATTTGTTCTTTTCCTTTCTACGTGAATCTTCTTCAAAATGTTGAGCAGATGGTGTAGTACTGGTGAACTTCTATGTTGCACCAGTTTTTCTTCCCACTTATGAAGTATATGTTCTGGTACCTTCTCCCCTATTTTATCTAGCTCTAACCTGGTCCAATCTGGTTTTCCCCTTGTTTGATAAAAATCTGATAGATATGTTAATTGTGCTGCTCTATAATAATTCTTAAAGTTTGGTAGCTGTAAGCCCACTTGTTTGTATCATTCTGATAATTTATCTAGCGCTATCCTCGGTTTCCCCCCTTTCATAAGAATTTCCTTATTATTTTCTTTAGCTCATTGAAGAATTTCTCTGTTAAGGGAATTGGTAACTATTGAAATAGGTATTGAATCCTTGGGAAGATATTCATTTTAATGCAATTTACCCTTCCTATCAGTATTAGTAGTAAATCTTTCCAATGTTCTAAATGTTCTAAATTATCTTATAATTTCTTCATTAATGGCTGATAATTTAATTTGTATAGATGACCTACATTATTATCTAGTCTAATACCTAGGTATCGGATTGCTTGTGTTTGCCATTTAAATGGTGATTCTTTCTTAAACTTTGTGAAATCCACATTATTCATTATTCACTTTTATTTGCTTTGATCTTGTACCCCGATATTTCTCCATATTCCTTCAATTTCTTATGTAATTCTTTTATTGATAATTCTGGTTCTGTTAAGTATACTATGATGTCATCTGCAAATAGACTGATTTTATATTCTTTTTCTTTTATTTTTATCCCTTTTATTTTATTTTCTGTTCTTATCAGTTCTGCCAAGAGTTCGATAGCTAAAGTGAACAGTGAGGGATATAGTGGACATCCCTGTCTAGTTGACCTGATTAATTTAAATTGGTTCAATATATATCCATTTACTGTCACCTTTGCCAATGGTCTCTTATATAATGCTTTAATCCAATTAATATATTTCTCTGGTATGTTGAACTTCTGTAGTACTTTGAATAAATAATTCCATTCTACCCTGTCAAAGGCTTTCTCTGAGTCTAAAGCAATCGCCACTGTTGGCGTCTTGTTTCCTTGTACTGCATGGATTAAGTTAATGAACTTCCAGATATTGTCCGTTGTTCGTCTTTTCTTAATAAATCCAGTTTGATCTAGTTTTACTATTTTTGATACACAGTCGGCCAATCTGTTTGCTAGTAGTTTAGCTGTTATCTTATAATCTGTGTTCAGTAGAGATATTGGTCCATACGATGCTTGAGTTAGTGGATCTTTCCCCGTTTTTGGTATTACTGTAATTATTGCTGTTTTGCATGAATCTGGCATGTTTTGTGTTTCTTCAATCTGATTCATTACTTCCAGGAGAGGAGGAATTAATGTCTTTAAATGTTTTATAGAATTCTATTGGGAGTCCGTCCTCCTCAGGCATTTTATTGTTCGGTAGAATTTTTAATATATCTTGTATTTCCTCTATTTCAAATGGTTTTATGAATTTGTTCCTCTTCTTGCAATTTCAATAGTTCAATTTTAGCTAAAAACTCATCTATTTTGTCTTCTTTCCCTTCGTTCTCAGTTCGGTATAATTGCTCGTAGAATTCTTTAAAGTTTTAATTGATCTCTGTTGGGTTATATGTAATTTGTTTGTCCTTCTTCCTTGATGCCAATACTGTTCTTTTAGCTTGTTCTGTTTTAAGCTGCCAAGCCAGTATTTTGTGTGTTTTTTTCTCCTAGCTCGTAATATTTCTACTTTATTTTCATTATGTTCTTTTCCACCTTATAAGTTTGTAGTGTTTTGTATTTGATTTTTTTTGTCCGCCAATTCTCTTCTTTTTGTTGTATCTTCCCTTGTTGCTAGTTCTTTTTCTGTACTTACTATTTCTCTTTCCAGCTGTTCTATTTCCTGATTATAGTCCTTCTTCATTTTAGTTACATAACTTATTATCTGCCCTCTGATGAAGGCTTTCATTGCATCCCATAATATAAATTTGTCCTTCACTGATTCCGTATTTATTTCAAAGTACGTTTTAATTTGGCGCTCAATAAATTCTCTAACGTCCTTTTTTTTTTTAAGTAGCATGGAGTTTAATATCCATCTATATGTTCTTGCTAATAACAGAGGTGAGTGATTGAGTGATCAGATAACAATCTAGCTTTATATTTCATTTTCCTAACTCTCCCTTGGATATGGGCTGACAACAGGAACAGGACAATCCTTGAGTATGTTTTATGTCTACTCGAATAATATGAGTATTCCTTCTCCTTTGGATGTTGTCTCCACCATATATCCAAAAGTTGCATTTCCTGCATTGATTTAACCATAATTTGGCTACTTTGTTCTTTCTGCTAGTCTTTTGTCCAGTTTTATCCATTTTTGAATCTAAATTAAGGTTAAAGTCCCCTCCTATCAATATATTCCCCTGCGTATCTACAATCTTCAAAAAAATATCTTGCATAAACTTTTGATCCCCTTTATTAGGTGCATATATATTGACCAAATTCCAGAGTTCTGAATATATCTGACATTTTAACATTACGTATCTCCCTGCTGGAGTTATGATTTCCTCCTTTATTTTGATTGGTACATTTTTATTGATTAATATAGCTACACCTCTGGCTTTTGAGTTATATGATGCTGCCATTACGTACCCTACCCAGTCTCTACTTAATTTCTTGTGTTCCACTTTAGTTAGATGTGTTTCCTGCATGAAAGCTTTATCTATTTTCTTCTTTTTTTCAGTAAATTTAATAGCCTCTTCCTTTTGATTTGGTTATGTATTCCGTTAATATTTATAGTCATATAGTTCAACATGGCCGTTTCATACTTTATTTACATCTCATTTCCGCTTCCTCACCACCACCTTTCCCCTTTTCCCCATTTCTATTTCACAGATTTCTTTTTTTGAACGCACTGTATGACAACACTTCTAAAACATAAAATATTTCAACAACTCCCACATCTAAAATTCCCTTAACCCCAAGTGTCTCCCCCCCTCTCTGATTCACCCCTTGTCCCTTGCTGGGCAACCACAACTCCCCTCTCCATTTGGACTGCGAACCCGCTCGCAAGCATCAACTGATTTTGCAGTGACTGTTATTCTCTTCCACCTAACCTCCTCCAGAAAAGACTGATCTTCACATTACAACAAAGCTCCGCTGCTTTTCTTCTCTTTTTCTTTTTATTTATTTATCTTCCTAGCTATTTATTTATTTATTTTATTATTAAAGTTGTCATTATTTATTTTTTTATTTTTTTTATTTTTTTTAAAAAAACCCTTCTTTTTTCTCCTTCTCCCTTACTTCCTTTTTTTTCCCTCCTTTAGTTCTTACTTATACATTATTTTTACTTCTTTATGTGTAGTTTGTCATTGTTCTTTGTTCTTGTTACATCTCTTCATCTCTCTTTCTGTCCTGCAGGCATTCTGCAAATTCTTGTGCTTTCTCTGGATCCGAGAACAGTCTGTTTTGCTTCCCCGGGATAACTATTTTAAGCACCGCTGGATATCTTAACCTAAATTTATAGCCTTTCTTCCATAGGATCGATTTTGCTGCATTAAACTCCTCCTTCTTCTTCAGGAGCTCAAAACTTATGTCTGGGTATAAAAAAAATTTTTGACCTTTGTATTCCAGTGGTTTTGTCTTCTCTAATTTTATTCATTGCCTTCTCCAATATATTTTCTCTTGTCATGTATCTCAGGAATTTTACTAAAACGGATCTTGGTTTGTGTTGTGACTGTGGTTTCGGGGCTAATGTTCTGTGTGCTCTTTCTATTTCCATTCCTTCCTGCATTTCTGACATTCCCAGGACTTTTGGGATCCATTCTTTTCTAAATTCTTTCATATCTTTGCCTTCTTCATCTTCCTTAAGGCCCACTATCTTCATATTGTTTCGCCTACTTTAGTTTTCCATTATATCAATCTTCTGAGCTAACAACTCCTGTGTTTCTTTAACTTTTTTGTCACTTTCTTCCAATTTTCTTTTTAAGTCGTTCACTTCTATTTCTACCGCCATTACACGTTCTTCCACATTTTCTAATCTTTTCCCTATCTCTGTTATAACCAGCTCTATTCTACTCACTTTTTCTTCTGTACTTTTCATTTTTCTTTTCATTTCACTAAATTCTAGTGTCAGCCATTCTTTTAATGCTTTCATTTGTTTTTGAAATTTTTAAAATCTCTGTACTGTCCATTCATTTTACCTCCTATACCTCTGTGCAGAGCTTGGTGTTCTTCTTCTTCTGTGTCTGCTCTTGGGTTTGTGTCTTCTACTTCTCTTCCTTGTATCTGTTGGGCTGCTTGTCTCAGTTTGTTGGGTATTTTTTTTCCCCATGATTTCTTGATGTTCATTCTCTTCTTCTGGGCTGGTTATCTGTTGTGTCTCTTGCTTTTTTCTTTCTCACCCCTCCCGTTCCCATTGCTTTCTTTATCTTCCAGCTTGGGGCCCTGCTGTCGGGCCTCTTTCAGCTGTTCGTGCTATGGAGTTTCACTCCACAGCTGGTCCTCCCTTCCGTCGGTGTTCTCCTTGTCATACGCATCGCGCATGAGTGATTCCTCACACGTGCGCTGTTGCGCCCCCCTGTTTGGCTCCATGAGCCATTTTTGTAGTCCTGCAGTCGGTGGGTCGTGACCCTGCGGGGTCTTCACTAACCTTGGGGAGTGGGCTCCTGTTTCCACGGCGAGTCCCTGCTTTTTCGTGGAGGTAAGGCCTTCACCTTTCTCTTCTGGCGTCCTTCTTCCCGTTGTTTTTGGCTTTTCTTTCTTGGGTGCCATTTTCTCCACCTCTTTATCTTTTATTTGTTGTGATTTGTGTGTCTGGGGCTTTGCTTTTTCTTCACTTTTTTCCTTCTTTTCTGGAAAGGGCTGGTATTTTCCTACCGGCCACTACTCCATCACTTGACTCCTCCCACTGGCTGCCTTTTTGAGGCAGCATCTCACATAGGTGTCTTCAATGGATGGGAGATCCCAGAAAATGCAGCTAATTTTCCATGGATTCCATGTCTCATGACTTTCTGGATGAGTCTAGTGTGGTGGACCTTTTCAAACACATTAATAAAATCCCCATAAATCACATTCACTGCTCGTGAGGCATGATCTGCCCCTCACGACGCCATTCTGACTATCCTAATAAGTTTGCGCTTCACCAAATGCTTGTAAATTCTGCCCTTAAAAACCCCCTCTAATAATTTGATGCAAGACTCATTGGTCTGAAATTTCCAAGATTATCTTTATTAACTTACTTAAACAAGAAAACTACATTTGCCAAACTCCACTCCTCAGGTACCTCTCTTGTGCCCAGGGAGAATACAAAGGTAATTGTTAAAAGACCAGTAATCTCATCCCTCTCTTCCCGATAATCTGGGGTGAATCACTTCTGGTTCTGGGTACTTATCTCTCCTAATGTTTTTGAGAAATTCCAAAGCTACCTCCTTCTTAACCTCGGCAAACTCCAGCATATTAGCTTGTTCTACGCTGACCTCTTTTCAAAGCAAAATATTTATCAAGGATGTCCCTACCTCCTCTCTCTCCAGGGATATTTCCCTCCCTCTTTATCCTTGAGTCCTACCCTCATTCTAGTCATTCACTTGCATTTCATGTACATATAGGATACCTTGTGGTTTTCTTTATTTCTACGTGACAAGGTTTTCTTTGTCCCCCTCCTAGCTCTCCAAAGTCCCTTCTCAAGTTCCTTTCTGGCAACCTTATAATTTTTAAGAGCTTTCCTGATTTTTGCTTCCTAAATTTTGACTCTGCTTATGTCCTCTCCTTGACTAATTGTTCCATGTCTCCTGTCAATCTATCTATCTCAGTGAGATAATCCTATCCAGAACCCCATGCAAGAGATCCCTAAACATCCTCCCCATTTCTGCAGTGCATTTCCCTGAGAAACACTGTTCCCAATTAACATTCCCAAGTTCCTGCATAATACCATTAAACAGGTAATTCGTTCTCCCCCAGTAAAATACTTTCCCATATTGTCTGCTCCTCTCCTTGTCCATATCTAAGCTAAAGGTCAGAGACTCTGAAATGCTAGACCACTGAGAGGATCATCACCTGTCTAGAACTAGATCCAGTATGGCCTCTCCACCAACTGTCAGGAATCCTTCTTGGACACACCTAACAAATTCTGCCCATCTAACCTCTTTGTACTGAGGTGGTACCAATCAATATTGAAATCACCCAAAATAACAACCCTGTTATTTTTTTGCTTTTTTTCCAAAATCCACCTACTTATTCACCCCTCATTGGTCTCAAGGCCACTGGGGGTGCCTTTTGAATACTATCAAAAGAGTGATTGCTCATTTCCTGTTTCTGATTTCCAACAACATTACCTCAGTAGATGATCCCTCCTCAACATCCTCCCTTACTGCAACTATCACTACCCCTTCCCCTACTTTTTACCTCCCTCCCTATCTCTTTTGAAACTTCTGAACCCTGGAACATCAAGCAGAGAATCCTGCTCTTGTGACAGCCAAGTGTCTGTAATGACCATAACATCAATTCCATATACTGATCAGTGCTCTAATTTCATTGCTCTTATTGTTAATACATCTTGCTTTAAATACGTTTTAATCCATTTATGTTGTATCCATGCCTTTCCTTCAACACAGTCTCACTGCACATTGCATCTACCTTTTCACCAACCGCCCCATCGACTGACCTAGTACTCTGGTCTCACCCCGCCCCCCCCCCCCCCCCCCCCGCCAACCAACTGCCAACTTTGTTTAAACGTTTCCTAAATTAGGCCCGGTTCTCTTCTAATAAGGCGTGTACAGAGATTAAAGGGACAAAATCACACTCTGCTCAGGTGAGCATCAATATTACTGATCAACCAGGGTTCAGTAAGCATGCACTGACTTGGTGTTCACCAGACCATTAACTTGTCCTTAATAGGGCTTCCATGAAGGTGGAAATTTGTGTACAAATTTGTGCATGTCACTTGCTTAGAAGAGAAACAATATACAATAAAGCTCCTCGTATCCAGCACCTATGGGGATTGGTAGATGCCAGATAAGTGTGTTTTCTGGTTACTTGAGACTTACTCTTACATTGCCTAACTAATACACCTGCACTAGGAATGAACAGTTTAAAATAAAAATATTGTACTGTACTTACACTGAACAAATTTCACTTGCATGAATATAAACTGTCACTAGATTTGCAGGTTCCTCCGCCCCCACAGAGCTGCCTGAAAGATGAACAATAACTTTATAGATAATTACCCCCCTCCTCCAAGTTTACAGATAAAGCCTTAATAATATACTATTAAAGATTAAGACTCTTCCTAAGCAAGTATAAGGAGACAAAGAGTCACCTCAATGGCGAGCAGCATCAACAAGCTCTTCATCCTGAGTGATGCCATTGCTGTTTCACACAACTTTATTCAAACAGCTGCTACAAGCAAGGCATGATCAAAGCTCTCTGCTGGCTGAATATTTGCTCCCATCTTCCCCAAAGGTTTATGTGTTACTTCAGAGAACATTTACTTGTACAATTTTAAACTTCTGTATTTTTTCACCTAATATTTTATTTAAATTTTTTAAATTTATTTTCCTCAATACCAGAGGTTTTACTTTAAATATGTTCATGATACAAGTTCTATATAATCATGTTGCATATAAACTCTTTGTTGATATAGGAGAATAGTTAACCCATCAGAAGGAGGTTGCTCCTCAACAGAAACAACTGGCCAATCAGAATCAGATCTAGAGCAGAGGATGAAACTGCACAGTGTAAAACCTCTGGGCAAATCCAGTACTTGTGGAATTAGAGACACTTCTACAAGGTTGAAATACTCTGGAATACTCACCACATCATCTCAGATAACTTCATGTAGGACTGCGGACTTCTCAATACCCAGTGATCACAGCAAAGAAACATCAACAAGGTGTGTTGCATCCAAAGGTACATGTGGTCATGTGGTATACTGTAACATTAAAACTCACAAGAACATTCAATCACAGAAAATGGATGATATATCAAGAATTTTAAGTGCAAACCAGTTGGAGTCTGCATGTGATAGAACTTCTATGGCAGAATCAATGTCATTTAATGAGGAAAGACAAAAAGCATTGATGTATTCCTGGTCATCTAATTGTTTGCCAAGTGGACACCAATCAGTTGCTTTTTCCACCCAGACTGGAGTTCATTGCACCACACAACCTAACAGAATATTATTATCAAGTTCAAAAAACCCTGTTGAAGATCTACCTTCCGTGCCTAAACAGGATGGCTATATTCTTAATCCAGCACCACCTACCACTGAGAAGCCCATTGGTACTCAGGGCAACCACACACGTAGATTGAGAAGAGCCTGCATAGACCGACTTGCTGGTCATACATAGAATGAGGCTGGACTCCAGTGAACTAGCTCTGGTTTAGAAGTGTGGCAAGATTTGAAATGTCAACTATAATTTTTAAAAATCTCAATTTTAGCCAAAGTTCCTGAAACTGTGGCATTTTGATGAATTTACTAACATTCTATTACCTGTGTTTTAAATTATTTTGTGTACTTAGTAAAACTAAAAATGACACTAAATGCCAAAGATTTTAATTTTCTTACAATATGGAAGAAAGCATGCAAATTTAAGTAAACTTTTTTTTTCCTCTCAGACTTGCTTTTGAAATGCTGAAATGAATTGTTCATAATCTAAAATGCCCTGACACCATTTTATCCAAGTTAAATGCAATTTGGACTTTCCTGGGTTGAGTGTTATGTATGGAAAAACACACAGAAATGCTGGAGAACCCACTGGTCTTTCAGCATCCATAGGAGATAAAGATATATTACTGACATTTTGGACCTGAGTCCTTCTTCAAAGTATAAGCGCAAAATATATGAATAAAGACTAAAGAATGACAGGAGGTGAAGGCTAGACCAACAGCCAAAAGGTGTGAATTGGATATGATGAGGAATTGATATTTGGCTCCATGAAAAGAGATAGATGGAAAAGAGAAGCGAAAGAGAGACAGACAGATAGAGCTGGGGGGGGGGAGAAGAAAGAGGGTGGGTTTTACAGAAACCAGAGAAGTAGATGTTGATGCCTTCTGGTTGGAGGGTGCCCAGACAGAAGAAGAGATGTTGTTTCTCCAAGTGAGTTATATGTATGTGGTGATATGAATATGTAACTGCTGATGGCTAGCTGGCCTGTCCCCCACTGGTGACTCGCTCCCTGGTAACTCCTCCCCTTGTGACCCTGGAATAAAGGTTGACCTCCCTCTCCCTGTCCTCAGTTGAGCATGGAATCGGGCCAGCTACGTCTAAAGTATAATAAAGTCTATCATTTCTCATTCTACATCTTTGGAGTTATTGATAGAGCCTATCAATCTGTTATACTTTAATCTCCATCATTAAATAGGTGATCGGGTGAGGGCTACCCTGATCTAAGATGATGGACGTTGTAAGGTAAAACATCATGAGATGGGAATGTGTAGGGAGTTACCCTGTACAGGGCAGTAACAAGAAGGGGAGGTGTCCTTGTACTCCTGTTAGGTAAAACATCATGAGATGGGAATGTACAGGGCTGTAACAAGATGTAAATGCATCCTTGTACTTACAAGATAAGAGAGACATTGATGGATTGAGAGGCAGGAAGCTAGCAGGGAAAGGATAGCAACAGTTTTAGTCATTGGACAAGTAATGATATGATGATGTTCTAAGCATGTATCCAAGGGTATAAAAAATCACCATTTTGCTGATAACGGCAGAATGCATTCTCCGACTAACTTTGTTAGTCGCAAGTGTTACAATCCGGTAATAAAGAACAAAGAACCCTGATTTCGACCCAGTCTGGTGTTTGTCTCACTCATTCATGAACAAAGCAGACCTAACAACGTTTAGCACCAGGTCGCTGTTGGAGGGGGAGCCGGTTCGGTAAGACGGCGGCCCACATGTTGACCACATGGTCATACCAGGAGAAGAGGATGAAGAAGGTGGAAGTGATGTCCTGTATAACAAGCAGGTAGCTTCTCTCGCTGGGCAGCATCGCTGAGGGTGCTTCAGCTGGCTGCAGAAGTAGCACTTAGGGTGCTCGGTGGGGTCGGGGCCTCTCTATACTGAGGCAGTCTGTGATGCCATGTCCAACATGTGGCAGCGATGGATTCAGTGTGGCAGAGGGCTGAATCTAAAGTCTTAATGAGCTAGAGGGCTCTCTGCAACAACAGCCTGTCTTTCTCCAGCAGTCGCTGGTGGATGTAATCGGACCTCACCCAGCCATGAAGACATTCCAGATCAGCTCTTCCAGATACTGGTCTGCCAATACTGGGGTAAGGATATTGCCCCTGCATTCTCACCCCGATCATACAAGACCCAAAGGAATTCATCCAGAGTCTCACTGGGTTGCTGTTTTCTCAAGGCCAGGCGGTACCACGAGTAGGCTTCATTTACCCGCAATCTGTAGAGGTTGCGGAGCTCGGTCATGGATGCGGAGCAAGTTGTCCAGCCCCTAATCACCAACTATGCACGGTGGCCGATCCTCACACACAGTAACTTGAGTTTCTTCTCTTCAGAGTCCACAAATCCTCAGAAGCTTCCAGGAAGTCTGAAGCACTTGATCCACTGCTCATGCAGCTCCGGAAGTCTACGGGTCAAGGTCTAGTCTGTTGTGTCACAGCAGTTTCTGCACCCCATGTGCACACACTGGCTCTCATCCCTGGGACCTGTCCTGCTGCAGAAACATGCGAGGAGTCACAAGTCCGACCCGTTGGTCAAAGAGGTGTAACTCCTGCATGCTATCCTCAATATTCCGAGGTGATGTACCTAGACGGCCATAGGACACGGTCCCCATCCGGGACCTGTCGCCTGCCAGAGACCCCTGCCCCCTCCCCAGTCTTTCAACCCAGGTCATTACCTACACCCACACTGCCCCCATCAGGGACTCAGTGCAGGTCAGTGACCTAATCCCACCCACCATACCATACACCCCGAACCCTGCTCCAGCTGCTGCGACCACCACGACCGCCACCTCATACAACCAAGCCCAACCTCGGATGGAGCCAGCCCTTTCTCTCCAGTCTCAGGACACACGACCGGCAATGGAGCCCACTATTGTACCACCGGTGGAACTGTGCCTGCCACAGAGACAAAGGAGACCACTCAATCAGCTGAGCCTCTAGGACTTTTAACCCGGCGAGGTTTTTGTTTTAAAAGAGGGGTGAATGTGGTGATATGAATATGTAACTGCTGATGGATAGCTGACCCATCCCCCACTGGTGTCTCACTCCCTGGTAACTCCTCCCCTTGTGACTCTGGGATGAAGATTGACCTCCCTCTCCCTGTCCTCAGTTGAGCACTTTGAAATCAGGCCAACTACGTCTAAAGTATAATAAAGCTTGTCATTCCTCACACTACAGCTTTGGAGTTATTGATAGAGGCTATCAATATATTATATATTTGAGCTGCCTTGCTAAGGATCTCCTAGCTTTTACTCAAACAAATTTTCTGTGCCTGCCTCGCATTTACTCTTTGCTGCATTTTGTCCAAAAGAAACCAATCGGAAATGTTTCCGTTTTACAATTGGTGACTGTTTTGAATTGTTACGGCAAGCTAATGAATCAGGCATGATTTACTACCTTTATCCAAGCGTGGCTGTTAGCATATGAGCTTTTTCTTGCCCCTGATTTTAATAAGCCTCCTATGCATGCTATTTAACATAACATTAACTGCAAACTTTCCTACAAAAAAAAACTGCAGGAATTGTCAAAATACTGAAGTAAGCTCGAGGAACTATAGCTCACACATGTCATAATTCCTTTTGGTTGTTCTGTCCTATTGAAAGGAGATCTCCTTGTGCAAGGTCCAATTTGATGTAGATTACTTGAACAGTAAGAAATGTAATTTGTGCTAGTGTAGCCAGACAAGCCCAATATTGGAGTGCATTCAGCAAAACAGCAAATGGCGTGTGAGATTTCTACATGTAGGTATGCACATCTGACTTTCTGGAGAAAATCTGACAGTTTTTTTGGCACTATTTCCCGAAAGATCCCACTTAATGTCTCTGACATTCTTCATTTGGAGAATGATAAATGACCAAAGGAACTGCTCACACTAACTGTTCGAGTCTCTCATATTTAATTCACGAAGCAATATTTATTTATTTATTATATAGATGAAGTACTTGTCCTGCATATTTATTGTTTGTGTGTTATGCCTGGTTGTGGGACTGTGTGCTTTGCCCCAAGGCTGTTTTGTTGGGTTGCACTTGAACAATCAGATGACAAGATACTTGACTTAATTTGAATACGAGTATGAATATAAAATACAATTTATGCCACATTTTCTGCACAAGGTTGGTTGAAAATATGCAATCCATTGAATAGTATTTTTCTATGTTTTTCCTTTTCTACCATGTTATTGATTCTTTTAATACCAGCAAACAACATTTGTTTCTAATTTTTGTTTGCAATCCATCTTTTTGGAAAACACTGGCTGAATTTGCATGACATTTGCTATCCAATAACATAATTATAGTGCAACAAATTCTCATCTATTGATTTGGCAATGAGGGAATTAGGCACCAGAGCTCCACTGAAATTATAATAAATAGAAAGGAACTGCATGATTAATTCCATTAGAAAATTATTAATTGCATTGAAGCAGACAAGGCTAAGAGATTCTAATTGAGTGATTTTTTTTTTTGTTGTTGTTGCACATTTGAGCTGTTTTGAACCATGAATGTTTAGAGGCCATTTCCTAACCAGTGTGACAGATTGTATATAGATATGTTTTTGGGAGATAAATTGGGGCAAGTTTTTTAGTGCAGGTCACATACAAACACTTCAAAAGAGATGCCATTTAAAATACTGGAGCTCTGCTCAAGCCAGACAGGGCAGCTCCTGGGGGCCTTCGCAAAAACTTTGGGGAGTGCCCAAGAGACTTCACTAATGGATTGTCGTTTTGAAAAGCAACAGATGAAAGAGGTCGGAGGAGTGGTTCGGAGCCGCAGGCTGTCTGAAGTGCAGCTTCCTGTTTTAAGAGGGTAATGTGATTTTACAAGCAGGGAGTCAAACAGGCTTTTCTCAGAGAGAGAGATCAATTCGGCAGTTTTACAGTCAGCAAGCTTGTGGGAAAAACCCAATTTTGAAGAGGGGTTGTAAGTTCTTAGTTCAGCCTGGTCATGGTCCATACAAGAGGAGAGGACTGGCTTCCTAATGTTTCACTTGAAATAAGGGAAACAAAAAGGAACTCTGGGGTGACCTGAAAGAAAGAGGTTATCATCTGGAAAACCCTGATGGGGCACGTTTCTTCGGCAAGACTCTGAAGTAGATGATTAAAAGAAATCAGTTGTGGGTGTTCATCGAACAACAAATCTCTCTCTGAAAACCGACAAGAACCTTCCTGAGTGGTAATCATTTACCTTTCAAGCACCAAAGCCAGGTGAACTTCATAAATGTTAAATTTTGTGCACAGTATAAAACTTGCCTGCAACCAGTAAAACTTGGAGAAATGAGAAGTGAGATTTGACTGTGAATCAAAGAACTTTTCTAAACTTGCATTATATTACATTACATACACGTGCCCTTTGAATTAGAAGGGGGTTAAATTAGGTTAGTTAAATTATAGTGATAAGTTAAAGTGTGATTCTGTTTTCATGTTTAAAGATAATTAAAAGCAACTTTTGTTTAAGTAACTATTTGTCTTGGTGAATATCTATTGCTGCTGGGTTTTCGGGTCATCTGGGCTTGTAACATTAGTGACCCCCATTTTATTTTCATTTAGATAACACTGGTCATTATGCTCATATCTTTCTCTTGTACAATTCCTCTCTTCCCTTTGTAATTTAATTTCTCCTTCCACAGACCAAGTTTTGCATTTTATTATTTCTCCTCTCTACCCACACTAATTTCTTGGCACTTTCTTAAAAACCTATTGTTTTTTTTATATTTCATATGGAAAATGTTATTAATCTGAAGTGTTAATTATTAACCTGTGGTGACATGCCACTAGGCCGACGAACTGACACTGCCCGGTGAGTTCATCAATGCACCTCACAACCTCCAGCGGTCGCTGCACGAGCTACTTCCCCACCTCCGGGCCCACTTGGACTTCTTCGCAACCCCACCATCACCCAGACATGGCACATGGCCATGTTATGTCCCCAGCAAGCTGCACTCTGCACAGTGTTTTTATTTGGCGGGCCCTGCCCGTGGCACCTCTGCATAGGCTTTACGAGGGGCTGTACAGGGTTGTCCAGCATTCAGGATCTACGTTCATGCTGGACATCGGTGGCAGGCGGGAGCTTTTTACTGTGGACAGGCTGAAGCCAGCTCACCTTGACCCCACCGAACCAGTGATTGTGGCCCAGCCCAAGAAGCAAGGCCGCCCAGCTAAAAAGGACATTGGTGCCAGTTCTGTGGTGGGGGGGAGGGGGCTGTGTAGCAGCATGCCACTAGGCAGGCGAACTGGCCCCGCTTGTAATCCATGTGGCTGGGCAGCCGTCCAAAATGGTGCCGTCGGGGGTTTCCCCTTCTTCTCAGCACCAGCCTCAGAAGCCTATTCTGGGGGACCATGTGACACCCGAGTGACATCAGCGCCCTCCAGCGTGGTTCTCAGCCAGGTCTGGGCTGGGAGTATAAGTCTAGCCCGGCAGCCAGCAATTAACCAGTTTTCCGCTCACTGAACTCAACCCATCTGGTTGTGTGTTCTTTCAGTAGCAGTGTAGCTGCCGCTACAAACCATAAGTTTTCTTTCTTATCTGTTGTGTATTGTATTTGCAGTCTTTTCTAGCAGAATCGGACATTTTTGCACCGAATGTTTTAGCACTCGCATTTGGTGACAGACATGGCATTTAATTTATTATCATTTTAATTAAATATAATGGAAGAACATCTCTGCACTCCCCTCACCTGCGGTGACATCTCCGCACTCCCCTCTCCCGCGATGTCATCTCCGCACTCCCCTCTCCCCTTGGTGTCATCTCCGCGCTCCCCTCTCCCCGCGGTGACATCTCTGCATTCCCCTCTAACCGCAGTAACATTTCCACACTCCCCTTTCCCCCCAGTGTCATCTCCGCACTCCCCTCTCCCGCGATGTCATCTCCGCACTCCCCTCTCCCCGCGGTGTCATCTCCGGACTCCCTTCTCCCCACAGTGACATCTCCTAACTGTTAACACCAAAATGTCCAGCCCAAATTGTGGATGACAAACTGGAAGCCATAATATCTGGTGCCAAAATATCAGTGTCAAAATGTCCCAGACCCATTTTCTGGTTATTTCAGATCTGCAGATCTATTTTCTCTGACAATCAGCAATGATCTGATTAGAATTGTCATTGAAAAAACTGTTACAGTCATACAAAACATTGGTTAGAACACACTGAAATACTTTGTACAGTTCTGGTTGACATATTGCAGGAAGGATGTAGTAGGAATCGATTAAAGAAATTGCCAAGGATGATGCCTAGAATAGAGGGCTCAAAATAAAAGGTGTGTGTTCCAAGCTGAATGTAGGAGTCTGAGGGGGTGGCTATAGAGGTTTACAAAATTATGAAAGGCACAGACAGTATACACAACATCTTGTTTCCAGGGCAGAGGAGTTTAGAACAAGAGGGAAGAATCTGAAGGTTATCTTTGTGGCAAGCCTTTTTCTCAGTCTGAGGGTGTTGAATATTTGGAATGGGCTGCTAGAGGAGGCAACACCATTTGAATGTTTAAAATGCATGCGAATATGTACCTGGAAAGGATAGGATAGGAAAAATCATGGTGTCAATATAGGCAAATGGGATTAGTGTAGATAGGCATTGTGGTCAGTATGAAGGAGGTGAGCAATATTTTTGTATACTTGTATGAAAGGGATTGGGATGTGCCTGACCTGCTACTACTTTCAATATTTGTAATATTTTTGTTTAATAGATTAGGACAAATAGCATCTTGCAGGCATAGGGGGTGTGGAGATGATTGAAATAGTAGTTATGAGTGACTGGTATTGCAGATAACCAGCAGTTCGTGGTATAGTTTGGTACTGGGATCGCAATTACTGTACTGCCCACCAACAAAACAAGTTGGAACTCGTGTGTGATCTTTTGATTGTAATTTTAAAAGAATTACTTTTTCATTATGTAATCATTTTGCTGAAGGCCAAATGTAGAGGAATTGTTCATTGATCTTTGGCCAACCACAGGAGCCTTCTATTTCAGAATAACTAAAGGTCTCTTCAGATGCAACTGCACACCTGCAGGTAATGAAGAGCAAAGCTTTATAAAGGATGATTGACCTTTTCTGAGCAGTTAAATGCTGGATAATTTTTTTTTCTGCTTCCATTTACTTTTAAGTGTTGGATCAAAAAGTTTATGTGCTTTGATCTTTAATGCATTCAAGTTAAATAGGAAATCAAATGTCACAACAATGATTTTCTGCCCCCATCATTTCTGATTCCAAACAGCCCAGTAAATGGGCAATAGGAATACCAGGGACTAATCGAGGTATGTACATTTTATAATGCACTTTATATATGTAATTAAATAGTATATAAAATAATATCAATAGTTTCTGATGAATATAAGAGTCCCAATCACAAAAAAAATCATTTGTTTTTTACATCCTCACCCTCTCCCATCCCGATTTCAGGTTGGATTGCACAAATTTTCAGATGACTTGCTCCATCCTGCTGCCTTTGATGCAACTTGTTCCAATCTGTTGCATTCTGTTACAATAAGTGCATGAATTAAACTACTCTTCCTGCTCTCTTTATTTAGAATTCCTCACTTCCCAGGCTCCTAATGCATTTTAAATAACAGAGGATCCAACTAAAAGTGAGCCAAAAGTTAAAAAAAAATTACCTTTTTGATGTGGGATACCTCAATAATCTGAGAAATGTGGTGGCAGCATTGACGATTGCATCAGGCAGCCGCAGCATGGATTCAGAAAGGGCAGGTCTTGTTTGACAAACTTGTTTGGAGTTCTTTGAGGATATAATGGGTAGATAGAGGGGAAGCAGGTTGAGGTTGTATATTTGGATTTACAAAAGACATTTGATAAAGTGCCACACAAGAGATTTATGAATAAGATACAGATGAATGGAGTTGAGGGAAGTATATGGGCATGGATTGAGGATTGGTTAACTGATAAAAGGCAGAGAGTTGGGATAAATGAGTGATTTTCTGATTGGCAGACAGTGCCACAGGGGTTGGTGCTGGGTCCGCAGCTGTTCATCATTTACGTTGATCATTTGGAAGAGGGGACAGAGTGTAGTGTAGCCAAGTTTGTGGATGATACTAAATTGATTGGAAAAGCAGATTGTACAGAGCATGTAGAGAGGCTGCAAAAGTATATAGTTAAGTTAGGTGAGTGGGCAAAGGTCATTTATTTTGGAAGGAAAAATAGAAGAGCAGATTATTATTTAAATGGTTAAAAACTGACACATGCTGTTGTGCAGAAGGACTTGGGAGTACTTGTGCATAAATCAGAAAAAAAGTTGAGTTGCAGGCACAACAGGGTATTAAGGCGGGAAATGGAATGTTGTTCTTCATCACTTAGAGGAATTAAATTCAAGAGCAGGGAGTTCATGCTGTAACTAGACAAGGTACTGGTGAGGCTGCACCTGGAGTACTGTGTGCAGTTATGGTCTCTGTACTTGAGGAAGGATATACTGGCCTTGGAGGCAGTCCAGAGCAGATTCACCAGGTTGACCCCAAGATTAGGGGGTTGACCTATGAGACTAAATCACCTGGGATTATACTCACTTGAATTCAGAAGAATAAGAGGAGATCTTATAGAAATATATAAAATTAGGAAAGGGCTAGATAAGATAGAAACAGGAAAATTGTTTTCACTGGTAGGGGAGACAGCCTCAAAATTCAGGGGAGTAGAATTAAGACGGAGATGAGAAAAACCTGTTTTTCCCAGAGAGTAGTGATTTTGTGGAATCACTTCCATAATGGAAGTGGTTGAGGCTACTTCATTAAACATATTTAAGCTTCAGTTAGATATATTTTTACATAACAAAGGAATTAAGGGATATTGGGGGGGTGGAAAGGTAGGTAGATGGAGTTGAGTCAATTATCAGATCAGCCCTGATCTTATTGAATGGCGGAGCAGGCTCGATGGGGCGGATGGCTGACTCATGATCCTATTTTCTTGAAATCAATTACATCCAGGGAATCAATGCAACTCTTGCAAAAGTAAAAGGAAACTGGTAAATGGTAGTACAGTGTTCTTGTAAGAAAGTGGCTGACAAAATCAGCACACAATGGGTTAACCAAACATTGCAAAATAACAGAACTATGGTACTCAAGTTTTGCTCCTAATGGCTGGCTCCAAATAAGTATTCATTTCTGTCTGAATTGTGCCAGGTAGCAAATTTGGAAACATCGCAGAAAAGCCATTTTCACTTGCAGGCCAAGTTCCTGAGCTTTGGTTTTTCAATCCAACTGAAATGGTTTCCAACAATTGAATAAAACTGAAGAGGCCCATATGACATGATCATTGGCTTTATAGGAGAGTTGGAATAAAATTGTTCTCAAAATTTTCTTTTTTAATTTTTTTTTCATTTGCATCAAGGCATGCAAATTCATCATACAATGCAATAAAAACAGTACAAAATGATATATATTTTATTTTTATCCCTCTCCCCCAAAAGAAAAGAGAAAAAAGAAAAAAAAAACACCTGAATTTATTTATCATTCACTATTCATATATTCCGAACATTATTCTATCCTGTACATATTAATGGGGAGGAGCGGGTGTCATGGATGATGTGGATGGATCTTACTGATTAAATCCATATATGGTTTCCAAATCATATAAAAATTCTCTGGTCGATTCTTTAAATTATAAGTAGTCTTTTCCAATGGTATACAGTTTTGAATTTCCGTATGCCATCTATCCAATCTTATAAAATTATCTGACTTCCATGTTCTTGCCATACATTTCTGTGCCACTGCTATTGTTACACTCAAACATTTTTGTTGATATTTGTCTAACTTCACTTTAGTATCAGTGTCATATATATCACCAAGCAAATATATTCTGGGATTTTTTTGGTATCTGTAGCTTCATAATTTGTCCCAATAATATATTCAAGTCTTCCCAAAAATTTCCCACTTTTTCACAAAACCAGATTTCAAGTAATAAGGTTCCTGTTTCTTTGTTACATTTGAAACATTTGTCAGATCAATTTGAATTAAGTCCATGTAATTTATACGGAGTGTAGTATAATTGGTGTAAAAAATTATTGTATCATTTGATATCTAATTAATTGTATTAATTACACTCTTCTAGCACAATCTTGACCAGGTCTCATCAAGAATTTGTATATTTAAATATTTTTCCCATTTTTAAAAACTTGTATAGTTCCTTTTTCTGCATTGTGTCTTGTAATTGTATTATAATACATTTCTCATATAAATGGAAATATTATTAAATACTCAAATGGACTCTTCTGTATTTCTCTTTCATTTGTTCAAAAGTCAAGAAAAAAGAACCTAAGAAACAATCTTTTATCCTCTTTATTCTGTTATTGTGCCAGATATCAAAGAAAGGATTATTTAAAGTAAAAGGAATAAGTAGATTCTGCTTTAACATCATCTTAGCTATTTGGTAGTTCTGAATTCCTCTTTCTATATGAATTCCATTCCATACCTTGAATAAATGTTTTAAAATTGATACTCATTTCAAAAGTTCATCATTCTATTTATACAAAAAATGTTCTGGATTAGTTTCTCCTATGTTATTCATTTCAATAGCCGCTTTCAGGTGGAATCGCCCGGAGAATGCGGCTCTGGAGCAGGCTGCAAGTGTCTGCAAAGGGACATTCAGGTGGCAGCGCTGAAGGGTGTGTTCTACCACTGTTACAGAGTTCTGTGTTGTGTATTGACCTATGTGTTGTGTGGTGTTAAAAAGTGACAGTTTGCTTTTAAGAACCAAGGTGGAGGTGGACTGCTGAGAGTGTGGGAAACAGACTGAGCAGGTGCAGAAAATTATCTAAATATTTTTGGACTTGGACGATAAACCATCACTGGGTGCTGTGGAGTGGAAGAAGGCCCAGAGCGTGAGTCATGGTCTGGAGGACAGTTTAGAATGTTGGGATTTCAAAAAGGATGAACATTCCGAAGGCAGCCAGAAGGATCCAGACCAAGCAATTGTTCCTCTCTCTGCAAGCAACACAAGACAACTTCAAATTTTGTCTCTCTCTCTCTCTCTCAAAGATTTTTTGGCTTCAGTTTACCAAACAAACTGAATTTTGTTTTTGATCTTTGCTTCAGTAGAGATCGAAGTTTTGTGGGTCTTGTGTGCTTTGTGTATAAGTTTTTCTGTGGGCTGGTTGGAAGTGTAGCTTAGACTTTGATTATGTATGTTATATTTAGGCTGGGGAATTTATTAGTTTTACACCATTATAGAAATTTGCATAGTAACCAGTGGGCATTGTTATAAAAGGGGGGATTTTGATTTAAAGTTCCAAGGTGAATTTTTGTTAATAAAGTAATTGTTCGTCTATACCCCTGTGTGATATGCCTTCTTTGTGGTTGCTGGTTTGATTTGTAACAGCCACCTGAAAGGTCTGAAGTGGGGAGAGGGGCCACAGAGCAAATTCTGGCTCCTGAGTCTGGGCAGGGACAGCCATCTGACAGCTTGCCTCCCTGATGCCTGACAGCCCCCTCCTCACTGCCTGAAGTCCCCCAGCATGGGACTGCAGGGCTGGGGCAGCCAGTGGGGGAGTACAGAGCTGGGGTGGCCAGCGAGAGAGTATGGGGCTGGGGCGGTCAGCAGGGGAGTATGGGGTTGGGGTGGCCAGTGGTAGAGTATGGGGCTGGGGCGGCTAGTGGGGGACTGTGGGGCTGGGGTGACCGGGGGAGAGTATGGGGCTGGGGTGGCCAGCAGGGGACTGGGGGCTGGGATGTCCAGCGGGGCAGTATGGGTCTGGAGCGGCTGGCAGGGGAGTATGGGGCTGGGGCTGCCATCCCCAAGAATCCTGACTTATCGAAAGCTGTCACCTTTTAAATTTAGCAGGATTTTGTGTCGTTACCCCATCGGCCACCCTAGCCCTGTAGTTCCATGTCGGGTGACTGTCAGGCAGCAGGGAGGATAGATGTCCGCAGCGGGGAGGATAGATGTCCGCAGCGGGGAGGGTAGGTGTCCGCAGTGGGGAGGGTGCCTGAGCTGCTTTCAGGTGAATGGAGGATTCTTGGAACAGGATATTATACCTACAGGAGAAGGGTTAGGTAGGTAAACCTCCTGGCCAGATTCTCCACTTTCAGGAAGCCACCTGACAGCTGCATAGGAGTACAATAGGCTGCTTTACAGTCAGGTATTGTGGCCACCTGAAAGTGTCTAATATGTGCCCATGCTGTCTTCTCCCCACTTTGATAACAGGAGGATAGAAATCTTAATTGAGCTGCTTTATAATAATTTTTTAAATTCTGCAACTGTAAACCTCCCAGACCAAATTTCTAAGTTAGATTTTCAAAAGCTATCCTTGGCATTTTATCACACCAAATAAATTTTCTTACACTTTTATTTAATTCTTGAAAAAAAACTTTATTGGTATAGGAATGGTTAATGTCTGAAGTAAATATTATAACCTCAGAAAAATATTAATCTTTATACAATTTACCCATCCTATTAAAGTTATTGGTAAATCTTTCCATCTCTTTAAATCTTCATTATTTTTTTTGTAATGTCAGGTAATTTAATTTAAATAAATTATTTAAATTTTATCAATATTAATTCCTAAATATTTAATTGCTTCCTTTTGCCACTTAAACCTCATCACCTGCTTACTTAATGTATAGTCCCCATCATTAATAGGCATCATTTTACTCTTTCCTACATTGACTTTATAACCTGATATCAAATCATATTTTGCCAATCATACATTTATTTTCTTCAATGATATTTCTGATTCTGTAAGATATTATATCATCTGCAAACAAGCTAATTTTATGTTCTCTATCTTCTATCGTAATATCCTTAATCTCATTATCTTATCACTTCTGCCAATGGTTTTATAACCAATGCAAATAAAAATGGAGATAATGGGCATCCTTCTCTAGATAACCTTTCTAATGGAAAAGGTGTAGATATTTGCCTATTTGTGACCACCTTAGCTTTTGGATGATTATACAAAGGTCTTATCCAATTTATAATAGTTTGGAATTCCGAAAATATTCAATTCTTGAAATAAAAAGTCCCATTCTAGTCCATCAAATGCTTTATTTGCACATCTAAAGCCACTGCTACTGCTGGTATCTTTTATTTTTGGGCTATATTTAATAAACATAAATTTAACTATATTGTCCACAGATCTTCTATGTTTAATAAAGCCATTCTGGTCCATATTTGTTAATTTAGGTAAGTATTTAGTTAATCTGTTAGCCAATAATGTGGATACAATTTTATAATCTGTATTTAATATGGATATCAGTCTATAAGATGATGGTAATTAAAAAAACCTTTCCCTTATTTTGGAATAACTTATTAATGCTGTTTTAAAAGATTCTGGTAAGTCATTAGTCTCTCATTTGATTCAAAAATTCCATAAAAGCAGGAATTAACAAATCCTTAAATTCTTTATAAAACTCTGGAGAGAAACCACCATCTCCTGGAACCTTAATATTTGGCAAAGACATCAAAATATCATATACTTCAACATCCATAAAGGAATTGAATAATTTCATTTTTTCATTGACATTTAATTCAGGCAATGTAAATATATAACCATATAAGAATTACAGTACGGAAACAGGCCATCTTGGCCCCTCTAGACCACACCGATTTAAGTGATCTCTAGTCCCAACTGCCTGCTCCCTGCTCATAACCCTCCAATCCCCTCATATCCATTGCACTTATCCAACCTACTCTTAAATTACAAAATTGACCCTGCTGCAACCACTCTTCCAGAAGGTCATTCCACTCAGCCACCACTCTCTGAGTGAAGAAGCTCCCTCTCATGTTACTTATAAACTTTTGCCCCAATTCATGACCTCTTGTTCTAATCTCACCAACCCTCAAGGGGAAGAGCCTATTCACATCTACTCTATCTATTCCCCTCATAATTTTATATACCTCTATCAAATCCCCCCCCCCCAACCTTCTACACTCCAATGAATAAAGACCCAGTCTACTTAATCTTTCTTTGTATTCTAGAGACTGGAATCCAGGCAACATTTTAGTAAATCCTCTCTGCACCCTCTCTACCTTATTGATATCCTTCCTCTAATTTGGGGACCAGAACTGCACATAGTATTCCAAATTTGGCCTCACCAATGCCTTGAGCAGTCTCTACATCACCTCCAAGCTCAGTGATAGATATTCATCTATTTTTTTCATCATCCTTTAAAGTTTGGACTGATATAATTGTTTATAAAGATACCTAAAATCATCATTAATTTCTTGTGTTTTATGTGTAATTTGACCAGTTTCTCTTTTTGTTGTTATTATTATTGATAATTGCTCTACTTTGAGTTACTATGCTAAAACATTATGGGGTCCATCACCTAATTCATTATATTTTTGCAGCATGTGCAGCACATCTCTTTCTAATTTATAAGATTGTATTGTATTAAGTTTCAATTTTTTTGCATTCCATTAATCTTTGTTTCTCTTCATTTTTATGAGCATACCATTCCTTTTCTAAATACAATAAATCTTTGTCTAATTGATCAATTTTCATCTATTCCTTCTTTATTTTAGATGTGTAACTTACTATTTGTCCTCTTAGCTAGGCGTTCATAGAGTCCTATATAATAAATTATTTCATTAAGTGTTCATTAATTTCTAGAAAAAAACTTTATCTGTTATCTCATAAATTCACAAAAATTCTTCCTCTTTAAAAGTACTGTATTAAATCTCCATCTATAACCTACAATTTTTTCTTCTTCCAACACAATTAGCATTGCTAAAGGTGAATGATCTGATAATATTCTTGGTTGATATTCAATCTTATGAACTCTAGCTTGTAATTGTGGAGAGACTAAAAACATATCAACACGTGTATACATAAAAGAATAAAAAGAATCGTCCCTATCATTAGGATGAATTTTCCTCCAACTATCAACAAGTCTCATCTCATTCATTAAAACTGTCACAATTTTAAATAGTTTATTTTTAACAATATTTCCACATGATCTATTTAGTTTTGAATCAAAAAGTAATATCAAAATCTCCACCCATTATTATTTTCCCCTGTGCACTTGATAATTGCATAAATATATCTTGTATAAATTTCCCATCATCTTTATTTGGTGCTTATATCTTCATTAATGTCCAATATTATGAATAAATTTGACAATTAATCATTACATGTCTCCCTGCTTTATCTATAGTTGTATCCAATATTTTAATTGGTAAATATTTATTTATTAATATAGCTACTCCTCTGGCCTTGGAATTAAAGAAGCCAAAACAGATCAAACCCAATCTCTTTTTTAACTTCCCATGTTCTATTTCAGCTAAACAAGTTTCCTTTAATAAAGCTATATCTACTTTAATATTTTTCCTATAATTTAACAATTTTTCCTTTAATTGGATTCTGCATTCCATTAATATTAATAAAATTCAATTGGTGCTATTTAGTACCAATATTAAATATTCTGTCGATTGATCATCCCTTTCTGACTCCTTTCACTCCCACTAAAATAACAGCTTATGTTGCAATATTCTTAGTCACTCCAGGCTTAAAATAAGAAAAGATAGAAATAAGAACTAAAGGTGAACCCCCTCCCCCCAGAGATGTGTGATGTTATGTCTCTATTCCCCTAATCTATTTGGGATGTGATCCTGTTATGTGCCCAAAGGACCCCAAAACCCAGCAAAAATAGACATTCACCAAGACAAGTGGTTTTTAAAACAAAAGTTATTTTTAATCAACTTTAAACATGAAAATAGAATCAAACTTTAACTTAACTCTATACTTATACTATACTCTATACTAACCCAAATTGCCCCTTCTAATTCTAAGCGCACGTGTATGTAATGTGTGTGAAAATTCAAGAAAAGTTCTTTGGTTCACAGTTCAATCTCACTTCTCCTTCTTCCAAGTTCCCTGGTTGCAGGCAATCAGAATTTAACATGTATAAAGTTCACCAGGCTTGGTGCTTGAAAGGTAAATGTTTATCGCTCAGGAAGGTTCTTGTAGGGTTTGCAGAGAGAAATATTTGTTGCTCCAGGACTTCCACAACTGAGGAACTTGCCCCATCTGGGTTTTTCAGATGGTAACCTCTTTCTTTCAGATTACGACAGAGCTCCTTCTGTTCCCCTTATTCCAAGAGAAACATCAGACAAATAGCACTTCCAGCCATCCTCTGCTTTTGGAACTTTTCATCAGTTCTTCCTGGATTGTACTGTGTCACACACACACCAGCTAAGAGGGTTTCTCTTTTCTCTCTCCCTTTCTCTCCAACTGAAACTCCAAAGAGAGCATGTGACTCATGTCTTACAAAACCCCCACCTTCCTGAGAAAAACAACAGGAGTTCTTTCTTCTTTCAAGTTGTTATCTTAGGTAAACAATCCAGAATTTACCTTCCTGTGAGCACTCTGCAGAAAGGGTACTGATAGACAGCATGACTCCAGCAAGACAATGGTCAAGCATTTTATGACATAGTTCAATTAACACCTTGTGAAAGGTGCTTACATTCTGCAACGTGAATTCTTCGGTCTTTCAAATAAGATCCATTTTAAAATGTGTGTATGTATGTGACCTACTCTAAATCTTATAAATTCTCCCCAAATATTAATATTGTTACAATCCAAATCACATTCATACACGTGACTTCATAGTGGTTAAGCTCATGGTCCCCACTAACTCATTTGATATATCAAACAATCTTTTACTCTATTTTTATCTAGATTCTGATTCTCTCGTAGATCTTTTGAAATATATGTAGATCACTTAAAGGTTAAACCCTCCTTCCCATTTAAACTCTCTCGAAATATTACTTTTTCCCCCAGTTACAGCAAAACTTTTTTCCATCTAATAATACATTGCTTTTCCAGGCAATGAATCGGGATATACCTTTGCCTCATTAGATTCCATGAAAAACTTATTTCTCCCCTCTGGAACAAAGACCTTCAAAACTGCCGGATACTTTAAGACAAAGGCATAACCTTTCTTCCATAACACATTTTTAACTGCATTGAATTTTTTCCTCTTTTTTAACAACTCAAAACTTGTATCAGGATTTAAAAAAAATCTTATTCCCATTATAAATCATGGGTGACTATCGTTCTTTAGCTTGCTTCACCACATTCTATAGTAATAAAGATTCTGCACTATCAAGACAGAAAGTTCTAAGTCTTGCTGTGAAAGGAGCGAAGGAATGACAAGATCCTTTGCTTTGGGAAGGGGATAGAATCTTATTCTATCCCGATTTGAGTGAAGATCTGTTGAGAAGAAGGAAAGAATTTAATTCAGCTAATAAAATCCTTTATGATAAAGCTTACAAATTTGTCCTTTGATACCCTGTGACTTTGAAGGTCTTTATTCTGGAATAACAGGACAGATTTTTATTTACTAATTTTGCTCAAACAGAAGAATACACTCCGAGTCTTTCTGAAGCACAGCCTTTACCAAGGACTTGTTGCAATGAGCTATTCTCTTCTTTTTATTACAATTTTATAACTGGGATGGAAGAAATTTAAAAAATATTCATTTTTTATGTCCTTTTTTTCTTTGATTTCAGGGTTGCTATTTTAATTATGGTTAACTAATTAATTGATTAATTCTATTAACTAAGTGATTAAAGGTTATATATTGAATGGACCAAGGGAGTTGGGAGGAGTGGGATTTGTTGACTTCTGCAGGATTATGTGTGTACTTGTAACCTTAGTCACAATACGCAAGATGGAGAGAGTTAGTGTTGTACTAGACAACACTTATTGGGAGGGATTTTTCTTATATTGTATAGGTATGAATTTATAAATTTTTTGTATTTTTGTTTATTACTCTTTCTTTTTTTGGAATGCTGGAGGAGGTGCATCCAGATACATAGACTTTTAATGGATTTAGAGGAGGCTTAACCATAACCATATAACCATATAACCACTTACAGCACAGAACAGGCCAGTTTGGCCCTACTAGTCCATGCCGTAGCAAATCCCCAGCCTCCTAGTCCCACTGACCAGCACCCGGTCCATACCCCTCTAGTCCCCTCCTATCCATGTAACGATCCAGTCTTTCCTTAAATGTAACCAATGATCCCGCCTCAACCACATCTGCTGGAAGCTCATTCCACATCCCCACCACCCTCTGCGTAAAGAAATTTCCCCTCATGTTCCCCTTATAATTTTCCCCCTTCAATCTTAAACCATGTCCTCTAGTTTGAATCTCCCCCTTTCTTAATTGAAAAAGCCTATCCACATTTACTCTGTCTGTCCCTTTTAAAATCTTAAATACCTCTATCAAGTCCCCTCTCAATCTTCTATGCTCCAGAGAAAAAAGCCCCAGTCTGCACAACCTTTCCCTGTAACTCAGACCCTGAAATCCTGTCAACATTCTCGTGACTTGCAGGAGGAGGCGAGGGAGAGGGATTGACAGTATTTGGCTTAGATGAGTAAGGTGATTAAGTTTGTAAATTTTAATGTTAATGGGTTAAAGAGAACAATAAAAAGAAAGAGTGTGTTAACGTATATTAAGACATTGGGAGTTGTAGCTTTTCTTCAAGAAACAGATCTAATTGAAAATGAACATTTGAAATTAAAAAGTGATGGGGTGGATACGTAATGTCATCTTCATTTAATTCTAAAGCAAGAGAGGTGGCAATTTCAAGAAAAAAAAGAATATTCTGATCAAAGTTCAAAATATTGTTACAGATGCTGCAGGCAGATATGTAATGATATATTGTCAAATATTTTTGGGAATGTGCACATTTTTGAATCTCTATGCTCTGAATATTGGCATTGAGAAATTTATTCAAGGTACTTTTTAAAAATTTAGCAGAGGCATATGAAAATATTTTAATAAGAGGACATTTTAATTTTTACCTAGACCCATTGGTGGATAGATCCACTCGAGTAATGCCGTGCACAAAAGCTGGTAAAGTTACATTGAGTTTGATGAGAGATTTGAATTTAATTGATGTATGGAGAAAAATCCACCCTAGAGAGAAGGACTATTCATTATAGTCTAGTAGATTTGATTCTTAATCTAGAATCTATCTATTTTTGGTTTAGGGTCAAATACAAACTAGGATTTTTGAAGTGGACTATAAACCGAGAATTTTATCTGATCATTCGCTTTTGTTAATAACTATGGAAATATCTGATAAAGGAGAAGGTGATATATAGATGGAGACTAAATTCTTTATTGGTGAAAAGGAAAGATTTTGAGACTTTGTTCAAACCCACATTCAGAGATTTTGTGATATATATTTGGACTCAGTAAATAATACATTTATTATATAATAAAGTAATATCTATGAGGTCAAATTGTAAGTTTCACACCTGAAATTAAAAAGGATTATATGAGGGAAGTAGATCAATTAGAAAAAGAAATTAGTTTTGAAAAAGGATCTTCAAAAGCAGGTTTCTGAAGATAGGCGTAGACAATTGATTAATATTTTTTTTTATATTCTATTACAAACATAAAGAACTGAGAAAGCTATTATTAGAATGAGACAAAGATACTATGATTTAGGTGAGAAGTCACATAAAATACTAGCAATTAAAAGCAGAATAAATTTCAAGAGTAATTAATGCAATTAAAAAGATACTAACATAATTATGTATAAACCTCAAGAAATAAATGATTATTTTGGAAACTTCTATATGAAATTAAATACTTCAGAGTCTTCAGGAGATGAAGCCAAAATAAATAATTATTGATCACCGATAATATTGCCTAGGTTGAGTTTAGAAGAACAAACAGAACTTAATGCTCTGTTTACTGAGGCAGAACTAGGAGAAGCAATGAGCTTATTACAAAGTAATAAATCTCCAGCAGAGGATGGCTTTCCATCTAAATCCTTATAAAGAATTTAAGGATTTACTAATTCCTATATTTGTGCAAGTACAAGGCTTCACAAACTCATAATCTTCCAGAATACTTCTTCAATAGCAATAATTACTGTGATTCCTAAAAAAAAGATAGAGACCCTCTAAAATTTTCATCCTATAGAACTATTTCAATATTAAATGTAGCAAAAATTTTGGCAAATAGATTAAATAACTTGTTACTTAAATTAATTAATATGGATCAGACAGAATTTGTTAAAAAAAGACAATCTTTGGAAAATGTAGCTGGATTGCTGAGTATAACTCATTGAGCACAAAAAATGGGTGATTTGAGTGTTGCAATGGCTTTAGATGCAGAAAAAGTATTTGATAGATTAGAGTGGGATTTTTTGTTTAAAGTTTTAGAAAAGTTTGATTTGGATTGAATTTCTTAAATTGGATTAGAGCATTATATAATAGCCATAAAGCTAAAATAGTAACAAATGGACAAGTCTCTATGCCATTAAAATTAATGAGATCAAGCAGACAAGATTGTCCTTTATCACCAGCCTTATTTATTTTAGCTATAGACCTACTTGCCCAGGTAATTTACTCCAATTTACAAATGAAGGACTTTAAGGTGAGTCAGAAGGAACATAAAATTAGTTTATTTGCAGATGATGTTTTTATATATTTGACTGACCCTGAGTCATCTTTACAAAGATTATATGCCCTTTTGGAAGTTTTGGGTTATAATGTAAATTGGGATAAATGTGCCATTAGCAGTAGGTAATTACACTCAATTTCAAAGGGATATGCGGTTTAAATGGCCAAAAGAAGATATTAAATATTTAGGGAATGTACAGATAACAATTTTAATAATTTAATTATTTACCTTTTTAAAAGAAATTGAGGAAGATTTGAAAAATTGTATAAGGTTGAATATATTTCCAAGGATACAATATCTTTTCTAGATGTCACCAATTTAAAACCTCAAAAAATGTTTCAAGAATTAAATAAACATGTTAAGAAATATCCTTGGAAAGGAAAATATCAAGAGTTTCTTTAGAGAAGTTATTGTGGAAATATGAATTGGGAGGTTGTAAACATTTTTTGACATTTGTTGATCAATTATAATATTTAAGTCTGTTTCCTATCTCTGTCTAGATTGATGTAATCCCAGTTTAGAAGTTCCTGCTTGTAATAATGAATGTATGATAGGTAAATTTTTTAACAATCCCACTCCTAATAAGAAGTTCTACTTCAGTACAACTAGACCAAAACATAGTTGGTCCAAGCTTATCCCTCAAATATGCTCTTAAATGAAAATAACAAAAAAAAAAACTATTATGTGGTATAGCATACTTGTTTCTCAATTGCTCAAGTGGCATTAATTGACCTGTTTCATAACAATTTTCAACATTAGCAATTTCTTCACAAAACTATATACTGAAAAACTGATTATTTCTTGTAAAAGCAAAAAGAGGATTTTTGATCAATGGCATTTTAGGTGATATAGACCCTTCACCAAAATCATAATTTATTTTATTCCAAACATTAAACATAATAGTGTCTCTTTATCAGCAAACAACAACTTTGATTCCCACTTATAAATAGTTTCTTAGGCTTTCTTCTCTCCTATCTTATTCAGTTCTATATTAACCCATGCTAATTTTAAATTTTTTATAAAAGAAGCAAGAATTCCCACCAGTGTCGCTCAATAATAATTTCTAAAATTTCTTCAGTATATAGTTTTGTGAAAGAATTGCTAATATTGAAAATTGTTATGAAAGATTAATGCCACTCGAGCAATTGAGAAACAAATATGCTATACCATATAATAGACTTTTTTTGTTATTTTCATTTAAGAGCATATTTGAGGGATAAGCTTGGACCAACTATGTTTCAGTCTAGTTGTACTGAAGGATTGTATGTCTAATACTATTAAAATAAGATATAGATTAGTTCAATATAATTTTTTATATCAATTATATCTTACTCCACAGAAAGTGAATAGATTGAAATCAGAATTATAAGACCAATGTTTTATGTGTGGTGAAGTTGTAGGATTCTTTATACATTCAACGTGGTCTTGACCCAATGTGAGACCCTTTTACGTAACTTTTTGGTACAAGTTACAGAAATTGTATTTTCTGCAAAGTCCAGACTTATTTTGTATTAGGAAATATTGGAAGTACAAGTCCTAAATTGAAACTATCAATTTATCTGTTGGAATTTGTTAAATTAGCCTTAGCGTTAGCAAGAAATTGGAAATTACTTGGAAATCAGATACATCTGACTATGCCAAGGTGGCATGCTGAAATTCAAAGTTGCATTCCTTTAGAAAAAAACATTATAATTTAAGAAAGAAATACTGTTTTTACAAATTTGGTGCCTGTATACTTCTCCTCTGTATGTTTAGGTTAGATCTTGTCATTTGTACTGGACAACATCTTTCTCTGCAATCCAAAAATTTATTTTCTTTCTCTTTTTCTTTCTTTTCATTTCTTTTTAAAAATATACCTATAATTTTTTTTTTCAGATTGTGTATTGTTTCTTTGAGGGAGTGGAGGGAGGATTGTTTTAGGGTGGGGTGAAAACCATCATGTATGTATTTTTTTATATCTGTTGTATTATAATAATTCTAGTTACAGCATGTATGGAATTGTAAATAAAATATTCAAAAAGAAAAGCATGCCCTACTTCAATGCAGCAGATTTTACAAAGCCCTTATTGGCCTCCGCACCATCTCAGAGCCCACAGAAGTGGAGTGGAAGTAAGTTATTGTCAATCCCAAGAGACTGGTTAAGAGAAAACGAGTGAGGAAACAATGATAAAATATGCACAAAACAATTAAAATACTGTACTTAATTTGTACACTACTGTACCATCCTAAGCAGATGAAATTCAATTACATAATTAATACACAAAGTGAACAATTGTGGAAAGAGAAACAGAGCTGAATATTCAGGAAGTAACTTCTCAAAACTTTTAAGCATCTGATGAAGGGTCATTTCCCAGTAAGGTTAACAGATACAGTCTGATCTGCTAAGTGTTCTCAAAATTTTGTTTACATTAAAAAATAATTACTACAGCTGCAGTTACCGATAAGTAGAAATTCTTCCAGGCCCTTGGGTAAAAGAATCTCAGGGTTGTATGTGATGTTAGGTGTGGACTCTGATAATAAATTTGAACTTTGAATTTTTCATTGCAACTGCTTTATCTCAGTGAAAAGGTTAAAAGAGTTGTAAAACACAACAAGACCACTAGGTGGCAGGAGAATACTATAAATCAATTGAAAAATAGTGTTTCAATGTTTGGTACTAATACATACAATTAATAACAATTAATGGAATTACATGGGATTAACTGTGTTGTAGATCAAAAATTAGCTAAGAAACAATTAAAAAAGCAAGCCATGGGGAGGACTGGAGGAAGCAAAAGTGGTATGAGCCAGAGGTGAAACTAACAACTGCACTAAGTTTGACCCCTTTAAAACCAAAATTCTTTTGATCTCTGATCTGAACATTTGAAGATTCACAGCTCGCTGCAGTAGAGAATGTCAGAGATTTAAGTCCTGAGACTATTTTGAGACACTCCAGCTAAGGGAAACCACCTCTAATCGGGATGACGTACAGGAGCCTCAAGACGAGCACTCAGCAACACAGGGACAGCTTCTTTCCCACTGTCATCAGATTCCTGTGTAGTCAATGAACCAAAGACATTGCCTTACTTTTTGTGCACTATTATTTTTATTTTACTTTTTTATATATTATTGTTGTAAGATGGTTCTGATGGGCACTACCAGTTGCCCCACTACCAGTTGTCCACACAAGGACAAAGACTGAGGGGAACGATAGGCTTTATTGAACAGATGACTTGAGCTGGCCCGGATCCAAGCTAGGGAAGTGTAGGGAAGGGAGAGGTGGCTCAACCTTTATGGCCCAGGCCACAGGGAAGGAGTCCAGGGGAGAATTTCATCAGGGGGTGGGCCAGCTCGTGCCTTTACCAGCCAGTGACTATGTACAATCCATATCATTACATTCACCCCTTCATTTTAAACAGGACTCCCCCCCACCACTTTTCCAGAGGTGGAACCCACAAACAAAAAAAAATTCTGTCTAACTAGAGGTTCAGTCACACCGGCGACTTCCTCCTTCTGTGGGACCGACAGGGGAGCAGGTGTGTCCGTGCTCTGCTGTTCAGGAGGGGAAGCTGCCAAGGGTGGGGGGGCAGGGGGAACTGTCTGGGTCAGAGTAATGACTGAGGGCTCATGGGGGGGGGGGGTGGGTTTGATATCTCCAGGGGGATCGACCTCTAGTATTGAGTTCCCGTGTAGGGGGTTGGTGGTGGAAAAGGCAGTTTCGGGATCTCCGGCCCTTGCCAGGTCTCGGATAGGCACAGTGTCCTCGTGGTGTATTGAGGGCTGGTGTGAATGAAGTGGAGCGCTTCCACCAGTGGATCCGTCTTATGGCCCCTCACGTGTCTCCGTAGTAGGACTGGCGCTGGGGTTGCCAGACAAGGAGGAATGGAGGAACCATTTGCCGATCTCCTAGGGAAAGCAAACAAGCGTTCATGTGGGGTGCTGTTGGTTGTGGTGCACAGGAGCGAACGGATGTCATGAAGCGCTTCTGGCAGAACGTCCTGCCAGTGGGACACTGGCATGTTCTTAGACCTAAGGGCCAGGAGCACAGCCTTCCAGACAGTGGCATTCTCCCTTTCTACCTGGTCATTACCCCTGGTGTTATAGCTGGTGGTCCTGCTGGTGGCTATGCCTCTGGCCAGGAAGTACTGTTGCAGTTCCTCACTCATGAATGAGGTCCCCCAATAGCTGTGGATGTACTCCGGGTACCCAAACAGGGTGAAGATACTGCACAGCGCCTTGATGACCGTCGCCGAGGTCATATCCGGGCAGGAAGTAGGCATTCCTATTTGCGGTGGGTATGGGGCCCTTGAAATCGACACCAAGCTGTGCAAAAAGGCGTGTGGCCTTAATAAGATGTGCCTTGTCGGGTTGGTAGAACTGTGGCTTACATACAGCGCAGATCTGACAGTGTCTGGACATGGACCTGATAAAGTCTCGATAAAGTGGTACAACCTTGTGACTCCGGGGTGGCATAGACTGTCATCGCGGGCCTGGATGCGGTTGAAGGGCATCTGGGGGATCGTTGAGTTTACCTGGTCAGTACAAAATGTCGTGATTATAGGTGGAGAGCTCAATCCTCCACATAAGAATAACAATTCCCCCCCCCCCCCCACTATCAAAGATGCCACACAGTTCCCCCGGATACAAGTCCGCTGGTCTTTTGCTGCCATTGACAAGGATCCGGTCATCTGCCTTACAGGTATCAACAGTGTATGGGCCATATTGGGGTGGATAAAACTTTCAGTACTACCACTATTGAAGAGGCAGTTTGATTTGTGCCCATTCACCTCGATCTGCATCACGGAGTTCATAATTGGATGAGGACTGATTTGGTTCAGATGGGTGCATTGTCTTCGTCGTCAGTGGGGAGATCCGATGCCTAAGATTCCAGCCTCCATGTTGACCACGCTGCCAACGTCGATGAAGGCGGAAGTGGCGTCATCAGGGCAGAAATAATGTCATCGTTGAGGGCTGCCACTGTTTAATGGATAGGGGCGGCAGAGAGTAAGATGGAGTCCCCCCTTACCGTGCACATGGCCGGCACCGGAAGCTCCTCAGCCATATACACTGTGCTGCTTTGGGATGAGGCTCTGGACCTACAGACTTATTGATAATGCCCCTTTTTCCCGCAGCCCGAGCAGGAGGCTCATTTCGCGGGGCTGAGACGTGGTAGGTGTTTTGCCGGGTCTCAGAAGTAGCATCCCATAGATCCCAGCGCCACTGCAGCTGTGGTCGGGTCAGCCATACCCGACGTCGACTCCCAGGATGGCAGCCCTCATGGCGGTACATACGGGTAGGCCCACTTCTGCCTGCGATCGACTCCGTGTGGTGCTGGGTGGAGTCTAAAGTCCTGGCCAGTTGGATTGCCCATTTCAGTGGTAGTTGATCCTCCTCGAGGAGATGTTGTCAGATATAGTCCGACCTCAACCCCGACATGCAAGCATCCCGGACCAGGTCTTCGACGCACTTGATCCCCGGCTCAGGGACTGTGGGGTTTCCCAAATTGTCTTTTCCCAGTGTGATCATGGCTCGGACGAACTCCTCTACTGACTCACCAGGCTGCTGTTTTCTGGATGCCAGGAGGTAACGGGAGAAGACTTCATTGATCTTGGGCTTGTATAGCGCCCGTAGCTCAGTCATTACCTTGGTGTAGGTCGTGCAGCTTCTGATGGCCTGGAAAGCCCTCTGACCAACTCTTGCCTATAGAACTTTCAGCCTCTTCTCTTCCGAGTCGACCACTCCAGCAGCAGCCTCAAGGAACTTGTTAAAGCAACTGATCCACTGTTCAAAGAGTTCCGATGCACCCAGGACTTGGGGATCCACCTCTAGCTGATCAGGGTGCAGCAACTTCTCCCTTACCGGAGACATTAAAATTTTCTGTACAATAAATTGATGGGCACTACCAGTTGCCCCAATAACCACAAGGACAAGGACTGAGGGGGAACGATAGGCTTTATTGTACAGAAGACTTGAGCTGGCCCGGATTCAAGCTAGGGAAGTGCAGGGAAGGGAAAGGTGGCTTGACATTTATGGCCCAGGCCACAGGGGAGAGTGTCATCAGGGGGCGGGCCAGCCCGTGCCTTTACCAGCCAATGACTATGTGTAATCCATATCATTTCAGTTTCATAATATGAATGTTTGCACTTTGATGCTGCCACAAAACACCAAATTCATGACTTGTTCATGACAATAAATTCTGATTCTGAATTACTTTCTGATCATCTTCTCATTTCCTAAATTTGAGCTAATCCATCACTTTAAAAAAAAATGGGGGAAGATCTCACTTTCAAAGAAGAAAAATAGTGTATTTTTGTTGTTTGTCCCCAACAGCAACTGTATCCATCTGGGATTCAGAGAACAAGCCCATCACAGCTCTCCAGGTGTAGTTCTTGAAAATGCAGCAGGGTGAAAGACCTTCTATTTGCTGCATCATTTTATAATTCTATGCTGGTTTAACACACCTAATATAGAGGAGATTTAACAAGAAAGCAGCCTCAGTCCTCAAGGACTCTCACCATGCCCTCTTCACACTACTACCATCAGGAAGGAGGTACAGAAGCCTGAAGATGAAGGCCCAACAGCTTCTTACCCTCTTCCATCAGATTTCTGAATGGACAATGACCACAGACACTCTCTGACTTCCTCTTCTTTTTGCACGAATTTATTTTAAATGCAATTTATAGCAAAATACGCACTTGAAATGCTGGTGCAAAGCAATGAATTACATGATGTGCTCGGGACAATCATTGATTCTGTTTAAAAGAAAAATATAGAAATGTTAGTCAGTTTTCATTTTTCCCTTGAGCAAACCAATCCACACTGCATGGTGCAGCATGAGTAATGTCACTAAGACATGGGAGCCGGTATGTGTGGTATATAGGTACAATGTTCTGTGAGAATCATGGAATTGCCATCCCTATCCTGGCTTCCATCCCAAATTTTATGCTTCTCAGTGACAGGACCCTGTGCCCTGATTTGTACAGTGCAAAGTTCATGGATTTTGAGGCAGGACAAGGAGAAAGGCCTTGACTTGGAGGAACATGCACAGCGAGTGGCTTTCATTTAAAAATGCAGAATCTGTGCACTATTTTTCTGACAGACATGAGAGTGCTGCCTTCAGAGTTCATCTCTGAATGTATTCTGAGGATACAATGCTTTTAAAGAATGAGTATTTAATTGGGGATTAAAAACATTGAAGATTGCTTTGAAGCAAGGAAATTTGTATCTTTTATTTGGATGAAGGAAATATTTCAATTCCTAGTAATTTTTTTTGCTCTTATCAGGTAAAAACCTTTCTATTGTAAAAATTAGGCCACAATTTAATATTACCTAGACAATCTGCTTTGGAATTATTACTCCCTTAAAGAAGAAACAAATAAGTTTATTTCTAAAATGTTTAAGTTAAAGGTTCATATATCAAGATTAAAATGGGAACCTGATTTAAACAGGAAGATAGATGAAAATGTTTGGAGAAATTTATATAATGATATTATGACTAAGGTTATAAATGTAAGATATAGATTAGTACAATATGATTTTCTACATCAATTATATTTAACCCCTCAAAAATTAAAGAAATTTAATTTAATTTCCTCAGATCTGTGTTTTAGATGTGGTGAAGAGATGGACACATTTCTTCATTCGATTTGGACCTGTTCCAAGGTTAAGACGTTTTGGATGCAAGTTAGATTATTTTTGGAGAAAGTATTAAAAGTGAGTCTTCTGTTTTTATTAGGGGATGTTAAGTCGTTTGCCTTAGGATTAAGATTAACTCTGTATCAAATTGAATTTCTACATTTAGCTTTGACTATTTCTAAAAAATGTTTGGCCATTACCTGGAAATCTGATTTAGTTTTATGAATGCAAAGATGACAAACTGACAAGATAACATATAATTTGAAATAAATATCACTTTTTTGTAAAGGTATGGAGCCCATACCTAAAAATTCTTGGTTTGAAGATTTAATCCCTTAATCTGTTCCAATGTGGAGTCTCCGTTTTCATAGCTACATAGCTGAAAGTTTTTAAATGATGGTCTCCTTTCTTCTTTCTTAATAGGTAGAAGGGGGAGGAGGGTAAGTTTTCGTGGGGAGGGAGAGGGAGGTTGGGGGGGTGGGTTATTCAATTATATACTTTCTGTATTAATATAATTGATGTTATATGATTTTAAAATTATAAATAAAATATTTTTAAAAATAACGAGTATCTGACACATCCAATATCATATTTTATTTCCCCTGCTCCACCTATTCACTTCATACAATATCGTCATTCCTATTGGTGGTTTGGATTTGTCTATGTGTTACTCCTAAGATGTTTTTGCTATTCAGTCAGATTTTTTGGTTGCTTCTACAACAAGCCCGACTTTCTACTTCTAACTTTATTGTTGGAAAACAATGCAGACTACTCAAGCTAAGTATCACCTGAAACCTTTGGTAATAACTGTTTCAAGCAGTCTTCTTTTTCTTCTGGCTCTCCATCCTATAGGATGATGATGGTTCCTTTCATTCAGTCTGTGGGGTTTGATCTAAATGTCCTGGAGGGGCTGTACAGGCCGATCCTTGATGGACCCTGCATGCCACATGACAGATGCGGCATCAAGGGGGCAGCAGGGAATGAAGCTCCGTTGTGGCATCTCCTGTATCTTTTCTCTGTTGCTCTTTGAGCTTGTTCTCAGCACCTTTTCTGATGGTATCCCTCCACCATGAGTGATCTTGAGCCAAACCCTCCCACGTTGATGGGGCAATGTCAGCTTTATTGAGGCTCCTGTGTAGAACATCCTTGTACTGTAGTCGCCGGCCTCCTCGTTTTCGGGTACCACTGGACGGTTGGCCGTACAAGATGTCCTTGGGCAACCTTCCATCAGGCATTCTGACAACCAAGATTGAAACTGCTGGGATTCTGACTCGAGAAAGGACCTCCATATTGGAGTCCTTGTCTCACTAGGTGATCTTCATCAGAGAGCATAGGTAATGCTGCTGCAGTTGGTCAAGTTGATATGGGCACCACATCTCACATCCATAGAACAAGGCTGCTATGTTAACAGCCTTGTTCACCTTGCACTTGGTAGCCAAACTGATGTTCTGTGACCAAATCTTATCTTTCAGCTGACCAAAGGCAAAACAGGCCTTTCTGGTTCCTGACTCAATCTCTTCATCTAGCGAAGCTGAGAATGTTATAGTACTGCCCAGGTAGCAAAACTTGTTGGCAGCATTGAGATGAGTGTTAACAATGAGGACAATTGGTTCTTCGTAGCTTGAACCAGGGACCAGTTGGTACAAATTCTTTGTCTTTTTCAGGCTGATAGTCAATTTGAAGTTCTTGGTAGTAGTGGCAAAGTGACTGGTGATCTCCTACAAGTCTTCGAGAGAGAAGGAAACCATTGCGCAGACATCTGCAAACTGTAGCTCGTGCCACAATGTCCTCAGTCTTGCAAAATTGAGGAGCCCGTCATCACCTCTCATTTGTAGGAAGATTCCTAATTTCAGGTCTGTTGTAGCATCCTGAAGACTGCAGCAAATAATAGTCCAAACAGTAGGAACCAAAACACAACCCTGTTTTATGCCATTGCTGATGGGAAATAGGTCTGACAACTCACCTCACATATTGATGTGGCCTTCCATACCTTAGTTGAACTGATAGATGATGTTGGTTAGGCGTGGGGGGGGGGGGGCAACTAAATTTTGGTAATTAAGATTTGTGCTAACCATCTGAGTATGAAATGTGGGTTCTCCTCCATCAAGGGAGACAACAGCTGCTGGCAACTGGAACAACAAACAATCTGCTGGAGGAACCCATTGCTCTGGAACCCTTCATCTCAAATTCTTCTAGCAGATTATTTCTCTCCTGCATCTACCTGGTCACTTCCTCCTCCTCCATCTTTCAGTCTGGACACCAGCTTCCCTTCCAGATCTTAACTTCCATTTCTGGTTGTGTATTCTAAAGTATGGCCGTACTGTTTTCTCTGTGTACATAAGTGTGTTTGCACTATAATCCTGTTTGGACAGAGGAGTCAAGAAGGGAAGGCAGAGGCCCAAACCCTGGGCCTCTGTAACTGGATCCTTGATTTCCTCATCAGAAGACCACAGTCAGTGTGAATTGGAAACATTGTCTCCTCCTCACTGACTATCAACGCAGGCACCACTCAAGGATGCATGCTTAGCCAACTGCTCTACTCACAATACACCAATGACTGTGTGGCCAGACACAATTCCATTGCTATGTACAAATTTGCTGATGACACCACAGTTGTTGGCAGAATCACAAACGGCAATGAGGAAGTGTACAGGAGGGAGATAGATCAGCTCGTTAGGTGGTGTCACACCAACAACCTTGCACACAACATTAGCAAAACCAAAGAGATGATTGTAGACTTCAGGAGAAAGTCAGGAAAATATGATCCAGACCTCATTGAGGGGTCAGTAGTGGAGAGGGTGCCAACAACTCTGAGGATCTGTCCTGGAGCCTCCATGTTGATGCAATCATGAAGATGGTTTGCCAGAGACTCTACTTTGTGAGGTGTTTGAGGAGATTTGGTATATCACCAAAGACTTGTGAAAACTTCTACAGATCTACCATGGACAACATCTGGCAGGTTGCATCACTGTCTGGAACAGAGGTGAATATACTCAGCACAAGAAAAAAAAAACTCCAGAGGGTTGTTAACTTGGCCAGCGATATCACAGGGACCAGACTTCACTCCATCGAGGACATCTACAAGAGGCGATGTCTTAAGAAAGCAGCCTCTATCCTCTAGGACCCCACCACCCAGGCCATGCCCTGTTCACTATGCTACCATTGAGAAAAAGGTACAGGAGCATAAAGATGAGCACTCACTGGCATAAGGACAACTCCTTCCTCGCTGCCGTCAGATTCTTGAATGATCAATGAACCAAAGACACTGCCTTAATCTGATTTTTCGTGCAGTTTTTTTTTGTAAGATGGATTATAATGTGTGCACTGTGATGTTGCTGCAAGATAATAAATTCTGTGATTTGTTCATGACAATAAATTCTGATTCTGAAGTTGTATGGTGTAAGGAGAAATCCCAGATGTCAGAGCCTTGAGTGACCAAAGAGAAGCTGGAGGGTCTCGGTGGGTCAGATAGTTTCAATGGAGAGAAATGTTTAGTCATATGTCACATTTGCCTTGCTGCAATTTAACAATCTCACAGTCTTTCTATGAGCTTAAACCATACCGACGCTGCTGGAACTGCTATAATGGCAGTACTGCGCTGGTGTGGACCTGCGAGGAGGAAAGTCTCAGCACTCCCCCTTGGGTTCCAAACACCCAGTGTGACTGCCATTGGCTCCATACAAGCTTTAAATGGCCTGTTAAAGGAGCCGTTTTAAAATCCCATGACTGCAGGATCTGCCCCAAGGTGATCGCGTTTATGATTGGCAGCAGCTACAAGCAGACTCCAGGGAAGTGGACGACTGGTGCAGTGTACCAGAAAACAGGGGAACCACACTGCTGTTTGAGAACCAGAGGAGACGACCCATGAGAGCAGGCCAGAAAGGGATTCTGAGGCTGAAGAAAACATTCAAGGCGAGAAACCCACCAAGTCTGTGGGCTGATGGTGACTGCAGTCAAAGGACTCAAACCAGGCTCTGGACAGCGGGAGACTGGCTGATGGAGAACCAGGTATTGAATCAGGATGTGAGAGAAGGCTTCCTGATCATGTCAGAGGTGTTCAGGAGTTCAGTTTGCTGATGGTTCGGACTGAAGGCTCAGGGAGCATTGGAGGCAAAACCTTGGATATTCAATGACCTTGGGGGGCTTTCTTTTGTTTATCTTTCTCTGGCTGGAAGGAGTACCGGGCAATTTTTGCTGGGGGAAAATCTTTATCTGCCTTATACTGTAGTAGACTAAAGGAAATTTCATGTTATATCATATTTTCTGTTTTATTATATGACACTGAAATAATCTTGAATAATAATGCGTGCAATCAAAAAGCAAAAAGACAAAATCTGCATATGGTGGAATTCTGACAAGATTATCACTTGTTACTTGTTAGGAAGGTGCATCAGCGACTGAACTTCCTGAGAAGACTGAAGTCGGCAAGGCTACTGGCCACCATTATGTCAACTTTCTATAAGAGCTCTATCAAGTGCATCCTGGCCGGCTGCATAACAACGTGATCAATCCACAGGACCATAAGAGTGGCAGACAGGATCACTGGATTCTGTATCCCCACCCCCACCCCCTTCCCTGCCCTCCCCATTGACATGATCTACCGGGATCACTATCTGAAGAAGAAGTGAAAATTATTGAGGACCCCTTCAACCCTGCACTCAACAACTTTCAGCCGCTTCCATCGGGGAAGAGATATAGGAGTATCAGACCTGGCATCACCGGGCTGAGGAACTGCTTTTTCTTACGGGCAGTGAGAATGCTGAATGACCAAAGGAACTGCTCACACTAACCATCGGAGAATCTCATTTGTACAAAACAATGCTGGTTTATTTATTTATTTGTTTGAATCGATAAAATATATTTGTCTTGCATATGTATTGTTTGTCTGTATGTTTGGTCGTATGTCTGCACATTTTTCACCGAGGACCAGAGAATGCTGTTTCATCAGGTTGTACTTGTACAATCAGATGACAATAAATTTGATGTGAAAAATACTCATATCTGGAAGCATCCTTGGAGAGATTCAAGTCTATTTCTCTTTTGGGTGGTGGAGTGTGATGGCATGAGGGAAGGAGATGAAACAAGGACTCTCCTGTGGGAAAATTTTAAAGCCCAAAAATAAAAATTTTGAAAATAATTTACAGACATTAAAAAATCTTGGAACCTACCTGCAATGTGCCGAGCATGGCTGGGAGAGGAAAGAAGACAACAAAAACCAAGTAAACAGTGAGTGAAGAAACGAAGGAAGTGGAGAATGTACGATGGAGCTGGGCCTCGGGTTCCAGAGCTTTCACGGACGACATGAGCGATGTCAGCCTTCCTGAAGATGGCAGCAAAGCCACCTCTCCGGGGAACTGGGGAAGATGGCGCTGGAGCTGTGCAGATCTCTCCTAAGGAGTATCAGAACGTTGTGCGTATGCATGAAAGGTTACCTCTGCACATGCTCAGTAAGGAACAGCAGGCTTCTGAATGGAGACTCAATAGTGCCACATCTGGTGCCTGTAGAATGGAGGTACTACAACTTTGGACAGAGCTGTCAGAAACACCTGTTTTTCTTTTGACAGGTAGTGATATAGAAGGAAAAGAAAACCAAAGTGCAATGATAAAGAAACTTCATTATTGAAAGGGCAATTCCAGATGTTAAGAGAAGATATACAAAATATTAGAAGTGACGTGAAAGATGTCAGATCTGATATGATGAAGTATGCTGCAGAAGTTAACAAAGTTAAAGAAAAAGTTCAAAGAGTGGAATTAGATGTGCAGATTGCTAAAAATGATATGGATATTTGCCTGGACAGAATCGAGAAGGTTAAAACTTCTGGGAATGTCTGGGACATGCAGAGGAAAGAATTGCTGGATAAGATTGATATACTGGAAAATCATAGCAGACGTAATAATGTTAAGATCGTTGGTCTTAGAGAAGACTCTGAAGGTAGTGGAATTCCTGTGGAATTTTTTCAAAAATGGATTCCTAAAGTTCTGGGTGAAGAAAATTTTCTTAATGAAATTAAATTAGAGAGAACACATAGTGATTTAAGGAGGAAGCCACTGCCAACTCAACCACCCTGGGCTGTATTAGTGAAATGCCTAATAAGAATTTTTAAAGTTGTGGTTCAAAAGGCAAGACAAAATATGGGACCTAGGATGATCGATGGGAATAACATTTTCTTTTATGCTGATTTGAGTAAGGCGGTGGTGGATAGAAGAAAATAGCTTAATCCAGTGAAGGTAATACTTTGGAAGAAAGGTTATAAGTTTATGATCATCATACACCTCGCTACATTAAAGGTGTTTCTAAATAATAACTAATCAAAATGTTTTATGGCAGTGGAAGAAGCAAGAGGTTTTGGAGAATCTCTTCCTTCAATTAAAGAAATCACTAGGGAGAAGGAGATACAAGTCCTCAATGAGAAATGCAAAGAGAGGTGATAGAGATAGAGCTTACACCTAAAAGAGCCATACTATTACAGGTTTCAAGCTGTTAAGAGGAGCTGCAGACAGGTCCAGAGGAACAAAGTCAAACAGTTATAATTGATAATGACCAAGTAAATGCTGACTTGGAAGTGGCTGCTGAAAGATTGTTTTGAATATAATTTATATTTTCTTTCCCCTGGGGGGGGGGGGGTGGATGTTATTCCTTGCTTGCCTTATCCATCATGTGCCATATTGTGGTGGGAGCCACAACTCATATGGTGGAGGGGGCTAATGCTGTTTATTTGTTATGAAGCATTTTTTTTGGGGGGGTCTTTATTTTCCTTTCTTTTTCTATATTGTTCTTTGGAACAGAGATGTTCACAGCAGTTGCTTGTTTTGGATGAAGGAGACCTGGAAGGGTGGGACTAGAAGAGACTTAGATTTAAATAATGGATAGTAATTATAGTAACATTAAATTTTCTTAATTTAATATTAATGGGCTTCATAGTTCAATTAAAAGAAAAAGTATTTATGTTTATATGAAAAAGATGAAAATTGATATAGTATTTTTACAAGAAACTCATTTGACTGAAAAAGAACATTTGAAATTTAAAAAGAGAATGGGTTGGTAGAAGTGGTATCTTCATCCTTTAATTCCAAAGCAAGAGGAGTAGTAATATTAATAAAGAAAACATTACCAGCGAAAATTCAAAATGTTATAACAGATCCTGTTATATGTTTTGGATCATAGTCAAATTTAGACTGAAATGTGTACACTTATGAGTATCGATGCACCAAATATAGATGATGAGAATTTAATGCGTGATACTTTTTTAACATTTGCCAGTCACATGAAAAAAAATTAATAGGTGGTGATTTAAATTTTTTAATTAATGTTTGGATCCTATATTGGATAAATCAACTAAATTGGTAACAAAAACTTAAATGGCTAAAATTACATTGAGTTTGATTAAATAACTGAATTTAATAGATATTTGGCACAAGTTAAATCCTCAGAAGAGAGATTATTCTTTCTATTCCCAAAGACATGATTCTTATTCAAGAAATAGATATTTTTTCTAATTTCTGCACAGGGAAGAATGAACTCGATCAAATAAAAATCTAGAATTTTATCAAATCATTCTCCATTTTTAATGGTATGTACAATTCCTGGTAAAGAAACCTAACCATATAAATAGGTATGCTGTTAAAAAGATTGGACTTTTGTGATTTTATAAGAAAACAAATTCAATATTTTTGGATATAAATTTTAATTCAGTAGAGAATAAATTTGTTATATGGGAAGCACTTAAAGCGTATTTAAGGGGATAGATTATTAGTTTTTCAGCTAAAATTAAGGAAGATTATTTGAAAGAGATTAATCAGTTAGAAAAAGATATAGGAGAATTGGAAAAAGAGTTGAAAAAAATCTTCTGAAGAAAAGAAGACAATTAATAAACAAAAACTTTATTTTCATACTATTCAGACATATAGAACTAAAAAATTAATTCAAAATCAAAACAGAAATATTATGAATTGGGAAAAAGGGCTCACAAATTTTAAGCCTGGCAATTAAAAGCAGAACAGGCATCCAGAGTAATTAATGCAGTTAAAACACATTCTGGGATTATTAAAATCACAATAAATAAATGACTCTTTTGTAGCTGTGCGCTACTTGAAAGAAGACACACACACTGAGTGTAGTCAAGTTAAGCTCCAAGTTTTATTAGGGATCAGGCCCAATTTTTATACATGCACTGTTCCCGCAGTAGCTCCCCTTAGCTGATGCCACAACATGCATAACAAAAGCAGGTTCCCTATGCACAGGTACTTTCCTGCATAACAATACCCTTCTTCCCCATACACTGTCCTTGTCTATTAGTTGTGCAGAAAGGCCAACATCATTTTGGGGTCACTGGCCTTTAAGCTCCCCTTTCCATTCACCTGCTGGTTCACTTGTTGAGGCCAGTGTCACTGCGTGGGCTGCTGACCTTTGGTTGCATTCGCTCATGGAGCGCCAGTTCGATTATCACCACAGAGGGCCACCACATTTTAAAGAGTTTTATTCTCAATTATATCTATCAGAATTAATTCAGGATGAAAATAAGATTAATACATTTTTTTTTATCTCTAATAGATTTAACTAGTTCAAATGCTCAAAAGCAAAAATATTTTAATTCTCCTTTTACAGCAAAAGAGGTAATTGAAGTAATGAGTTTATTACAAAATAATAAATCACTGAAGGAAGATGAGTTTCCTATAGAGTTTTATTAAAAATTTAAGGATCTTTTGATACCTCCATTTATAGAGGTATTAAATCAAGCATTCGAAATACATTCTCTTCTGGATTCTTTTTTAACAACAATTATTACTGTAATATCTAAGATAGACAGATATCTATTGAAACCGGCTTCATATAGTCTGATTTTGTTATTAAATGCTAATTATAAGATATTAGCTCAAGTATTAGTTATTATTAATTTATGAAATTTTTATGTGTAAATTATGGTCAAGAGATGTTATTACCAGTAGAGACAGAATTAGAATTATTGTTATGTAATGGAAATATAAAGAAATTTATTTCAAAGATGTATTGGTTAATAGAAAAGAAAGCTTAAAAAATAGGGCTTCACAATTCTAGACAAAGATGGGAAGTAGATTTGAATAAAGAAATATATGAACGAGATTGGATTGGGATATGTAGAAAAAGTTTGAAAAGCACAATAAATGTGAGATATAGAATGGTGCAATATAATTTTATTTATCCATTATATTTAACACCATATAATTAAAAAATTATATCAGACTTTTTCATGTTTATGTTTTAGATGTGGATAGGAAATTGGTGCATTTTTGCATTCTACTTGGCAGTGTCCAAAAGTTAAACCTTTTTGGTTAGAAATGGGTAAATTATTGGAACGAATAATGGGGATTAAATTCCCACAGGATCCAATGCTATTTTTATTGAGTGATATTAAGAATATTGAACTTAAGTTGAAATTGAATATGTATCAGAAGAAGTGTGTTCAAATTGCTTTAGCAATGGCAAGAAAATGTAATGCCATAACTTGAAAGTCTGGTATGGATTTGGGTATAGAAAGATGGCACACTGAAGTCTGGAGTTGTATACCACTTAAGAAAATTACATAATTTAAGAGACAAATATTATATATTTTGGAAGTTATGGAGCCATTATTTACAAAATATGTGTGTGAATATTTAAATAAAGCCCTGACATTCCCTTCTCCTTAATGTCTCAGTATAAGAGACTTTAAAATAATAGGTGCCCCTTTTGAGGGTCTCTTGTCCCGTTTTTACACTTTTTCTTTTTTCTTCTTTTGATAGGGGGAGGAGGAGGGTGATATGGGGGGGGTGTCCTTATTTTTCTTTTCTTTTATATACTATATGTATTTGTATAGTTTTGAAGTATCTTTAATTATGTGTTTTATTGTGTGGTTTTAAACTAATAAAATTTTTTTAAAGTCTGTTTCTCTTTTCACAGATATTTCCTGATCAGCTGAGCATTTCCAGCTTTTCCTCTTTTATTTTAAAGTATGGCTTCTTGGATATAAGTAACTAATCCTCTTTGTATACAGATATGTATATGTATTTTGTATATCAGTGCATTTGTGAAGACAATACAGCTCCTCTTTAATATTTATCTGAAAGATTACTCTATTCACTCTGTGTGTGTGTGTGTGTGTGTGTGTGTGTGTGTGATTAAAGTCTTACTCTTAAGTTTAAAAAAAATTTCAGCACCATTTTAGACTTGCTTTAAGGTCTTAAATTCTCAGTTCAGAAATAATTATAGAGTGCTTTTAAATATCGTATCTTCGAACTCTTTATTCACAATTCTTTTGATGAGATGTCTTTAAATAGAAGTGACCATCTTTTAAGCCACAAATGTACCTCCTGTGAAATGTACTTCCTGTCTTCCCAGGATCAAATCTTATTTTCACTGAAGATTTTGGAATTTATTTTCCACACAAAGAATCTGTGCCCAGACAAGGGTTAAATGAAGTGGCCATACAAAAATGGACCCAGTAGAATTCTGTCCTGTTTCCCAAAGAGACAGCAAAGTGATTCTCTTTATTTCAAAAGCCACTTATTCTGTGTTCCCCTTTTCCCAGGAGTAACACACAACAGCACCTATTCTGATTACTGTAATTCAACCCTGACTTTCACAAGGTTTCAACCCCTGTATGTGTCACAGGGTTTTGACTTCTGTACTCTTCAAACTGAACTGATCAAAAATGTCTGAATTCAATAATATATTTCTCCAAATCATGCGACAGTTACATCATCAATGAGGTCAGTCCCAATTCTTGGAAAAATCATGACTATCTGTTTTATTTCTACCAAAATTCTGTTCCTTTTCAAAACCACTCCATATCCATAACAACCTCTGGCTTCATCTCTGTTCAAGAGGCTTAAGTGGTTTTGTTTAAAAACAGATGGCTTCCTCAGAAGTTTTTGTTGAGTACTTAGATACTTCAGTTTTAATAAAGCAAACACTCCATTTCTCTTGAATAATTGAGAACCACTTCACATCCATCAGCTCTGTCTTTTCAAGGTGCTGTGACTCCGAGAATGAACTTTCTTCTCTGAGTACAATGGTTCTCTGTAAATGTGCTGTGACCTGTGTATGACCCTGTACCAGCCAACACTAACTTATTAAGAATGCATACAAAATATTTTAACTTTATAATTTACTTTACTAAGACATATTTTTAATAAATATTACTTAACCTTATCCTAAATATTACTATTAACATAGATCCATAACAATATTTTGTATTAAAAATATTGTATTCAGTGGTCCCCAATTCCCATTGGCAGCCTGAGGTCCACATTAAAGGTTCATTTGTTGAATGTTGCATGACTTTGGGCATGCGTGGTGGAGTGAATCTGACTTACAACCAAACCAGAGTTGCAACCAATCCTTTGAACCCCATTACAGTCGTAAGTCAGGGACTACCTATATATTGCTGCTTTCTTGATCACTGCCATTTTTTTTTGCCTAATTTATATTTAATACAGATAAAAACCACCTTTGTAGAAAGCAGCAGCAACACTATGGAGACCAATCACCAATCACCAATCACCAATCCAAGCAATGATAAGCAGCATCAACAGGACATATAACAGCAGCAGTCAATTCACCTCAACAAGTTGGATGGATGGCCTATTCACCTGAGTCAGTATTCTCAGCAATAAAGGGGAAATAATCAAAGGTCTCTACAGATAGTGGGCAGAGATGTTATTCGGGATGTTCATTTCACTGGCACAGCTACCAATTGCCAAATTATACCAATTGACTTACAACCCCTGTATATTTTGAGAGGTGGGAGGAAACCAGAGCATCCAGGGAAAACACATGCAGACATGGGGAGAGTATACAAACTCCTAACAGACAGTACTGGATCCGAACCCAGGTCGCTAGCGCGGTAACAGCGTTGCGCTAACCGTGCCACCCAAATAACAATCTATTTCCATGTCATAATAGTGTGAGACCTGGAGGGGATAAACTACAGGTTATACTGTTCCCATGTGCCTGCTGTCTAAATGGTAAATGTGTTTATATTAAAGGTTATGTTGGCTTGGTTCAGATGAATAATTGCAGTCTTTTTTAAATGATATATTCTAACCACCAGGTACTGATGGTAGTTGGGCTACCAATTATCCATATGCAATTTATCCCGGATGGCATCAAACTCCCTGAGTATTGAAGTGGCACTCATCCAGGCAAGTGGACAATATTCTATCAGACGAATTATATCTGATTCTATCAGATTATTGAGTATGTTCAGGACATAATGAATGCTTGATGGTTGACATAAACTCTATGGCTGGCCAAGGGCCTGTTTCGTGACCTGGAGTCTAGTCTGACAGATTTTTCGATTTCAAGGAAATGAGGCCTTTTGTAGGTAAGTGTCATGGGTGGCACAGTTAGCGTAGTGGTGAACACAATCTATTACACTACTAGTGATCCAAGTTCAAATCTGGCCCTCTCTGTAAGGAGTGTATACATTCTCTAAGTGTCTGCATTGGTTTCCTCTGGGCACTCCAGTTTTATCTCACCTTTCAAAACATATGGGAGTTGTAGGTTAGTTGGGGTATTTGGGTGGAATGGGCTTGTAGGTTTGAAGGGTCTGTTACTGTACTGGAGATCTAAAAGTAAAATTAATATTACTTCTGGCTTGTACCTTGTCATTGGTGGAAAAGCATGGGAAATCAGGATAAGAGTGATTTACTGCAGAATATCCAGTCTCTACCTACTCTTCTAAATTTGAGAGTTTCTTCGACTGTTCCAATTGAGTTTCTGGTCAATTCAGGGATTTTAATGCAGGGTACTCAGTCATGATAATTCCATTGTAAGTCACATTTAAGTTATTAGATCTCTTCAGATAGGGATGATCATTTCTTGTGATGTGCAAGAAATCCTGTCAGATGCTTTCAGAATCAGTTAGTGCATCAAGGACATTTACTTGTTCTGTGAATACAGCCCTAATCAGTACAAGACCAATGTTGTGGCCAAACCAATGTTGTGGTGGCTCTGTGATTCCTGTTGGACAATAATCTTCTTAGTATTATACCTATTGAAAGACAAAGAATGAGAGATGAAGACAAAGTGTCGAAAGGAAACAATCAAAAAAATAAACTTTATGATTTAGAAATTCTGAAATGGGTTCAGACATGTTCCAAAGTAGAGTTGGTGATTATTTTGCCTGGTTTCTAAGAAATAGCAGTATTAACAATTATAACTTTTTTTCAGCTGACTTTCTCAGGAGGTTTAGCTGGTTAGATGCATGGTATGTGGGAAATACAGAAAAATCTATCAAGAACATATTACCAGAATGGAAATTCACAACAGGGGGTAAGCTGTTTCCTAAAACTTGTTTTGAGATAGGTTTGTCTTGTTTCTAAGAAATAGAAGAGTAAGTAGTAAAGATAAAGTCCTTGACCTTCTTCTCACAGAAGTGATAATGGGCAACAGTCTTCAAAAGACAAATGATTCTCCAGCTCACAACAGAACCCCATTCTAGATAAAAGGTTATCTCATATGACACTCCCAGGCCCTTGACTCTTCTGATAGAAAATGGGCAAATACATCCTTTCATTGACTTGCTGAGTTTCAACAGGAAAGACAATTTGCTGAACATTACTGGAGAAATAAATCGTCAACAGTAGTCAATTATTTCAAAAAGTTTTGCTTTAAAGTTTATTTTAAAATCACGAATAGATGAAAAGATGGTTAGCAGAATTAATTCTGGCTAGATTTGTTGATGGCTATGGGGGCACTTTTAAATTTCAACTCCCTCCTCTACTCCCACTTCTCCTGCCCCTCCTGTATTCTAACATAGTATTCTCAATGGGGGTCTCAACATATTTAAGTAAAAGCCTTGTTTTCTTTTCAACTCGCGTAACATTATATTTTTTAATGATTTTTAAGCAGTCGTTAGGAAAGAAGAATGGAAGAAACAAAAATTGACTACTTCACAGAGAAGAGGGCCCATAAACTCGAGCAGTTCTGGGGGTTGGGGGAGGCATAGCTGAATAAAATGTTGAGCATGGCTATTCTAACATGTCTGTCTGAAAAATAATTCAGTTATTCAAGGTTCTGGTGTAACTGTGTACTTCAATTTGTCTTTCATTTCTACCTTAGAAACATAGAAAATAGGTGCAGGAGAGGGCCATTTTGGCCCTTCAAGCCTACACCGCCATTCATTATGATCATGGCTGAGCAGTACCCGGTTCCTGCCTTCTCCCCATACCCCCTAATCCCCTTGGACACAAGGGCCAAATCTAACCTACACTTAAATATTGACAGGGAACCGGCCTCAATTCCTTCCTGTGGCAAAGAATTCCACACATTTACCACTCTCTGAGAGAAGAAATTTTTCCTCATCTCAGTCCCCCTTATCTTTAAACTATGGCCCCCGGTTCTGGTTTTTCCTAGCATTGGAAACAACCTTCCTGCGTTTAGTCTGTCTAAACCCTTGAGAATTTTATGTTTCCATAAGATCCCCCCCTCAATCTTCTAAATTCCAGAGAATACAAGCCTAGTCTATCCAACCTTTCTTCATATGCGAGTCCCTCCATCCCCAATATCAGCCATGTGAACATTTTCTGCACCCCCTCCAAGGCAAGGATATCCTTCCTCAGATAAGGCGACCAAAACTGCACGCAGTACTCCAGGTGTGGTCTCACCAAGGCCCTGTACAGCTGCAGCAGGATCTCCCTATTCCTGGACTCAAATCCTCTCGCTGTGAACGCCAACATACCATTCGCCCTCCTCACCGCCTGCTGCACCTGAACGCCCACTTTCAATGACTGATGCACAGCAACACCCAAGTCTTGCTGCATCTCTCCTTTTCATAAACAGATACCATTTAAATAATAATCCTCTTTCTTGTTCTTACCTCCAAAGTGGATAACCTCGCATTTATCCACATTAAACTGCATCTGCCATGTCCTGGCCCACTCGCCTAACTTGTCCAAATCACCCTGCACTCTCCTAGCATCCTCCTCACAGCTAACCCTGCCACCCAACTTCGTATCATCTGCAAATTTCAAGATACTGCTATCTATTCCCACATCTAAGTCATTGATATATAATCATAAACAACTGAGACCCCAGCACTGAGCCCTGCGGTACCCCACTAGTCACTGGCTGCCATTCTGAAAAGAACCCATTTATTCCTACTCTTTGCTTCCTGTCCCTCAACCAAATCTCTATCCACCTTAATACCATACCTCCTATACCATGTTCTTTAAGTTTATGCGCTAGTCTTCTGTGCAGAACCTTATCAAACGCCTTACTAAAGTTCAGATATACCACATTCACTGGTTCTCTCCTATCCACTCTACTGGTTACATCCTCAAAAAACTTTTTTAGATTCGTCAGACATGATTTTCCCTTCACAAAACCATGCTGACTCTGTGTGATGATACCACTACTTCCCAAATGTAGCCGAATTGCATCTTTAATAACCGATTCTAGCTCCTTCTCTACTACCGATGTCAGGCTAACTGGTCTGTAGTTTCCCAATTTCTCTCTCCCTCCCTTCTTAAAGAGTCGGGTTACGTTGGCCACCCTCCAATCCTCAGGAACTAATCCAGTATCCAAAGAGGTTTGAAACATTACCACCAACACATCCACTATTTCCTGGGCTACTTCCTTCAGCACTCTCGGATGCAGACTATCCGGCCCCAGGGACTTATCCGCCTTTAATCCCTGCAATTTAACTAATACAACTTCTCAACTTACAATTATTTCCTTTAGTCTCTCCATCATAATAGATCCCTGATCCTCAATAATTTCCTGTAGATTAGTTACGTCTTCCTTGGTGAAGACAGAACTAAAATAGTCATTCAAACAGTCTGCCTTACCCTTGTTCCCCATGATCAACTCACCTATTTCTGTCTGCAAAATATTTGAAAATGTGCATTAAAAAATGGTCTTAAATTTCTAATAAAAAGTTTCATTTTGAAAAGTTAGGGGCCCCATTTATAAAATACTACCATAAGTGGCAGTTTTAGGTGATAATGGGGTACTCTACTGCTGATCCGTCTGTCTTGTGGATGTCATGACTTAATCTATCTTTGAATTTTTCTTGCAACCTTGATGAGAGGGAGGGGTTCGATTTGTATTAGTTTTAGGTTATTTTTCTTTTTCCTTTTGATAAGTGGATTTATGGGGTATAATTATGATTATCGTAGATTATGTTTCTTTTTTAGACTATATTAAGGTATAATGAGGTTTGGAAGACCCGATGCCAACCTCCAGAGCTTTCTTCATGCGGCTAAAGCCCTGAACCTCACTTATAACTCTAGCAAGTGCATGTTCAGGATAAATGTCTGGCTATCCTGGGCTATGTGGTGGAGAATAGCATTATTGGCCCTGACCCTGATAAAATGCCCACGTTAGAGCTCCCCCAGGACGATAAAGGATTTGAGGAGATGCCTGGGGATATTCTCATAATTATGTTCAGTGAATACCTCAATATGCTGATAGGGTTTGCCCCTCTTAAAAGCCACTACTTTCCCCTCTTGGCTGAAACCCAAACGGTTTTTAACTACCTCCGAAATCACATTGCGAAAGCCGCCATGAACCCAGTAGACGAGAAAGTACCTTTTAAAGTGGAAAGTGATGCTTTGGATGTAGCCCTGGACATTAACCTCAACCGGCTCGTGGGTGGTTGCATTCTTTTCTCAGACGTTGCAAGGCCACGAGCTCCAGACCCCCTTTGTGGAAAAGGAGGCTCAAGGCCCTGGAAACACTACCTGGCTGGTAGGAAATTTACACTCCTCGCTGACCAGCGCTCGGTTGCTTTCATGTTTAATAATGTCAAGGCGGGCAAAATCAAAAATGACAAGATTGCTAAGTGGAGGATCGAGCTCTTCACCTAGAATTATTACATTTTGCCTATTGTCCAGAAGCCCTTAATGACCCTCCTGGCCTTATCCAGAGGAAGCTGTGCCTCTGCACACACCAGCCAACCGTGGTCTCTACATAATGAGTTCTGCCATCCAGGGAACACCCACATGGCAAGGCGTGCAATCTGTCCTACTCCATGGACGACGTCAGGGAAATGTCCAGGTTTTGCCAGGTCTGTGCGGAGTGCAAGCCACACTTCTACTGCCCCACAAAGGCGCACCTGATCAAGCCATCCAGGCCCTTTGAACAGCTCAGTGTTGATTTTAAGGGACCTCTCCCCTACATGAACAGGAACATTTTCTTCCTCTCTGTCATTGATGAGTACTCCCTCTTCCCATTCACCATTCCATGTCCAGACATGTCCACTTTGTCAGTCATAAAGGTCCTAGATGCCATTTTTGTCCTGTTTGGGTATCCCAGCTATATTCATAGTGACTGGGGCTCATCCTTTATGAGTGACGAGCTATGTCAGTACCTGCTGGCGAGGGGTATCACATCCAGCAGGACTACGAGGTACAACCTCTGGGGGATGGGCAGGTTGAAAAGGAGACCGCCACAGTCTGGAAGGCTGTCAAATTGGCCCTGAAATCAAAAGGCCTCTTGACAGGAAGTCCTTCCTATGATGCTCCAGTCCATTATGTACCACGACCAATGCTACTCCTCACGAGCTTCTATTCAATTTCAAAAGAATTTCGGCATTGAAAACTACACTCCCAACCTCCAGTCCTTCTCAGGAAGCACATGAGAAGCAAGACCAACTCTCTGGTGGAAAGGGTGAAAACTGCTCCATACCAATCCCGCGTATCCCTATGTGGAGAACCCGAATGGCAGGGGGGACACAGTCTCCATCAAGAACCTGGCACCCGACGGGACAGGGGGTCCATTGCCTCGTGCCCTGTGAGCCATGGTGCTCATTCTCGCCAACCCCAGTCAAGGCCTCAGGGGATCCAGTTCAGGAGGAAAGTGCATCCCCCTCCACCGTAGAGCCAGAGACCCAGCCCGCCTCTTGTCCCTCACAAGAGTACTAGCAGACCCAAGGAGTCCAAGGCCCTGTGGTGCTAAGGCCCTCCACCAGGATCTCCAGACCCCCGGAGCAGTTAAACCTGTAAATAACTGTATATTTTTCAACTTTTTTTTCTGAATCCATGTTCTCTGTCTTCATTCACAGACCCTAAATTCTGAAGGAAGGGGTGAATGCAGTGAACTGGGATTCACTGGTAGTGTGTTGTGTTAATGGTTGGCTCCACCTCCTGGCTCTGTTCACATATAACCTTGGTTTCGCACCTAAAGCCAGAACCCTTCCAAATACCACTGTAAAACCCTACCCATAGATATAAGCTAATAAAAGCGTATGTTCCTCCTCCAGTCATCAAAGCTTTCATTTATGCTACAGAGGCAATGCTTGGGATTTGAATAGCTAATTTCATAGAACTTTTTGGGATCTCTTATAAAATGTCCTTTCTGGTTACGGCGGATAATCAGGCGAATATAAGAGTAAATTTCCATGTGCTAAGTATTTGTGTGAGACTTCATCATTACCCAATGGCAAATTTGGGACTTAATACACATGCAAATATGGAAACTGCTTTCATCGACTCACTACTGGACTGTGAATATTTTCCCAATCTAGGAGCAGAGAGGGATCTCTCAATTTGCATATGATAGAAAGAATTGGAAGAAACCCAAATGAAAAGACAATTTAGAAGATGCTGAAGCAATATATTAATTCAGAATTTCTGAAATCAACTGGTGTTTTTTTAAACTAGTGACTAGTTAATTTAGATTTATTTTTCGAGTGTTTAATGGGGCACAAAAGAAAATCAAAGGGTTGTAAAATATTTTAGGCTGTTTGTGTGAAGCTAGTTCGATGGGTCCCAAGGGCAACAAATTTAAACACTGCTGAATTGTAGTTTTTATTTACACATGGGCAAGTCGCAACAGGGGTAAAAGACTCACACATAAATACTCATCGGATTAAACAACACACCAGCAACCACTCACAGATAGAAAACTGTACAATCAAATTACAACATATGATACTTGCCACCCCTTGCCACAGCTCTTATCTAAACTAAACTAGGGACAGTAATTTTGAAACATACAATACTACAGCTCCCAATCCTTTGTCTGTGTACACCTTACCAACGACTCTTCAGTGCTGCCCATATTTCCCAACCTGGAGTGGATCTAGGATTCATCCCAGAAGAGGCAGATAGCTCTGTACCATCAGCTGGAGTGTCTGGCCCAGTTATCGATGAGTAAATTAAAGGGGCCAAAGGCCAGGTGTGTGCTGACCTGTGGGCAAGACTTGACTTCCAACAAGGTTCTAGAAGGAGAAGCCACATGACCATCTACAATCCACAACACATAGCCTTAAAGTTTGAGTTTTGGTAAGATTTTTGACCTTAATTTTTGGTTGAATTTTTCAGAAACATTCAGAGATTTTAATTAATTAAAAATATTTTAACTGTCCTGCACTGGTATGGAAGATGTGACTAAACTGTTAAGATTATTTTCTCTTTCTGAGGGCAGGTCTGTTTTGACCATTTAATTTGATGTTCGTTATAACACCAAGGTTTTCCACAGGTTCCTCCTGGACAGATTGCCAGATACAAATTCATTTTCCAAAATCATGGCTTTAAACGCACTGACATAGTTGATGGGAATATGTGGATGGTTTTGATATCCCTACTCCATAGCAACTGGATCTTCAGTGTTCTTGTATCATTAAAGTCCAGCTATTAACCTCAAAGCCCACACAGTGGGAGTATTGAAACCCAATTCCATTGTAATCACCAGTTATGAAGTCCTGGGAAAAAGGCATATTTTTAATGAATATTTGAAGGAATGGCTTAGGTTAGAATTTTATTATGTATTAATGGCTACAAATACTTTGAATTCTTTTGAAGAAACCTTTGCATGTTTTAATTTCACACTTTTTGGAAAATAGTTGATTTAATGATAACAAAAGAAGAGAAGTTTTCTCAATGTTAAAAAAAACAAATTTCAAATATTGTAGGTTGATTAATTTTTTAATTCATATTTCAGACCAATTCTAAAATAAACATACTCTGGAATCTACAGGTTCCATTTTAAAGCTTTGCCAGGTTTCAGCTTGTAAATGAATAAAATTTACAGCAGTCTTATCTGATGTAATGAAAATTGTGCTAACATGCAGTTCTGCTACAAATTCTCTTACTGTTACATTATCCCCTCAGCACCAATGGGGCCTGTTGCATAAAATTAGCCATGGAAAGCTGAACGAATCTGACATTTCTTGATATAGTTATTACAGTGAGGTGAAGAATCAACATAACAATTTTGTTTTGGTCAATTATGATGTCATTAAGCACAGTTATGAATTTGGCATGTAAATGTTAATATTATGTCGGCAGTGAGAACAATTAAGTAACTTGTGGTCCAATCTACTGTAAATATTGATGATAAAGATACCATTCATGTATCCTATTTCAAACAATAAGTGAATAAAATGTAATGTAATGTGATGTTAACTGAGGGCAACTGCCTAGTGTTGCTTCATGGTCATAAAGAATGGGCTAGGAGAAAATGATACTGTGTATATTCAAGAGGGAAATGTTTGTGTGTATTTTGGTCAGTATGGTTCATAGTGTGAAAAATAAAAAAAATTTAGAAAAAGAATGGGCTAGAGCAGCCTGAGCGTATCTCACTACCACCAATAGATGGTGATATCTCCTTGTTAATTTAGGGCAGAATGGATATTTTAATGTAATGAGAAAAAAATTTGACGAGGCTAAGTTCTGTTATTTCCCAAGCGTCTTCCTGCTAAATCTCACAATTTTACATCTGCATCAAACTCTACAGTAAACACATCTTTCAGCCTGATGCACATTCTATAAATGAAGTCTTCATCCACAATAACCACAAATATACTGTACCCGATAGTCATTTAGCTAGAAATTAATTCCCTTTGATATTTTTAAAAGTGATATAATGTAGCAGCTTTGACTTTTACCCTATTTCTCAAAATCACTTCCCTTCACTTCTTGCACCATCAATAAGAATTTCTACACGTGGGTTCTACTGTGGTAACCAGCTGCAGCACAGGGTATGAGTGAATGTGAATTAATGTATTCAAATCATGACATCAGGTGAACTCTGCCTGTATTGGTTGGCAGAGGGTGCACTTAGACTCCGAGACAGCCCATTATTATTTTAAAACAGATATTTAGGATGCATTAGCAAGGGCATTTTCCATGCAATCACCAGTATCTCCTCATTGTAAAGTGTGGCACAGGCTGCCAGTATAGTTACTCAGTTGGACCTCCTGTCTGGGCAAATAATTCTATTGGTAAATCAGGAAAAAAGGAAAATGCAGATATTTCGATAATTGGGCAGGACAGCCAGACCTCCACTTACATCAGTTTGAATTGTTGAAAAAAAAAGTTTAAATGGATTCTTTTTTTCAATTTTAACCTTTTGCCTCAATGAAAATTCATGCATCAGTCATTTCACAACACAGAGAAATTCTATAATTCAGAATGACTGATCGGAGCCCCAAGCATATATTTCTATTTTTTGTTAATGAGTGGGAAACTAATTGTTACCAGATTACTTGAAGGTGAATGATAATTGGGAAGGTCCACTTGCAGTAGAAAACTAGCTATGCAGTTCTTATGAGTTGTTGATGTTTTGAAGATTCATCTTGAAATTTGATTCAGCAAACTGAATCTGAGAGGAAGAGGTGGAGGAGGGATATTTATTATCAATGGTAAATTATACTGACAGACTTTGTTATAATGGCATTTGACTTGCAGAGAAAATTGATTTAATGAAACAATATTTTTTATGACACCTCTTCGATAAGAGTATTAAATGTTAAATAAGATAAACAATACTCAATCTCATTCTGAGATGTGATTTACAGCTTTTGTTAATGACTGATTTATGCAACTGACCCCAAACTGCAAGAGATTTATGTAAGTATCTTCTTTTATTTTTTATACTGTATATATATATTTATTTCTCGGTTCTAAACACTGAAAGAATCGAGTAAACTTTCATAAGTATAAGACTACAGGTTACAGTCACTTGAAACAATATATACGATCAAGAGAAAACTGTGTACACAATTATACCTTCCTTTTTGAGCTATTGGCACATTGGAAAGTAAAACCTTCCTTTATTTTTCAGCACACAGAGCTAAAAGGAAAAGAAAGGTGGTGCTCAACTCAAATTATGCATTAAATAGAGTATGAGTATTTTGTATAGATATATGTCAGAGGTAGGAAGGAAGCACGGGTTACAAAGATTTTCCCAACAACCTTTAATGAGTGAATTTGCCATTCAGAAAAGGTGAACAAATTGGGCAATCGCAGATGGGATGGAACACTTGATAGATTACAAATCTACATATTTACAGCTATAAATAGGCAAAAGGTTGAAAGGTTTGACAATCATGGGAGAGAGATAAGAAAAAATGCATGGACTGAAAGCAGATTGAATAGAGAATAAAAAGAGCATTAAAATGAACCAGAAACTTGGCTCAATCCAGATCATTGTTTGCACTATAAAAGTTGTGTGCTTGAGTAACTTCACAAAAAAGTGAAGATCATAAGCTAATCTCCCCTCGCCCACCCACCCATACCTCCAAGCTGCCCCACCCATGTCACCCAACTTAAACATTTCACTGTAGGGTTACACACAGTATGTATGAGAGCATACTGCGTGTTACTAATAGGGTCATGTGATATTGTGATGCTTTCTATGTTTGAACAGTCCAAGGTCTGTAGCAGTGTAAACATTATCTAGAGATAGAGAGTGTGTGTGTCATTCTGAATGCATGCACATATCAAAGATATTTCCAACATTATGTAATAATGGGAGCCATGAGCTTTGACCTTGCAAACATCATTATTTTGAAGCAAGCAGCAAACCATTTAAAGTAAAACCATTTATTTTTAAATTAAATGATTTATTGCTGACATTGAAATAACCTGGATTGAAAAGTGTAGTAGCCTCTGAGATCTATGAATGGGGTGCATTGGCACTGGTAAAAGGTTACATGTACTATATGGGTAACAATTACCTATCCTGGAGTACAAATGAGGCAGACTTCTCAATGACCTCTGTGTCAATTTAATGAGCCCGTTAGCTATTAAGCACTTACTCGTGTGAACAAATTATTAGAAGTCATGCTCCACTGAATTGATCTTAATCATTGGATGTTTTGCGTTAGTTACTTTATTGAGAAAAAGATTTATTTTAGCAAAAATAAAGTCTGCCACTGAATATTAATTAATACTAATATATCAGTATTAGAGCAGCCTAGTGTCACCAGGTCAGGAAGCTGCAGAGAAATTAAATATCTGGGTCAAACTTCCTTAGACCGAAACATAACATTCAATTGACTAAACCATATGAAAAAATACTTTTCCTAAGACTGCTGTATGAATTAAGGGACAGTAAATTCAGCTTAGCATAATAAAATGTGTAATTTTTTGGTTGTAATTTGTAAACTATTTTCCATTGGGTTTAGAGCATGATTGGAGTGATTTCTCAGTATGGCATTTTTAGCAAAAATCAATTCTCACTTTTCCTCTTATCATGTCCACTTAACACCTTGTTGTGGGTTTAGACTCCTACCCCTCCTATTCTTCAGTCTTTATTCTGACACCTTCCTTTTCTTTGCTTATACTTTGAAGAAGTGCTCAGGCCCAAAACATCGGTAATATGTCTTTACCTTCTATGGGTGCTGCGAAACAGGCTGAGTTCCTCCAGCATTTCTGTGTGTTTTTACTTCTAAAAGTGATTGAGTCATTTGTACAGTCTGCAAGGATGAAGTGTGTATTACAAGCCTTACCCTGAAGAGTGAGAAACCATTGACACTGATGCTGATCACTTCTTGATTAAAAAACCCCACATTTTTCATGTGGTTTTCATGGCCCAAGAACATCCTAAAGTATTTTATAACCTTTGAAGTTGTATTTTCTTTATTCTTTTTTCTTGAAATAATGCTCTGGACTTGTGTACGTCCACCTGGAAGTGAAATCAGGTCCCGGGTCTTAAATCTCATCCTGAAGATGGCATTCCTTTTGTGTTAAAATAATGTATTAATCATTTATTCTTGTTACTGTAGCTGGACTTAAACCTTCAATCTTCAGCCTCTGAAGCTATAGGTTCACTATTCACAGTGCGATCTAGATTAGTACGGGCTGGTGACTCAATTTGTCCAGCCAAGGTTAAACCCCATAGAAATATGAATAAACAAAAAAATTAATGGTGGGAGTGGTTTAGCATAAATTAAACATGGAAAAGGTTAGTAAGGAGAATGCGGAGCTTCTTATTGGTAATATCTACTTTGTCATATTGCACATTTCCATGGAATCAAGGTTTTAACATTATTAAGCATATGTAATGGAATCTACATAAATGTGTTTTGCAGCCAGGCACAAAATCCCATTGTGACCATTTTCATCATGCAATTGTTCTGACATATACATAACTTTGTTCCAGGCTTGATGGAACATTTATTTCCATTAAATGGAAATTCCAATTCAATCAACATTTGAATCTAAGCACAAAAATCTCTTGGCATAAACCCTTTTGCATTTGTAAAGTTGGGACTGGAATGTACACTGTACAATTCAAGCACTTCACATAATTTGACACATAATGTAACTATACATGGATTTCAAAGACCCACCAATAAATGAGGTGACATTTCATTACGACTTCATTTTGGCAGTGGTGGGAGTGGAGAAAGAGGGTTGGAGTTGATTTAAAAAAGAGATTCAAAAAAAATGGTTAAATCATCTGTTTGTACTGTTTACCTCTCTTGTCAAGTTGACTTGCAGGGGTGTAATTCTAATTTTAGGTTATTGGGTTTAGGCTTTCCCTTTAAGTTGAGACCAGTGGGGAGATGGCAAAGAGTTCATGGTAGTATGAACTATTTTGAGCTATATCCTGTGAATTTAACCATGATCGATGGAAGACAAATTGACATGGATGATTTCTGTGGATTGATTGGTGGATCGGGGTGTTGTAATTTTGGTTATTTAGTGAAGTACGTTTAATCCTTTCAGCCTTAATTATCTCTGAGATTTTGAAGCTGCCTTAAGTAGACCTTTTAAAGGTTAAGCTATTCAACAAGTAATAATGTGTTTGTTGCATTAAATTATGGAAATTGGATCCTACAAATATTTAAACAGCTTACTCAGACTTTGGGAAGGGATGGTAGATGCCCATTTATAAATTGAATCAAACAAGCTTTGGGTGTTGCAAGAATGTCCAATATGACTACCTTATAAATAGGTAACAAAATGTTTTGTTCAAATGGTATTTTTTTTCTGTTTTTGCAGGGCATGGGTAAAAGATGATGCATAAAATGTTATTGTCTCCTCTCTCCAGTATGGCTAAAGACCTAAACAAAAGAGGTTTTGAAAACTAAGTTGATTATCTGAAGGGAATCTGGGTTTAAAAACTCAGAAAAGTGTCCATTATGGCTCTCATCTGCATACTGGGCTCTTCTTTCTTGGGGTGTTTTTTTTTGTATCACTACTTCTGAAATCTTATTTGTTTCTTTTTGCAAGATATTTTTTTAACAAAAGTAAACTTAGCACCATATCCAAAAACTGTTCACATGGACTGTGGTAAAAGTGTTAACTGATTACCTGAAGTGGTGTGTTCCTCTAAATTATAAGAGCTCAAAATTCTTTAATTGACTTTTCATTAGAAAATTGCTGCCTTTAAGATGTTTTAATAACAATATTGTTTTTTTTAACTTCCCCAAAACAGAACAAATCAGATAATCAGTAGATTCAAATATGTCAATGATGTAGAAAATTAAATACTTGATATAAGAATGCAATCAAATATTGTGTATACATGCATGTCTGATACGATTAGAGATGTGAGAAGCTATTTAACTTATGGCAAGGACATATTTTGCAAATAGAAATGTCAGAAACTAGTGTCCATAAAGTTGTTATCTCTATTTGTTCTAACTAAACCAATGCAAATTGCGTAGAGCTCCAGTACAAACAATTTAAATATTTATGAAATAGCTTTTTTGTGTTCTGCATAAATTGACAGAAACAACTTGCTATGGTAACAATATTAGAATTACATTTACAAATAAGGAACAAACCTAAAGGAATTAGGGCAACTTTTAACCATGGGATAGTTTAGTGTGGTGAAGAATAGGTTACTTGGACTTGTTCTTTAACTTGTTCCCTTCACAAGCCATCTTTCCACCTTTTCAGCAATGTATGTGTAATGCATTCGTGTATGAAGCAATGATTTTGAGGAGTAGATAGACACAAACAGATGTCTGATTAAAAATTCAAGTCAGATAAAAAAACGGTAAGGACTGGAAAATTCTGATTTCAGTTGCAGTACTAGTAATTTCCACAAAAAAAAGGATAGAATTCAGCAAAATGACAACAAAAATAATTGATTTGTTGAAGAAAAGGTTAAATATTAAGTTCTACTGATAATTTTTTAAATGAATATAAAGAAAAAAAGGATGCAGATACCTGAAGGAAGAACAATTAAATTGTGTTGACTAGTTGTAAAATTCCATGGTTCGGTCAGGAATTTATAGTGACAGATCCTTTCACTATTAGGTGAAGGCTTATCTTCATGACCCAAATGCCATCACCACCCCCACCACAAATTAATTATTTTCTTTGATTTTAAAAATGATTTTGCCTACACATTAGGTTTCTGTGTTCTGGCAGAACCATTGCTGCCCTGGATGCTGAAGTTGTGCTCTAAGCTTTCTGTTGGTAGTTGCTCCTTTTCTCGCTCCTTATCTGGATTGAGCTGCTGGATTTCAAGGTTGAACTCATAGGATGAGCTGCCCAGTGCAGCATATCGATCAGTACGGTGCTCCAGTAAAGCAGGTCCCCAGTCCTTGCTTGGTTTATTTGCATTTCTCAGACGCTGAAAAAGCAAGAGAGAGACCTGCGAATCTGGACTTGGTAACTACAAGACCATAAGATATGGGAGCAGAAAAAGGCTATTCAGCCCATTGAATCTGCTTTGCCATTCAAGCATGAGCATATCCATTTTCCCACTCAGCTCCACTGCCTGGACTTCTCCACACAACCTTTTATGCCCTGGCTAATCAAGAGCCTCTCGAGCTCTGCCTTATGACCTGGCCTTCACAACATCCAGTGGGAATGAATTCCACTGATATACCACCCTCTGGCTGAAGAAATTCTTATGCATCTCTGTTTCTAAGCAGATGCCCTTCAACCCTAAGGTTATGTCTTCTCGTCCTAGAATCTCCCACCATGGGAAATGACATTTCTACGTCTACCTTGCCATTCCTTTTAACATTTGAAATGTTTCAATGAGGATCCCCCCCTCCAAAAAAAAATTTCCTGAATCCCAATAAGTACAGGCTAAAAGCTGTCAAATGCTCTCTGTATGAGTTCTGCCTAAGGTTGAGAAGAAGAATCTTGAACACTTCACAATTAGATTGCCAAGTTGGCTTGCACACATTTCTTTACATTCATTTCCTGCAGTAAACTAATATTGCAAGTTTATCTTCAAGAAGAGTGAAATTTTCACCAAGTTTGAGGTTATACTGCTTTAAAAAGAAGTTAACCAAATGCAGCTTTACTGCTGCAGTTAATATACATATGTTGAAACAGTTTTACTAATGATTTCCTCTCTTTTGCTTTCACGATATAGTTTTTCTATTCTCATACAAGTGCTATAATGTTCCTGGTTTACTTTCAATTCTTCTTGCTATAAAGGAATAAAACTTTCAAACAATGGAGATGGCATAAATGACCACAATTGTAATCTCCAAATAACTGGGATTGAATGAAGGTGAAAATGATTTCATTTGGAATGGAAGGAACATGGAATTATTTAAAAATTTAAAAATTTAGTATGGTTTATTTTTTTTCCAATTTTTCATTCTAGGGATGTGGGCTTCGCAGCCTGAGACAACAATTAGTTGCCATCCGTAAATGCCCCTAAAAGTGGTTGTGTGCCTGCCACCTTAACTTGCTGCCCATGCTGAATATTCACTAGGAACAAGATAAATTAGGGTCTGAAATTCAGCTTGATGGAATTTTGGAAACTAATGACAACCTGCTTCTGTGGCTGTAGCTCAGTGATTGTGCGGTTTTCTACCCATTTAAATGGTATAAATAATGTTCAGTGGTTTTCAAACTTTTTCTTTCCATTCACATACCACCTTGAGTAATCCCTATGCCATAGGTGCTCTGTGATTAGTAAGAGATTACTTAAGGTGGTATGTGAGTGGAAAGAAAAGGTTTGAAAACTACTGTTTTAATCGTACCTAATTGACTCACTAAGTGCATGGCTTCATAACTCCAAAGGAAATGGGCCAATGACAATATTTCTCAAGCAAAATATTTCAGTACAAGTGGGCCTAAAGCAGTGGTTCTCAACCTTTTTTTCCCCACTCACATACCACCTTAAGTAATCTCTTACTAATCACAGAGCACCGATGGTATAGGGATTACTTAAAGTGGTATGTGAGTGGAAAGAAAGAGTTTGAAAACCATTGATCTATGTGAAGGGTGACAAATTGCCAGCACCATACTGATCGATATATCAAGAAGAAATGCATGTAAAAGAAAAACATCAAAATTCACAACTGATATAAAATTGCTCCAAAATTTCTCAAATTAATGCCTTCCTTATCAGGATTTACACTTTGAACTTGATCTCTCAATTCTTTTCTTTTTCCTACAATATTGCCTGCCTTTTAAAGCAGGTCCTGCTCTCATTGAACCATTATTCCAACCTGTCTAGGAAGTGATCACCAGATCTGCAGAGGAAAAGATGCCCTCAAAGTCTCTTGGAAGAAATGAAACATTCCCCACCCACTCTAAGGAACCTTGGTCTCCTGACTATTCAAAATGGAAAAGTACTGGGGTGGTACTGATAATCTTGAGTCTGTGCATGAGGACCATAAATATAAATAGATTTTTAAAAAAAGCCCTGTATAAATAGATTACTGTATAGACCATCCACTTTCTACCCCATCTGTAAAAGATACTGGAGTTCCCACTTTGGCCTCATAAGCTTCCTGGAAACTCCAAAACCAGAGTGGGTTTAAGTCATCCTCAATACCAAGGGACTGCCACAGATGACTTCTTTCTATTTTCTATTCTCATCTTTAAATTGTCACATTGTTGCTCTTTGACATTTCTTAATGTACAGGGAATGTTATGGGAACACAGGTTTAAATTAGTTGCTGTTCTGCTCACTTACCTCTAAAAATGTGTTGCCATCAGTTGTGCAAATCTTCCAAAGGGCATAAATTGGAATACAGACCACCGAGGAGAGGGCCATCAGAAAACCAAGAGCGATTGCCCACGTTGGGTACACGTAGTCATTGTAATTGATGGGCTTATACTGGACCACTGTGAACACCAGTATGAACTAGAAAGGAACAAATAAAAGTATGATGGACTTCAAAACTAAATTCCTGATCAATGCAGTTTGTGATAAAGTGCCTTTTTTCATGGTGAGAAATATTCTAATTTATTTATGCCATTCCTCTCGAAAGCATTCTTTTGTCTTCAGTTTCTTTATGTCAGTCTGCTGGTGACTAGCCACTGTTCTCAGTTATTGGAAAATCCTCTATCATGTTCGCCACACAAAAGGACATGTTTGGAAGCAACTCCCAGGGCACGTTCAGCCCTGTACTAGTTATTAGGAGTGGGTGGTAGAAAAGGGAGAGTTCCTTCCTTCTCACAAATAATATTTTTGTGAGAACTATTCCTGTGCAAACTGGCTGCCATTACACAATATAACAACTATATTACAACAAGGAATGCACTTTAAAAATAGCTTGTTGGTGTAAACTGATCAGGGACTTGCATTTATGCAGCACCTTTCACATCTCATGTAGCACATCCTTTTAAAAGAAATCAAGCTTCTATTGGCACACTGACTTTACCACTGGCACCAAGTGGCCAATGCAAAGGAGAGAACCACCCAGGACAGGGTATTGTAGCACACTATCATTCTTCCACTGGAGTAGGAATTGGCTACCAAATCAAATTGTCCCCTGATGCTGACAATGCTTTGAAGGGAAGTGATCAACAAGAGTTTGCAGAAAGAGAGAAAAGAAGGTGAGTCACCCTGGGCCATTCCTGCTCCCTCCAAAAGGCCAGTTATAAATGGCCCTGGCAGAGGCCTGGAAGCAGCGCAGCCACTCTCTTCCTGGCCTGGGGAATGGTATGTGGTGAATGCAACATGTAAACAGAGGAAGACAAAGAAAGGTTAATAATTGGGTGAACAAAAATAGTATTCTCCCATATTATTCTCATGCTTTAATACCCTTTAATTACCGTAGATACACGTGTAATAATCTAATTTTGTGGACCAATTTTTAGGGTAAAATTTAGGGAGTTGACTATTACACGCATATTACTTTTGATCATGGTAAGTGCCTGCATCATTCAAGATATCAGGAGCTTGGATGGACAGGTGACTGGGAGATGTCCATGTTTGGGGCATTGGGAGCTCAGATGGATGTGCAGGAGGGTAGGACTGGGTAGTTAAGTCTGCATTTGGAGCTTGGATTGGTGGGCGTGGCTTTGGTGAGAGTTGGACGCTCTGGTGGGTGGGCGGATGGGGCCAAAAATAATGGGGGGTTGGAGTACTTTTACATATGATCATGAAAAACACCAGCTTTTGGGGCCAAAAATAGGGGGGAGGTTGACTTTTTCATGGTACCGACTATTACACGCGTATATACAGTAATATATAGCTGATCCTCACTGAACAAAGCGAACATTTTTACATAATTGAGAGACAGTGTAAATTTGGCTATGGTAGTTTAATTTCAAGCCTCACCCCCTGCCCCCATCTCACAAGCCTAGTATGTATAATGCAGGCTAGGTACAAGGTAAGTGTTTTCAAATCTGCTTGAATAATATTCCTCATCCAGCAGCCACTCAAGATTAAAATCCTTCCCCACAGCATCACATTGACATGCACAATTCCTTAACCAGCAATCATCTGTTCTAATGCAAATGCTGCCTAGCCTAGAGTACTGCCAGAATGGTCTACTTTCCTTGTATCCATTAGTAAGTTATCTTTGTATTAAAATTCACATTCTGTTTTTATGCAGACTTCAAATTTGTAATGTGAAATGTTGACTACAATTTAGTGTATGAATGTCAAAGCTTTCAAAACAAAAATCAACCTGTGTCTTGATGGAATTTGAATCTAGTTGTTGAAAATGTAACAACAGAGTTCTAACACAACGTGTTTAAGATAATTGACTTTTCTGCATGGAAATGTGACATTTTGCTTTTCACTGTTTCAAAACAGTTTTATTTATGCAACAGTTACTTACAAAGATGATACTGGGAGATACAAAACGCCAGCAAATTTGGAAGAAGATTGGAGGTTGAAAGCCAAGCATCATTTCAACATCCTTGAAATATTTATCATGTCCTGAAAAAGGGCAAGAGAGAAAAAAAAAATTCAATAAAAATTATAAGGGATGCTTTATTATATATCCCAGAGGAAACACTTAAATGTACACATAGATGAGCATATCCAGCATGACATACACCTCATTTATTTTGTAAGTTATTCACAAAGGGCATTTGATTCATTTTCTGTTAGTATGTTTGTGAAGCGAGCTACACGCATTGATGTCATCAAAGTTGAGAAACAAGAAGGTAGGGCTGCAGGTAAAAGGTAAATGGGAGATTTCAGGGAGACAATATTCCTGGTAGAGTGAAGAGCAAGTTTGACAAGTTTAGATAAATCTAGTTGACAAGGGATATTGAAGTTCTGCTCAGGAAAAAGGAAGTGCATGGTTGGGTATAGGCAGCTGGGATTCAGTGAATCCCTTGAAGAATGTATGGAATATAAGAGTACACTGAAGAGACAAGTCAGGTGACAAAAAGATGTGATATCATTTTGGTAGAGATAGATTTTACAGGATAACGAGGCAGGTCCTTTAACCCTTTGGACTCTGACCATTTTTATCATATATACTCTGGGTAAACAAAGGGAATGAACCAACAGGTGGTTGGGTATAAAACCAGGATATGGATTATAAGCATTTGTTGGTAGTCCCGGAAAACTGAGACAGAGAGTCCAAAGTGTTAAGTATCAACAAAGTGATCTTTGTGTAGAGCTGCAGGAGATTGGAGATTAAATACTTTGATAAGTTTCTAATTTAATTATATATATTTTTAAAACTTTATTTACATTAATCGTATACCCTCTACATTTATCTTAATGTTGGGCATTTAAATTATTTTAAATTTCTTGACAGCTTGGACAGAAGGCTAAGCTCTGGTCCCAGTTTTAAAGTCTTGGTTTTCATTGGGAATTTGAGTAGAATCTCTGCTCCATGCCTCCCTCAACTTTATGTCCGATGTCCAGAGTTTGGAAGACTCAGGTAATTGTGGCAACTGTGAATAGTAATTATTTCATCGGTTCTGTCATTAATGCAGATGTTAGGAATACAAAATTTTTTTAAAACGATGGAAATACACAGTTGTGCAGGTTGCATCTGTGGATACAGATGTCAAAACTGACAAAGGATCCCATATCTGAAACATTAACTATTTCTCCTTAGAGATACTGAGGGTTTCCAGCATTTCTGCTTTTAATTCTGCCAATTAATCCATCATGTCTGCTTCTTTGGCAAATAAACTGCCTGAACAGATTATTACATGCTCCAATTTTTAATTCATTTTCATAGAGAAAAAATAAGAGAATAAATCAAGCTGCAAGTTTGGGAGACTGACTGTGAGCTGACAGACTAGGACAGCGTGTACTCAAATTGAATACTTCTGGAGAGAGGGAGAGCCTGAATGCTCAGGTGCAGAGACCATGTGACCAGCATGATCAAGACACAGTGCACTGTTTGCTCAGGGGCCATTTTAAGGAGCCTACACAGGAGCAACAGCTCTTGGAAGTAATACTGTGCTGGTGGCTTTGTGTGGTGATAGACAATTTTTCTGATTTCTCTGTGTTAAAGGGGAATGAGTAGGGGCCATTTTAAGGAGCCTACACAGGAGCAACAGCTCTTGGAAGTAATACTGTGCTGGTGGCTTTGTGTGGTGATAGACAATTTTTCTGATTTCTCTGTGTTAAAGGGGAATGAGTAGGGGCCATTTTAAGGAGACAGCACTTGGAGAAGCATCCTTTGATGTGCTGAAGAGCCTTGTGTGGTAATAGACAATTTGTCTGATTTCTCCATGTTGTAGGGTAATGAGTATACCACTCTGTGACCAAAAGGGAAGGTCACTTTAAATGACTGACCCACGAAAGGGTTCTGGAAGCTTTGTGAGAATTATTCGCTTCTTGTCCCCTATGCAAATAAAAGGGGAGTTTTGATTGCCACTCGTCTGAAAAGGACATTTCTCTGGAAGCACCTCAACAAGGATTTTGTGAGTTTATTAAAAGTCTGTCACCCTGGACTCTCCCACCTACTTTGTGAACTTCTTTGCATCAATTTCAAGCCTGCGTGACAACACTGAATTCTGAGACTGAACTTCGAACTGCCTTTCGAGAATTGTGCCTGAACTGTAGTGGCTTGGGGAATTCTACACACATATGCACAAGTATATTCGCGCATAGCTGGGAGTTAAGTTGATAAGTTTAGATAAATTAGATAATGTGTTATATTACAGTTAATTAATAATTAACAATATTATTTTAAATATAATACTGTCTGGGCTAATTTCTATTGCTGCTTCTGGTACATAATAAGATGGACAATATATGTTCTCTTGCATGTACTCAAATCATACCAAATGACATTAAATTAGCCTAGGCTGCATTGGACGTGGTTAAATCCTTACTGATACTCACCATAAATATACATGATGGCAATGCACATAATGCAGGAAATCACCACAAGTGAAAAGCTGGCTGCATAGTTATCCATGAGAAGGAGCCAGTAAATACCAGCCTATGATAGAAAAATAAAATAATAACAATCATTTTCTACCTTAACAAATTTATTGAGATAAATAGAACTCAAAATTCTTTTACCCTCCAGTAATTGTGGTAAAGACCATTGGGTAGGGAGCAAAGCTTGTTCATCACAATGATGGCTTATATCTGCTCCTTTTGCCACTGCTCAGCCAATGGAGGCAGACCAGTGATTGTCTCCATCTGGGGAACTTGAGAGAGGACTGGGGAGAGAGGGATGATGAAGTTCAGATTTAGCCTAAAGTGAGGGAGAAAGTCAGGACTTTGGGATCAGAAACCCACATTAGATTGGTCTTTTTTCTGAGTGTAGAGGAATCCAAAATGAGAGTGCACTTAAGGTTTAAAATGAGGGGGCTGGGGTTGGGGGTTTGAAAAACATCTGTGGCATAATTGGTCAGAATATATAAGGACTAGGTGAAAATTTAAAGTTGTCCAAATTTCTCCAGCATCATGTATTAATCTGACCAGATGGAAGTTGACTCTTAGTGGTATGATGGATAAATGAGTTGGAAGAACACTGAGCTGTAAATTGCTCATCATTTGCCACGAACATGCATGCAGAATGTCTTCTGGCCTGCAAGCAAGTCATACAAGTGTATCACAGTGTATAGGATACTGACTTACACAATCAGCACATGAAGGAAAGAAAGTTTGTGCAGGGTATTTTGTTGCTCAAATCTGTTAAGCCTCCCCATAAATATTCACAATTTTTAAAATTGTTCAAACTACATTACAATTTAATTTTTTAATCCAATGGATAAGTAATTTGTCATAACCATACATAAAATCATGATATATGCGGCCATAAAAGCTTAAGGAGCACCAACATCATCCTGAACATTAACAGTGAGAAACTGATCCATGCTGTTAATTTTAAACATACAGCATGATAACAGGCCCTTTCGGCCCACGAGCCCATGCCAGCCAATTGACTTACAACCTCCGACCCCCCACCACCCCCTCTTTGAATGTTGGGAAGAAACCTGAGTCCCCAGGGAAAAACCATGCAGACAGGGGGGAAAATGTACAAACTCCTTACAGTGCGGGATTCAAACCCCAGTCCCTGATCATTATTGCTGTAACAGCGTTGAGCTAATTACTGTGCTAACTGGCCCACCCTGTTATGTGACTTTATACTTGATGAAGTTATTGCTCTAGTTCAGAGGCTCCCAAAACGTTTTAGACCATCGACCTCTTGATGGAGTCCTTGATCTCTCATCTACCCTCAGGTATCTAAGTGTTCTTTGTATGTCAAGGGATGGGGGTGTCGGGGAGGGGGTGGCAGCGCTGTCCAGGTGTGGGGGTGGGTGGCAGCGGCACTGCCTGGCGATGGGGGGGGGGGGAACGTGTTGTTGGTGCTGGCTGTCCATCATTCCTCATCTTTCCGTTAGCTCTCGACTTTATTATTAGACGGCTGAAATTAAATATAACATGGCAGCCACCAAGGCCAGCTCCCGCAAGATGTTGACCATCAATGCCTGCAAGAGGTTAGTCACCCAATGTGATAGTACAGATCTATCACCAATGTACATAGTGTATATAGTTACTGTATCTAGACTGTGCTTACAGCGATTGGCTGAGAGCTAAGCCACGCCTATTGTCTGGGCCTTAAAGGGTTGTGTCCCTAGCCAAGTCAGATCATTCCGGACTGGTCGGCCACCTGTGAAGAGCTCCTGTCTTTTGATAATAAAAGCCTTGGTTTTGATCAACAAGTCTTTGATTCTTTCGACGAGCTCTACACCCTACCATAGTCATGATTTTCCATAGATACGTCCCAGCTTTCGACCTCAAAAGTTCAATCGACCTCCTTTTAACCCCCAGGCATTTATTGACCCCTTGGATAGTCCCATCAACCCCCTAGACCACTTTGGAAACCCATGCGCTAGTTGGTTATAGGATAGAGAGATTCCTAAAACATGACTAAAACTGTAATTAGTAACTCTTTAATAAAAATTAAATGAATAAATGTGTTGGAGAAACTCAGCAGGTCACACGTTTTGACCTAGGATCTTCGACTAGATTTACTGACACAAGCCTGAAACATTAATCACCCTTCCTGACCTGCTGAATTTCTCCAGCATACATGTGCATTGCACTTGACTCCAGCATCTGCAAACCTTCTTGTTTAACTTAATAAAAGTTTAACTAGGATCAAAGTTAATCTTCAATATAATTCATCAGAAAAGATCTCCTGTTTATATAAATAGAGTAATGAAATTCGTGCATTCTTTATGGACTTACTTGTGTAGTTAGTGAGATACCTAGAAAAAAGCCAATAATGGCAACTGCTAACGTGACCAAGGATTTTCGTCTGCGAATCCAATCACTGCCAATTTCATCAACGATAGCAGTGACCAATGTTTCCAGCAGACAGAACTGGGGAAGTAACAAAAAGCATTAGTCTTTGCCGAATAATATTTACTATACCCAGCACTGTTGGGAAATATTGTTTTCTAATTATACACTTTATTGTATATATCTTTTATACATTCACTATCAGATATGGTGGTCATGTACTCAATAACTGAGGGAAATAAGTCACTCCAAAATGAATTCTTGGGACATATCCCTCAAACTTCAACAATTCTTAATTCTTGTGTGGTTTCTGGCCCAAGTATTGTTATTCTGAATCATGTCATAACTCAAGAATTTGCTTGCAACTCCAGCACAGATGCTCCATGTTTTGAAGTGAAATGACAATGAAGCTGAAAGTCAGTGTAAATAGTGGTTTCCTACAAGGATGGAATTATACCAAGATCCTGTCCTGTTTTAGTGTTTGCTTTACAGAATTTAGGATAAATAATGTTACATGTAACATTATAATATTTAATGCAAAATACCAAGCAAAATACTCAAAAAGTGCACTATATAGAATGTTACATGTAATGTATAATAATTGTAGTATATAGTATAACATTATTATTCTGCATAAATCATATTATCAAGCCTATACAATATTAAACATGGTAAATAATATTTACCCTTCATAATTCATATATTTCCTTACATTCATACTATACAGAGAATCATATAGCACAGGATGCCATTCAGACTCTTGCACCTCTGCCAGGTCTTTGAAAGCATTCTGTTCCCCAATCCTTTCCCCACTGTCTTGAAACGAGTTTCCCTTCAAATATTTCCATAATTCAAAAAAATTTGTCATGTTTCCATTTCTGACACTCTTTCAGATACTGCATTCCACCGACCAACCAGTGTGCCACTGGGAACAGATTCTCCTTATTTATATATTAAATCCCTTCATCGTCTAAAATGCCTCTATTCAAGCTCCCCTTAAACTTTGCTGTCCTTATTTGAACAACTGTGGTTTTCTCGTCTCTTTGAGTTGCAGCCACCCTCGTTCCCTTCTAGTCAATAGATGGTACTGGGTAGTGGATGCAATACTCCAGCTGTTCTGCTTTATGGGAGGGAAAAAAGCTGTTAATACCTCAGTACTAGCCACAAGATGCCAATGTGTACCAAAGTATACCTGTCAAATAATAGTAAGAAATTATTATTTAAAAAATAAGCTATGCATTCCATAATGGAGCCTGTTTAAGAGTGGGATTATGCATGGTATCAATGAGATGTTAATGATGTTGATGGTGACTCAGCCCAGGCATCATGTTAATGGTACTGCAGTATAAGTTTTTTTCCTCCCTGGGTGGGTTCAGTTTTTGTATGCAATGAAAGCAACCTTGCTGACTGGGCTGACACACTGCCTTGCACAGCCATGGAGAATCTTTCAGAAGAGCGCGGCTTGTTGTATGGGGTTGGGTACCACTCCATCTCCACGGAAGGAAAGTACCAGGCTGATGAAAAGAAAGAGAAAAACACAAATCTCTTTTTTTTAACAAAGAAAAGGCTGATTTTTTTTTTTTCTCACCACCTTCACGGTATAAATACCAGCAAAATGCAATATTTATACACTATATGAATCCAACAGACATAACTTCCTTGTCATGTATTACCTGGTGGTTTGCATAAACATTGTATTATGGCTAAGATTTTTTTAAAAAGACAAGAAATATGGTGAAATTTTTTGCTGTTGTGCATTACTGCTTGGGCTGTCAAAACTGGCGTATTCACTTCTGCTTCTTCGTCTTCTTCATGGCTCAAGAACTGCTCCTGTTCCTGTTCACAGAGTCGAGTAAATGGCCAATAAAGTTCCCAATAATTTTAATATATGATATTCCTTTTATTAATATTTTAATGTTCAGCAGCTACAATAGTCCAAAAAAAAAAACAGCTTGAAAGAATTGTCAAAGTTTTGGGTTGAAATCCTTATCAAGGTTTGACAGATCTTGATGAATGGGTTTCGACCTGAAACATCAACAGTTCCTTCTTCGGCCACTGATGCTTATTTCTCCATTGAAGTCCTCCAGCAGATTGTTTTCTTTTTGCTGTAGGCTCCAGCATCTGCAGCCCCTTGTGTCTCCTTTGTTTATAAATCGAGGTCTCGGTGTTTTTTTAGGAAAATCAAATGCAATCTTTAGTCTGTATGATGTGTTAACAGTTATTTTTAAAAACATATTCCAAGAATCAATTTTAAATCACCTGCTGAGGATTCAATAAAAGCAGGAACATTCTTTCTTGTCAAGGCCAAATGTCATCCTGGTATTCAAGAATGATATTTACAATTTCCACTTCAGCCGACAGTTGGAGTTGACATACTAGCAGGCTGCAAAACCTTTTATTGTCTAATCTGGTTTTGCCTCAATGTACAGAGAAAAGGACCATCACTGCACCCATCTGTAACCTAGATATTGTCCATACCTATGATATATATTACATTAATGCAATAAGCACCAGATTTTGGGGATGAATTGCCTCCTGTTCTGTGATGCAGAGTTGAATTCAAACAATTTTTATACCAGATTAATTCTAAATATAGAACCATAGAACAATTGCAACACAGGAACAGGCTACCTTGGCCCTTCTAGTCTGTGCTAAATCATTATTTTCCTAGATCCACTGACCTTCACTCTGCCCATAGCCCTTCATATCTATCCTGTCATGTACCTGCCAAATTCTTCTTAAATGTTAAAATAGAGCCCACATTTACCTTGCTCCCACCTGTCTCTGTTTAAGGAAGTTCTTCCTCATGTTCCCTCTAACCTTTTCCCCTTTCACCCTTAAACCAGTTTGTATCTCATCTACCCCCAATATATTTTGAAACATTTTAGTATGTGGTATGTTAATGCATGAGGTATGAGACATTATTTGAAAATGGCATGTTTTGTTACATCATTTGCTATAACATGCGGCATTGTTGAGAAAGATTTGAAATTGGATCATAGATTTTAGACAAAGCAGATGACATCTTATTTTTTATATCCTGTTTCATATTCAATAAAAGCTAAGTAATTGAATTTCTTTGAAACATCAATGCCTTTCCAGTATATGGAGAAAACCAATATGGCATTCCAAAAATTTTCTTTGAGGAGTTTGTTAAACATCTTTTCTCATAAATCTGTAGATTTATTATTCCAATTGAAGATTGCGATTCAAGGTGGAATCATGAAATGTATCTCTCACCTGTGTACCCAACCCCAGCAGAATCAACATGAAGAAAAAGAGAAGAGACCAGAAGGGTGAGATTGGCAGCAAAGTCAGAGCCTCTGGGTAAGCCACAAAGGCCAGGCCAGGACCATGGTCTGCCACATTTGAGACATCAACTCCTAGATGAGCAGCCATGAATCCAAGAATGGAGAAGATGACAAAGCCAGCATAAATGCTGGTTGCACAGTTGGTGATACTGATAATGATGCTATCCCTGTAAAAGAGGAAATTACAAGTCACTTGTTAATGAATTAAAGAGCTAACTGTATCCATTTTCAAATATCATTATTTTCCATTCAGATCGGTTTTGGGGATTTTTAAAGTGCATAAGAAACTGAACTTTTATTCCCCTCTGTTTCTTCCCACAGGTTGAAAGGGACTTTATCTGAACCAGAAGAGTCCTTCTCCTCAATAAAAATTGATTTGGTAGATATTCAACTGTGTACAGAGATGCATAGGGACCACATTCATCTGATTAATGGAGACTGACCACCAAAATAACCAGAATACATATTTATTTCCTCTTTGTCCTCTGTAATCAGTTTAGTACCTTTACGATGGAGGCCTGGGGCGGAAAAATGGTGAGAGTCGTGAGAGTTCAGGCACTAGAAAAGGACCCTATGTTGCGATCTGAGCAATCTTGACACTGGAGGAGAGAGGCAGCCATATCATTTGGTAAACATGTAGGCAAAATGAACATCTTGATAAATCACCTTGGGCATCTCCGATGCAATTTAATTACATTTTCCCAAATGAGATGTATACTCAGAAAAATGGAAGGCTTGTAAAGCACAAGCATTTGGGCACCTCTCACAAAGGATGGGTTTCTCATGTTCCCTTTTAAAGGGTATCAGCAATGATGATATAAGGTTAGTTAAATAATTAAAATGGAGAGACACTGGAACTTTACCAATTATAGGTCATGAAAATATCAAATTATAGTTTCACTGCAGAAATTTTAGGCCTTAATTTATGCAGAATTTCTCATGAGCTATTCATGCAGTATCTGATGTGATCATCTGTGCCCTGCACTCACTGCCACAGTGTTCACTGAAGGAAGCTAACATGTGGTCAAAAGAGAGGTAAAGCTCAGATGAAGGAGTGGGGTCAATGCTTTGCCTCCAAACTGAAATAGAGCAAATATTTCCTTGTCTGACCTTCAACACACCAAAGACTTTCACAAAGATGTGAGATTCCAATTTAAGCAAATAATTTAGAAAATAGAATTTTTTTAAAAATCAGGCTATTGAGAGATTTTGGAAAAAAATAAAAGTGGATCTATTTCCTGTTCAAAGAAAAATGTATTTGCGTTGTTGTTCTTGCACAACACATGATACCAGTGCAATGATTCACAATGAACCACAGTAAAGTAATTGTAGTACTCCAATTGTCCATTAATGAGAGGCTGAACTTGATGTAGCACTAACATTTCTGAAACTCATCTCTGAAAGAAATCAAGAATAATATGCTTTCAAAGGGGGAGGGGGAGGGGGAAGGATTCTTGAAAATGCTCCCAAACCTGTAGCAATTGTTGTGGAACTTGTTGTAAGAAGCCATGGTTATCAGGCCACCCCAAGCACATCCTAGAGAGTAGAAAATTTGTGAAGCAGCGTCTCCCCAGACCTGGAATAGAACACAAATTGAATCGACATTGATAATTTTCGGATCTTCACATTGATTTTTGATTCATGTCTTCTGAGGATTATGATTGCCTTGAGTTTTCCTCGAAACCTACTCTGTAGGAAGGTAAAGACGACTGCACTGGCAGTGTCATCGAATGGGAAAGTACGCAGATACGTGCTTGAGGAACTCGGCAGGTCGTGTAGCGTCGATAGGAAATAAAGGGGTAAGCAACGTGTTTGGCCTGAGTCCTTTGTCAAGGTATGAGCAAAAATCAGGCAGGTCTGAATAAAATGGCAGGGGGGGAGAGGCCAAGAGGTCATAGGTGGATATGGTGGGAGGACAGAAGAGAAAAAAGGAAGCAATTGATGGAGAGGGGATGGTTCTGAATGGAGAGGGAAGGGAATGGGGTGCCAGAGGGGAGGGGGAAAGAGAGAGAGAGAGAGAGAGAGAGAGAGAAAATCTGGTTTGAGAGTGCCTGGACAGAATATCAGGTGCTGATCCTCAAATTTGGTTTTGGCCTCATCTTGACCATGTATGGACAGACATGTTGGTGTGGGAATGGGGGATGCAGAATTTAAATGGTTGGCTACTGGGAACCCCTGCTATTTCCACAGACAGAGTGAAGATGCTCAATGAAATGATCTCTGAGTCTGCGTCTGGTTTCTCCAATGTAGAGGAGGCCACAATGGGAGCACTAGATGCAATAGATGATCTCTGCAGATTCCCAAGTGAAGAGTTGCTTCAATTGGAAGAATTGTTTGGAGCCCTGAATGGTGGCGAGGGAGGAGGTGTGGGTGGCAATGTCACATTTCTTGTGGTCACAGGGGTATGCATCAAAGGGGTAATTCATGGAAAATGATGAGCAAACAAGGGATTAATGAAGGGAGCGGTCCCCACGGAAGGCAGAGAGGCAAGGAGAAGGAAGATATGTCTGGTGATGGTATCACATTGTAGGTGGCGGAAATTGTGGAAGATAATGTAGTTAAACTCTCGGTATCTGGCATCTATGGGGATTGGCAAATACTGGATAAGTGAATTTGCCAGTTGCTTGAGATTGTCTTTTGGGTGATTGGAAAACTGACCGCTAGGGTTACCAGTTTTAAATGTTTGAATTTTTAACCTATTTATTTCCCATGAATTTTTTTTTTTTTTTTTGCTTGTTGTTTCAAACGGCTGGTTCCTTGAATTCCGGATAATGGGATTTTACTGTACGTTGGATGCAAAGGCTAGTGGATAGTAGGTCAGGACAAGGGGAATCCTTCTCATGTCTAGTGGCGGAATGGGCAAGGGCAGATGTGCAGGAAATAGAGGTGAGGCGGGTAAGGGCTGAGTTGATGGTGGTAGAGGGGAAGCCATGTTTTTGGAAGCATTGATTTTCTGGTGCTTGCCTGCAGGCCTAAAATGTTGATTATGTGTCTTGGCTATCTCAAGAATGCTACATGACCTGCTGAGTTTCTCTAGAACCTCTTGTGGATTAAATAACAATCATGGTGTCTGCAAACTTTCTTGTTTATTTTCTTCGGTCAATTCTGTTTTTTTTTGTTGCTGATCACCTCCACCAACACCATCACTAATATGAACAGTTTCTCTCTTCTTTGACTATGCTCCTGATGATGTTCATCCCCTCTCAATCTCCTCTGACCAAACCTGACTGAGATTGGGAAGCTAGCAATGAAGGGAAATTTGATCACAAATCCTTCTCTAACCATTAACAGAATAGAATGTTGATGGGTTTTGACTACTTTAACTGCATTAATAAGTGGTGAAAACCTATAAATATGAGACCAGTTGAAATTGCAACCCCACGTCTTTCTCCATTGTTTGGCCTTACTCTCTGACAGTTCTGAACAGTGCATTGAGGACTAGTGCATGAAGAACAACAGAGTGAAGTATCTTTATATAGCCTTGAGGAAAGCAGTACTTTCTGATCAAGATATAAACGACTCACTTTTGCATCCAAAATCTTGTCCCATTGAGGAGTGAGATAGTACATGATGCCAGTTGCAGCTCCATCCAGAGTGATCCCACGGATAAATAGAATAGTCAGCACAACGTATGGAAATGTTGCTGTAAAATACACCACCTACAAGAATAAAGCGCTCTTATCACCTCCAGCATGTATAGATACAGGCTGTATATTTCATTTCAGCAGTCTTCCAACCATACACATCAATATCGACCTCCAATTTTTAGTAACCCCCTCCCTCTATTCTCTTTGCTTTCCCTCATCCCAGTGTCTCCCTCCCCCTTCATCCCAGTGTCTCCCTTCCCCTGGCTCCCCAACCTCCTCCCTTACTTCTTCCTATAAGAGAGCATCTTTCTCAGCCCTCCCCCCTCCCCCTTCTTTCCCCTCCCACCTGAATCCACCCATCAACTAGCCTCGGGCTAGTTCTCCCCCCTCCAACCCCCCTCTTAATCAGGAATATGCCTGATTTTTGGCACACCCAAAAAAGTGTCCAGACCCCATAAGTTGAATGGCTATTGCTTTCCATGGATGCTACACAACCTGCTACATTTTCCTACACTTTTGTGTCCTGAACTAGACCCCAGCATCTTCAGAGTTTACCACTATTGATGACTGGTGTCCAGCAGGTTTCTTAACAGAGAATATAGCAGGAATATAAAAACAGAATCAGAAATCATGTTTAAAGACTGTTTCCCTATTCGTAAAGGGATGAGTGAATTATTGTCTCATTTGTGGTGAAAGCAAGCACATCCCAACAATAAAGGCTTAAACCTTTTGAAGGTAAACTACTTTTACAGAAACATTTTGGTTTTCAAATGTGTTTGAAACATTCATTGCACCATCTTCTGCTTTGCTCTGCTTGGATTTCATAGCACAGCTGCAAATGTTACATCATGATCGAACAAAACAGAACTCTTCAAATATGTTCCACACCTAGTTAGCAACCATTTCCCTCAACATTCAGAGTACAGTGCATGCTCCATAGATGAAGAACAGTTTCCATTAAGACATTGACATGGATTCCCTGCTGCAGAATTGCAAAATGGAACACCATGGAAAAAGTCCCTAAAAATGGGAAAACAGCAATTTCTGAGACACTGAACCCATTCTTGGAAGGAAATACTATGTCTTCCAACTGCCTCTCTGTCAAATGACAACAGGATAGAGTGCGCCATTTCTTCTGAACTGGGAAATAATTAATTAAATCTACTGTGAAAGATGTTCATCTTTTTGAAAACTATCCAAATTGAAAAGACAAAAGACTACCTGAGCTAACTATTTTCTCCCTTGAGAACCTTCATGATTAATCAAGGATTCAGGCAAACAACTGGGAATAAAATTATCTCACAGACCACTAAAATTTCATGAAAGTGGCCCTGCTGAACTGTAAAGGAGCCTTCATAACTACTTATATAGTCAGAATCACCCTATTCTTTTGATGGCCATTTTAATTTTAGATTGTGTTATGACAAGTGATGCTGATCTGACCCTCCCAATGTATTTGCCTGAGACTGAAAATCTGATAGCCTCTGTTTCATACTTGTCATTAAGGAAATTGTGTGAAATCTAATTGATTCAAATGAATTTAGTTTATTATAAAGAAGATGAAATGAGGAACTACAGGTGATAATCTAGGTTTTACCACTATTGTTATCAATGGGAGTACCTTCATGTGTTAGAATAGGATTTGCACACTCCCCACACTGGCATACCTACCAGACTGACCTCGATTTTGGATGTATCAATTCAATTAAGATTTTTCATTGTTATTCATTTGTAGGGCATGAGGCTCACCGATAGGGCCAACATTTATTGTCTATTTCTTATTGGCCTTTAGAAGTTGTTGGGCAACTATATCCTCAAATTGCTACCAATTTCTCTGTTGCAGGTACACCTACATTGTTATCTAGTTGGCAATTCTAAGATTTAGCTATAATGGAGATGAAGGAATGGTGATATATTTCAAATCAGGATGTTGCGCGAGTTGGACAGGAGGCCACTGCTGACAGAATCTCCATGCCCTTGCTCCACTTGTCCTAAAACAAATTCTTGGATAGTTTTTCTTTTTTTAGAATTAAGCCCCATTTTTAAAAAAACTGGAACAGACTTCACCTCGGGTGTTGACTAAAAGCACATCTGACCCAATATCTAAGGAACACACTGACAACAATTTCTAATGTACAGATACTTGTCTCTGCTCTTAATAATTTATTCTGCTATTGATCTTGCAGGTTAAGGAAGAAAGCAAGATGCAAGATGAAGATATACTGTTTTCCTGTAATCATTCTTTGGAAGAGTGTCCAGGTAGTAGCTGTGTCTTCTTTGTCTGTTGTTACCTTAATTATTTATGGCTAATTTGTACAGATTCAGAGATTAAGCTTTCACCTACAATCTTATTAACATACTGGAAGAGGAATGGAACTAGTGAGGGAGAACGTGGCTATAGTCTTATGTGATCCCTTTCATGGAGACACATGTAAACATTTAACCCTTCCTCCAAAATTCTTGTCCTTAGCTCCAGCCATTCACCAATGCCTTCCATTTGTAGCATTCCCACCTGTGTATTAAGTAGCTTTGAACTTACTTTTCCTGATGACTTCACCCCTTTAATGAGGCATAGAAAGACCACAACCCAGGCCACAAAGAGGCATCCCAGCAAAGGCAAGCGGACCTCTCCAAAGTTTCCAATGCCATCTGAGATCTTGAGTACATAATAACTGTAAACAAAATTGTCATAGTCAGGACTAATATCAAGGCTGGTATTGTACTCACCATCTCTAAACTTAGGATTAATCCAGGCATAGCTTACCTTGGCCTCGGCATCAACAGAACAATTGATACTTTTGAAAGAAAAACCAATTAGGTCTAATATCCCAATAAGAAGCAAAGATTTACAGCTTTATTATCCTTCAAAACGGTTTAATTTTAAATTTATTTTTAATTTAGAGTTACAGCACAGTAATAAGCTTTTCCGGCCCACGAGCCCAGGTACACCAATTAACCTGCAAACACTCTATGTTTTTGGGGGCTGGGAGAAAACCAGAGCACCTGGAGGAAAGCTACGTAGGTTATAGGGAATGTACAAACTCACAGCTAAAGTAGCTTCTTAGAAGTAGTAAAATTCTTCAAAAATTCATGGGGATAAAACCTAAGGCACATTTTCTGTCATAAAATAAAATTGCATTCCTTGTAGGCTTAATCATGAATATAAGTTCTGGGGTTCTCTGGCATTTTGAGGATTCAATTCTTTAAAGATGGATATTAATTAAAATGTGATGGACGTTGGTTACTCTATGGGACAAATGAGATGAAGTTCTAAGACTAGACCCACAAATAAACAAATGAGACTCCAGGTCAAGCACTATCACTCTTTCTGCTCAGCTTTAATTGTTCTCCTCAGCTTGGGACAGGCAAGTTCCCAATTTGGAAGCGCACCCTCCCATTGCCACTATACCATCTCTTCCCAGGGAATAACCAAATGTCCATGTCACTCCTGGACATGTGAGTTTAGTCTAGGACCTAATAGCCTGAATACGCCTGAGAATGTCTGATCTTGGAAGCTAAGCAGGCTCAGGACTGGTTAGTACTTGGAGGGGGGTCTGCCTAGGAACACCAGGTGTTGTAGGTTTCTGTGAGGGGCGCTGTACAAAGTGGCGCCTCCTGTTTGCCTTATGGTATACAAAAGTTAAATAATTTCATGTATATTACATTCTAAATGTAGTATGATGTGACAATAATGGAATGTTTACCTTCACCTTTTTATTCTGCAGGATAGTTAGCTTTGGGTTGTTAATCTTGTGAAGATTTGGAATTCATCACTGAATGCCAGCAATGTATAAATATGAAAGATAGATGCAAAATATGCAGGCCTCCTGCAGATGGGAAGTCTAAAATAACTGACATGGTTAGCATAACACTGTTACAGCACCAGCGACCTGGGTTTGAATCTGGTGCTATCTGTAAGGAGTTTGTACGTTCTTCCCGTGTCTGCATGGGTTTCCTTCCACCCTTCAAAAATGTACCGGGGGGGTGTAAGTCAATTGGGTGTAATTTTGTGGCATGGGCTGGTGGGCTGAAAGGGCTTGTGACCGTGCTGTATGGTTAACACTGACAAAGAGAGATTTCTCTCAATTATGAACATTAATTTTATAGTTACCAGCATGCTCCTTTAAAGGAAAATATTTTGAAATTCCTAGTATGGTTAGATACCCTCTGCTTTGGTCCATGAATTGATGATAGGAAGATCTGTAACTGTGTTACTGAAGCCTTATATTCTCATACTGAATTCAATCCAAATCAAACTGTGATGAAACCAATTTGGGCTTGATTAATTGTAGGGAAGTGTTTTAGTGGGACAACAGCTTTCTCCATTCAAAGTTCCAATCAAAGTCCCTTAAAAATATCTTCTATTACTTCCTGCTGCAGACAGAGAGCTGTGTATTTATAGCAGCAATCCAATAGGAAAATTTTACTGTCTTTCAATTAAACACTGACTTTTAAACATTATCCTGTTTTAACTTATCAGCTGCAGATGCCTTAACAATTGTTCTTTCTGGTTAGACGGATTTCATTGTTATTATTCCATTTCTCAACATCTTTTAGCCGTTTCACTGTTGGCATTTTAACTTTTTATTTCTGCGATAAAATTATCCACGGTTCTTTGTAACACAGCAATAGTGGAAAAGCATGATTAATTTGCTTTTAATGAAGTCTCACAGCTTAAATGGTGGACTGCTCAGTGGGCAGAAGCACAGAGATTTGTGATCACCTTAATCACGATGTACATGCAGTTTCATTTTATCATCGAGCACCGTAAAAGGTATGCATAGTTTGCTCATCACAGCAGAGGAGAGAACAGTTACACCAGATTTTCTGTCAAGCTGTAACCTTATTTTTGGTGATAAAGATCCACAAGAACAGAATTAATAGGAGCATCAGGTCTTTAAGCTTGCCCTACCATTGAATCATACCAGGGCTGATTTATACGGGCCTCAAAATCCTCTTTTTCTGCTAATTCTCCATTTCCCTCTATTTCCGGATCTATCAAATATACAGTACCCTCCATAATGTTTGTGACAAATACTTTTTTTCCTTCATTTTCCCCTGTGCTCCACAGTTTTAAACTTGTAATCACATGTGATTAAAGTGCACATTCCAGATTTCATTCAAGCTTATTTGTATTCAATTTGGTTTGACCATGTAGAAATTATAGCACTTTTTACACATAATCCCCTCATTTTGGAGCACCATAATGTTTGGGACATTTGGCTTTGCAGATGTTTGTGATTACTTGGGTATGTTTAATTGATTCATTAGTGCAGGTATAAAAGAACTAGGCTTGGTTCTGAGCTTTTGATCACCTTTGGAATCTGTAGTTGTCATTTTTCAACATGAGGACCAGAGTTGTGCCATTGAAAGTCAAATAAGCCATTATGAGGCTGAAAAACAAGAATAAAACAGTAAGGCACATCACTCAAACCTTAGGATGACCAAAATGAACAGCTTGGAACATCATTAAATAGGAAGAGCATACTGGTGAGTTGAATAATCACAAGAGACTGGTATTCCAAGGAAGATCTCCACTGTTGATGACAGAATAATTCTCATCATAATGATGAAAAATCCCCAAATGCATGTCTGACAGATCAGAAACATTCTTCAGGAGGCAGGTATGGATGTGTCAATGACTGCTGTCTTCCAAAGACTTCATGAACAGAAATACAGAGGCTACAATGCAAGATACAAAACACTAGTTAGCTACAGAAAGGCTGGCCAGATTACAGTTTGCCAAAAAGTATTTAAAAAGAGCCTGCAGAATTCTGGAAAAAGGTTCTGTGGACAGATGAGATGAAGATTTACCTATATCAGAGTGATGGCAAGAGCAAAGTATGGAGGTGTAAAGGAACTGCCCAAGATCCAAAGCATACCACCTTTGCCATGGTTTCCATCTTGCAGTGTAGCCTCTATATTTCTGTTCATGAAGTCTTTGGAAGACAGCAGTCATTGACACATCCACACCTGCCTCCTGAAGAATGTTTCTGATCTGTCAGACATGCATTTGGGGATTTTTCTTTATTATGATGAGAATTCTTCTGCCATCAGCAGTGGGGGTCTGCCTTGGAATACCAGTCCCTTTGTGATTATCGAGCTCACCAGTACACTCTTTCTTCTTAATGATGTTCCAAACTTTAATTTTGGTCATCCTAAAGTTTGGGTGATGTCTCTGTTTTATTCTTGTTTTTCAGCCTCATAATGACTTCCTTGACTTTCATTGCCACAACTGGTCCTCATGTTGAAAAATAGCAACTACAGATTCCAAAGGTGATCAGAAGCTTAGAAGCAAGTCTAGCTCTCTTCTACCTGCACCAATGAAGCAATTCAACATACCTGTGTACTCACAAACACCTGCAAAGCCAAATGTCCCAAATATTATGATGCCCTGAAATGAGGTGATTATGTATAAAAAGTGCTGTAATTTCTACATGGTCAAACCAAAATGTATACAAGTAACAATGAATAAAATCTGGAATATATACTTTGATTACATGTGAATTTTTTGATTACAAATTTAGAACTGTGGAGAACAGAGGTATCCACCTTCTAATATATACCCAAAAGGGCAGGAAATTCCTGTGATGAAAGAGATTTGGGAACATTCAGAGGGTTGTTTAAACTTATTTGTCACATTATACCCAGTACAGCAAGAGGAATTCTCCCAATCAGATATTTGGGAACGGTTTATTGAATGTATGTTACTGAAGGTTTTGGTGTAACCTGTGCAAATGATATGCAGAAAACAGCTCAGCAAGTTTGTCCTTCAATTCGATGTCCTCTCATCATGCCATTGTCTTTTGCTTCCATTTGCCTCCCTGCTTGGCCTGTGAGAAACTATTGCAAGACTGATGCTGAACAATAACTTTCAGAGCAGAATAAATGGTAGGGATTTGCTTGGTTCCTTGGTTTTTAAATTAACTTGCAGGATTGAATAAAAACCTACAGCTAGGAAGATAAATTTTTTTAAAAAAGTATTTAAATCCAAGCTTGATTTTATCTGATGCTGTGCCAGTGCTAACTTAATGCCTTGAATGGTAAAGATATTACTACATACCCAAACTTCGTGAAGGGTAAAATGACAGCTATGATTCTAAATGGCCCAAATTATGCACATTTAGAATATACGAGGACAGGTTTGGGCTCAGACTTGGACAGTTGACTCTCAGCACATGATTAGCTTTCAGTTATTGCACCTGAAATCTGCAGCTCTCTCATTAACCCCTTATCTAAACATTGCAGTCCAATGCCAGAAGAGGAAGAAATGAAACAATGGCTTAGGTATGCCAACTGTCTTGGGTGGGTTTGCCAAAGACTGACAGATCTGGCAAATATATAGAAGGTCTTGGATGAAACTGTAATTTGGATCCCTGAATATTGAAGAGGGATTTTTTTTAAATTTATTCTGATTTGAAAGAACATAATTTGGAGCAGGGATCAGCAAAACCTCCCATTATCCCTTCCCCCTGCCATCACTAATCCCAGCCAAGGATACTATATAAGTATTAATGGATGGATTCTCTCCATCTACCATTGATAGCCCTGGAAATTGCTTGAAAGAATTGAGATTTAAAAAATTCTCTCCAGGACCCAAGGAAATCTAGCCAGATATGAGATGAAAGTTCCTAGTAGGAGCCCTGAAATATAAATATTTTTTGTGTGCACATTGGTGAATTTACAAAGGACTGATGGATTGTGTACAAACTATGCTTTGCATTGAGAAGAAAACTGAACATCAAAGACAAACAGTAATAACACATTGTACTTTAGTCCGCTATCAATACGTTGCTCTTATATGGGAAAGCCACTCTTACTTCCAATACTCCTCGCTAGGACTGGTCCTCTTTACAGTTTGGTTTAGCAACGATGAGATATTTTGTGGCAACTCAGTGAAGTTGACAGTTCTATTGGGATTCAGCATGCTGCTGCAGTTATCCTTGTTCCATTTATTATTGCAGTATGTCCATGGAAGAACTGAAGTCATGGAGGAGAAGAAGTAGTAGAAGGCGATGCTAATGACCACATTGTAGTAGATTCCAATGTACGAGGACACAACCATCATCCCATACCCGACTCCTGTTCACATAAGAAGGGACATGTTAAACAATTCTACCTTCCAGGGCTATCCTGCATATGATTTAGTTAGAAAATTTTATTTTCACTGAGGCAAAAATTTTCAATACTGGGAAATATAAGCAAAATAGGCACATACCTCCATCTCAGGTTAAGATGTATCTAATGTTGATGGAATTCCTATGCATCACAAAATATTGATGTCTATTTCTGTTGAGTTATGTGCACATAAAGACCCTTCACCTTTGAGGCCTTTGGAATGAAAGTGTCAACTCTGTGTCAAGATTTTCAGTCATGGAGGCTCTGATGTGCGGGCTCCTTGGACGATGATGAAATTGTACTATTCCCACCATGACTTCATCGTAATGTCAAGGGGAACTTTTAACTACAGGTATACTTTTAATGAAAGAGAAATTGGAAACAACAAAACGCAACCAGAAATAAACTAAGGACTATGAAGAGCCACAGCAAAAAGGCTGACTGCAATTATCATGCAACTTGGCATCAGAATGCTCCTTTATGTGCATTAATGAAAATAAAGTTACTATTAAGTAGATCTGGTGAGTAAGGGGTTGGAGGAGTGGAGATATGAGGACAGTGGTCCCAGGGATTTTGGGATTAGAGAGGTGGGGAATTAATTTTCCTCAAGTTCCACCTGAAGCCAGCCAGATGTACCATCTGGCCAGGATTTAAAACAGGAGCTGGTGTTAAGGCAAATCTTGGTACCACTGAGAGCATAAGAAATGGGCCGTTGCCTCAGGTAATTATGGAGTCACTTTGATGGCAAAAGGCCCTGAACCCATGACTCTATACTCATCCTATTTTATCTTCCAATATTCCTAACAGGTTTCACCAGTTCACCTGCATGCTCGGGGCAACATACAGTGGCCAATTAACCTACCAAGCCACATGTTTTGGGGCATGGGAGGCAATTGGAGAAAATGGAAGAAACCCATTTGGTCATATGTGCACACTCCACAAAGACACCAGCAGAGGTCAGGATTCAACTCAGATCACTAGCACTGTGAAGTAGCAGTTCTGTTAATTGGGAAGTTTGAAACAGAAGAAATAGAAGTTTAAGCCCTGTCAAGTCTTGACCCTGTTCTATATGGCAAAATCATCATCTGTCTGACTGCTTACCTCCACTTACCCTGCCTGCTGCCCTTGACTCTTGATCCCTTTAGTCCAAAAGTCTTTCAGCTCAGAATATACACTAACTTGGCACACAGAGCTCTCTGGAATATGGGACATGGGAAACATGATGGGCAGCAGACGCTGTAATTGTAGTAAACACACCAAAATGCTGGAGGAACTCAGCTGGTCTATTCAACATCTATAGGAGACAGATATATTGCTGACATTTCAGGCCTCAGAAAGTCTCAGAATTCAAATAAACAATCCTCCATCAAGTGTGTCAGGCTTCCAAACCGATTTTGTTTTAGACTCTACAGGTCACTTTGTTGAATGCTGCCAGCTTTCTCTTCCGGCTTAGGTCTCCCGAGGGGGCTATCCTCAAGTGGAATACCTCCAGATGCAACTGCTACAGTTATACCTTCAGTCTGCTACTGTGGGAACTTTGTTGAATTTCACAGCGTTGATCAGGGGGTGCCAAGTGGGACATGACTCAGACAGTTGAAATTTCTCATGGTGGGTGGGCAGAGAAAGAGTTTCAGGGGGTGGGTGATTTAAAATCTACCCTGTCTTTACCTGGTGAATTAGTAAACATCATACAGGAAAAAGATTAAAACAATTCTAGAATAGCACAAAACTTGTCAAATTCAGGCACTGGATTTGCAGCTGTCTGGAATAATTTGATTTTCGTAAGTCTCCTCAATTTGTGTATGATATAACAAGCATCTGACAAGTTATCTTGGAAAATAGCCTTGTCCTGATAAAAGTTATTTACGTGTCATTGGGACACATGTAATGATTAGCAGACTGTAACGAGACTTCTGAAATAAATACTCTACTCTGTCATTGTAATGGATTACCAGGACGACAGAGGAAATTTTAAATGACCAGAAGCTGATTCTGGTCATTTAAATCCATGGCACCCAATTACACCCAAATTAACCTGCAATCCCATACGATTTGGATTTTGGGAGGAAACCAAATTACCCAGAGGAAACCCATGCAGAAACGGAGAGAATGTACATACTCCTTACAACCAGCACCAGAATCGAACCCAAGTCACTGCTGGGGTAATAGATTCAAAACAAAACTTTTGGTGAGAATCCCTATCCCATTACTGTTGAAAATGAAGCCAGAACATTCAGGATGGCATCAAGAACCTTGAGTCCCTTTGTCCAGAGCACGTGGAAGCTGAGGTAAAATGGCAAAGGTCTTTATTTTTGAAGGAATACCCTGTATCACCTGCCCTCGCCCCCCTCCCCCGCCTGCCACCCCCAACCATGGGAGAGTCTATGATTCCCATCAGCCACCTCAGAACTGGAGTGGAAGCATGTCATCTTCAACACCAAGGGATTGCTGAAACAAGGGCTTGCATACACATCAAAAGTGCATTACTTCCTCCCATAGAACAAACTATTCTCTCCCAGCATTTAATTTGGTTTATTGGCAAGAACTCAGTTTCCTGGGAAATACTGCCATATCCTCCAAATACACATTCTTCTTTAATGACATCCATCTTTCCAGTGCTGCTTATTCATTCCACTATCTGCTGAATTGGAAGTGAATATTCTTACCTTTGAACATAGGGTTAACCTTCCACACACCAAGACAACCTTGGCTGGTGAACTGCCCAAAGGAAAGCTCCAGAAAAAAAAGGGGAATACCACAGAAGACCAGCATGATGATGTAGGGAAACATAAAAGCACCTTTAAAAAAGAAGATCCATCATTACAGTCGATACAGATAAATTCTGAGAATAAGCAGGAAAGTGTACCCTCAGATAAAATTGCAATAGCATTAAACTTAACGATAAACTGCCTGTTCAGTTTGTATAATGGCAATGATGAATATGATGACGGTTTTGGTTGTTACTATGTGCTAATTAAGCAAATAATGTTATTTTTTAATATGTCTCATGAAGACTTAATAACCCTAAATGGATGTGCAAGTTACAGAACTGTTACATTCATAAATAAATCTAATTTAATAAGATGTCAGCATTTGGCAGACAGTTATACCATTTTTGTGGTATTTTTTATACCCATTCCTGGCATTGAAACACCATTCACCATTCCCAATTGCACTGGAATTGGATGGCCAGAGTATATTTAACATGGGTGACTCGTTAAGACATGCATCTGTTATCTAAAAGACCTAGGCAATATTCATTTAATATTGTGCAGAGTGCCCATTATGGTACAAATTTCTTCTGACTTCTGAGAAGAACCTGGTAAGGTCAAAGCTCCACCTTCTGTCTTCAATGAAAAATGTTGCCTTGATCTCTTTTTTTTTTGGCCGCATAATTGCACACAATTGCAAAGATGCAGCTGGTCTGGGTTGGAGCCAATTCTCCATGCCAGCATCTTCCCTATCAGAAGAAGCTGAGGTGATATCATATTATGAAATGAGAAGTCCAGAAGGGTGCTGGGTGCTGGGGAAGTATGTTGGGAATGAACAAATTATTTTGCATGATGTTGCATAGCCAAATGGTGCAACTCATTTGTTTGGATACCAAATAAATCCTCAGTCTCATCATTTTAGTGTTATTGGATGGGAATTGTTATTAATTTCCTGGAGATACCTTTCAACAGACAAGGGAGGAAAATTCCTCATGAAATGTAAAATCACCCGTTATAAAATGTTAATGCATGTAAGCAAAATGCTGGAGGATGTAAATGCAAACATCCAACACTTTTTAACAAAATTCAACCTAGAGCTTTCCTTAAGAAGATAAGAAAGATGTAGGTGATTTTATAAATATAAACAAAGCCTTGATTGAAATGATACAAGTTAATGTGGCAACTAATTTGATTCTGAAGTGTATATTGCTATCTAGCCTTACATCGCCAAAATTGTACAGTGAATCAGGACTGCATGCCCAACTTTACACCCAATATTCACCATTCATAAGGTCCTGCCTTGTTAGATTAATCCTATTTATTGTTGGGGTGAAAGATTAGAACTATATACACAAGAGAAAAAAGTGTATTACCCATATAACCTTTCATTGTTGAAACTGAGACTTATTTCAGTGCAAGGAGCTACCTTCCTTTAACCTTGTAGCTAATAAAAACTGCAAAATTATGCACAGTAAATATAATTCAGCAGCAAAACTGACAGGTTATATAGGTTTTATACATTCACACATTTGATTTTTGCATAGATCATATAATTAATCAGATTCCATTCTAATTTGGGCATGTATTAACATGAAATAGATTATATTTTGATTTATCTCTATTTAGTTGTGAGATTGCACAGCAATGAATGAAGGATCAGGTCTTGTACATGTTTTGAGTTTGATTCATTTTCTTCAGATTACTTCATGAGGCAGGCAGAATGCCTGTGAATGGATTTAAATGGGAGATGCCTCTGCATCAAGATTGGACTTCTTTCCCTACAAATTCTCACTGAACAAGTATCCTGCAACAACAGCATGGAGTTTTGGATTGGTTTGTCCAATTCTTGATGCTGTATTGTTTTTTTTATGATATTTTCAAAATATTATGTTCCTATTTCCTAAGTGTAAAAATAGGGTTTATTTAAATATCCCCAACACAAAATCACTACTTGAAAATGATCATTTACTGAGGTGAACAGACAGTGAATGCGTAGAACTTTTCCAATGTCAGCTTCCGCCTACACAATAGAAAAAGGAAATAAAGGTTGGTCCAAGTGAGAGTGTCAGCTCCATATGAACCTCCTCCCACCCATCTTCGCCTGAGTATGGACTGCCTCAAGACAGCCACGCACAACCTGAAAAGGTCCGGGTATATATGCTGGTGATATTTGCATGTGACACAAATGCAGCATTCCGCATGCAAGTGACACTAAGTTAAAGAAAAAGGCATGTCAATAAGGTCGTCTGGCTGACTCCCTTCAAAAGGGAAGCTTCTTTCATTTATGAGATTAAAACACATTTATTTTTTCTCTTCAGATAATTCAGGATTCAGTGAGTGCCAAATGCTTTGTCCATGACAGTGGTCTGTGAAAGGGGATAAGAATCGAGGGTTATGCTAATGGACATAGAAAAGGAAAGGCATGAAAGCAGATTGTAAGGACACATCTCAGGATGGATTGGTTGGGTCAAATGTGCTCCTTTTGCCCTGTATAATCTACAGGCATGTGAGTGAGGTTAAAAAAAAAAGAGGAAAGAGACAAATGCTTGTATGAGGTGTGTGTGTGGGTTGGGGTGGGGGTGGGGGTCAAGGCAGCGCAGCGTCACTTGTGGAGGATTTGGGGGACAGCGCCCCCCCATTTGGAAAATTTTTGAAAATGTTCACACAAAATTACAAGTTTTAAACCATTAAAAACATTTCATTTTAAACAAAATCAATTGTTCTTTTTTTTTACAGGGAGCACAGACACTACCATCTGTACCCAGATTCCAAGCCCCTTCCAGATCACCAGGAATACCTGCTTGACCTATGCTCAAACTAGAGTGTCTGGTTCTCCTGACCCAAGCAATACTTGCCCATAACTAGCACCTAGCATGCCAGGCAGTGCCCTTGCCCAACTTGCATCCAATCCCCAACTGCTACCCTACACCCAAACCCCAGGCAGCGCCCCTGCCCAACCTGCACGCAATCCCAAGGCAGAGCCCCTGTCCAATCTGCACCCAATCCCCCGGCAGTGCCCCTGCCCAACTTGCACGCAATCCCCAGGCAGCACTGCTGCCCAATCCTCAGACTAAGCCCATGTTCAATCTGAACCCAATCTCCAGGCAGCACCCCTTTCCCAAACTGCACCAAATCCCCAGGCAGTATCTGCCACCCTTCAATCTCTAAATAGTGCCATCCAGTCCTGTGGCAGTGGATTCTGCAACCCTTACCTCTTCTCTCCCCAACCTTCTGGAAGGCAAGAGACTCCTTCCATGGGACAGCCATCACTTCCCTCACCCACAGGACCTCACTGCACCATCCATTCACAGTCCAGCTGCCCAGTGCCACAAAGCGGGCTCAGGATTTCCTCTTCACAATGTGTTCCAGCTTGAATTTCAATTAAGGCAGCCTCGAAATGCTACAGTTACCTGAACGGAGCTGCTACTCCTGCCTCCTTGGAGGCCAATACTCACTGTGCTCACTTGCCCCGGCCATGCAGCCGGGCACACGTAGGAGCACTTGCACATGCACAGCCCACCTCTCTCATGGCGCGCCATTCATGTGTCATTGGTCTAAACAATGATGATGAAGGGAGGAGCGAGCGAACGAGCGATTGAACGGCCAGTCACAGCTGCAGAGGCAACAGTGCTGGCGAGTGAAGGGATGAAAAATGCAGAAATCATTTTAAAAATTCAGAAATCCATGGAAATGTGGAAAATTCACATGGCCAAATCTAGGAAATTCTATATAAGCATTATCTACATAACAGACAAGGGAACTTAAGCTTAAGGTGACCAAGCTAGTGTTTCAGGACCATATGAACCTCTGCCCACCCATCTTCACCTGACTGTATTAGCCACCCTTTATCGTACGTGTAACAATAAAATTGAACTTGATATCCCTCATCTTTCTCTAAGGGGCTTAATCATTCCTTCTCTTCCCCCCACCTCCACCAAAAAATCATTATTATTTGTTTCAGTTATTTCACATGATCTTCAAGAACTTTCTCTTGAACTTTCATTTGATTTATTTGCAACTATTTCATTTTTGAGTCCTATTGTACATTTTCTTCAAGTGAAAATATCTTATTTGCCCAAAAACACTTTCATAATTGCCAACACCTCTCTCAGATTACCCCTTACTTTATCTTTAAAAGAAAGGAGTTTTAGCCCATTTAGCCTACATAAAGAGAATTTCAGACATTTGAGAATTCATTAGACCTAGAATAACAAACACCTAAGAGAAAATGGACACTTAAGAATGATAAATACTGAGAACATATTTTACTGCAGATAGCAGCCATTCAATGTGACACTATCAGGTACCTGGGAATACGATAGATCACCAATCACACAATAAGAAAACAGACATTTCTGGGCAAGAGATGAGATTCCTTTATTGAAAATTATCAGAAATGATGCAACTGGCAATGAGTTTAGTCAAAATAACAAACAACTGAGAATGTGTAACTGAGATTTAATTCAACATGCACATGACACAGAGATAAAAAGCCATATTGACATTGTGGTATTGTAAGAAAATTGGGCAACAGAGAATTCAACACAGAGGAAGAGATACTTCAAAAGGTATGAGCTTGAGAAAAGCAGACTCTTGAGGATGTAACCAATTTTGAGAACAAGTCATAAATGTGTCTCTGAGAATATAACATATTGAATGCAACAGACAAAAGTGATACATTGAATGTCAAAATTCTGAGAATTGGACACTGAGAATAAGACAGAAAATGACAAACCCATAAAGTTGTAACACTAAGCATGTATCATTCTGACAAAAACAACTGGCAATGCAGCAGACTGAGAATATGACACAATGAAAATAACAAACGCAGGAGAATATCTTACAACAAAAATAACCTGACGAGATGGCATATTGAGAGTGTGAAACAAGGAGAATAAAGACCAAAAGTTTGACTGACTGTGAATACAGATTGAAAATGTGACAAACTAAAAATAACCAACATTTGAGAATTTCACAGGGTTAATAGACTGAGAATGTCTCAGAATGGTACGTTGAAAAAAGATGAAAACGAGAACGTGGCATATTAAGAAGCAATAACTGACAATGGGAGGCTGAGAGCACATTATTAAATATGCAACTGGCTGAGAATAACAGATTGCAAGTGTGACACTGAAAACAACAAACATTTGAGAATGCGGCAGACTGAATAATGCTTCAAACGTGGCACATTGCAAATGATACAAATATATAACAGTGAGAATGGTGTGAGATTGTAACAAACTAAGAATAATAAACATGAAAACTTGGTGCACTGAGAATAAGACTACAAGCTGAACAAACATTTGACAATCTGACACAATGTGAATGATACTGAGAATGCAATGCACGATGTTTAACAGACTGAGGATATAGTACATTGAGAATAATGCATAGTGAAAATAACTCGCTGAAAATAACCAACCAATAAAGTTGTCAGAAATGATGCAGACTGCAAATATTGTGTCAAAACCATATGCCATTTGTACAAATGAGTCAGCTATTTATTCCTGGAAGGAAAGTAGTCCAAAGATATGTGGTCTTGCTCATATATGAGAACCTACATGCAATCTGTATGCAAATATATCATGTTAGTTAGAGAGACATATTGAATTCCAGTGTAAGTTTTGTGCCACTTCAGTCAGATTGGTGGTGAAATGATTCATGGAATAGATCTGATGATCATTTTCATCACCTTGCGGAAGCTAAGAGTTTCTTTGCATGGATAAGGACAAACTGAGTTTAGATTTCATTAATCCCTCAGGTACTGGACATGTCCATATCACACTAGGCACAAATATCTTAAAGGGAGAGTGAAATAGTAACTCATACTATATTCATTACAGTCAGATAAATGCATGCACACATGCAAACACAGAGTACAGTTACAAACATGCAGATTTAAATGTGAATACTCGGACAAAAGCTCAAAATTTATTTGCATTCTCACATTTATAAACACCTGCACATTCACAAACACGTCAACATACAACTGTGCAAATATGATTCAATGGACATTTACATACAGTTATAAATACACACACGTTCAGTGAAAATTTGAGAAATTTTACGTACCTCCGCCATTTCTGTAGCACAGGTATGGGAACCTCCAGACGTTTCCAAGACCTACAGCATAACCGACGCTAGTGAGGATGAACTCTATTTGATTAGACCAGTTCCCACGCTTCAAGTTCTCATCTTTTTTCACCATCTCACCTGGAATAGCACCATTCTGCAAAACATTCAAAGAAAACTGTCAGTTCCCAAGGAACTAAGCCCTGTTACACTTTATAGACTCCTTCATTACTTCAGCTTTAGCATCCTTACTTTTTCCTTTCACCTAGTTTCACCTAGTCCTTACTTTCTCCTTTCACCTTACTTTCTCCTTTCACCTCGAAGTGAGATTGGACTGTGAATTAAAGAACTTTTCTGAACTTACACACACATTATACACACATGTGCTTAGAGTTAGAAGGGTTAGTTAAATTAAAATGTGATTCTGTTTTCATGTTTAAAGATAATTAAAAGTAACTTTTGTTTAAGTAACAATTTGTCTTGGTAAATATCTATTTCTGTTGGGTTTGTGGGTCCTCTGGGCTCGTAATAGTGGCCATAAGACAGACAAAATGAGCAAAAGGTGTCAGCTGGAGAGAAAACTGGATATGGCATTATAGACTGTCTACAACCTTTCCTCTCTAATTCTCTTTCCCTTCAGGCCAAGTTAACCTAAAACCAGTTTTCTATAATAGATTGTTATATATCACCATTATATAACCAAGAAGCACCCTAAATTAAATGGGATTATTGAATTAGTAAGTGGGGTTTCCAGTGGCTCTGTGGACAGTGGACCTGCACACTGTGAGAATCTGCTTTGCACATCAGAAGGGCCCTTCTATTTGTCTGCTGGAAATGCATGAGGTAAGGCCCACACTCAGTAAAGTACCTTAAATTTGTCATATTTCTTTGTTTTCAATGTTAACTCTGCCTTTCTTCCACATATGCTACCTGATCTGCTGAGTTTCTTTTGGCTTCATTCCACAAATCATTTCAGTGATTTCGGAGTTTTAAAAACATTCTACTGTATTCTTTGATCCCTGAGTGCCTTCCACTAGCTTTTACTGCCAATGTACTGGTTTGGACACAACCATGCCCTACATAGTTTAATAGTGCAATGACTGTCTGTCTGTCTGTCTCTCTGTCAATCTCTCTCTCTCTCTCTAGGTAGGCAAATAACCCGTTAACTGAAATGTTTGAGAAGTGCCAGCATATTGACAATTCCTTGGAGAGAAAAACGATGGTATTCTATGACCATTGAAGGCAAATGAGCTAAATGCCTTCTTCCCCATCTTGCTTATCCTTGTCACATTGGCATTCACTAAGTGTTTCTGGGTCAATTTCCATAGTTTTATCCCAGTTACTCAGTTACTGTTGCTGTGCAGTATTACAGCACATCCTGACATGCAATAGCACCTCTGATTGAAATAAGCTTTGAGCTCATTTGGTCCATCCATTCTGTGGCTCACTGAATGAGAAGGACAATCAATTAAATTTGTCATTATTAGTAGAGAAGGGGAAGTACCAAAAGTTGCATATGATTACAGAAAATATGTGCAGGAGTAGGCCATTCAGCTTTTAAAGCCTGCACTAATATTTACTGTATATTTCGCATACAAGTCAAGTCATGAAACCCCAAAAAAATCTCTCAAACATGGGGATCGGCTTATATGCTGGATATACCATAAAATCCTTAAAATGAGGCTGAGAAGGGGTGTGGGGTGGGGGGGGGGGGGGGAGTCAACATATGCCAGTCAAATTATACGCCAAAATATGTGGCAATATGATCTTCTTTCCATACCCATTGATCCATTAAGCCGTAAATGGCATGTCCAGCTTTCTTTTAAATACTGTATATCTAACAAAATGACCTCAACAATTTTCTGTGGGAGAAAGTTCTACACGTTCAAAACTCTCTGAGTGAAGAAGTTTCTCTTTGATGACTTACCCCTTCCCTGCAGACTATAGCCCGAAACACTGATCATCTTTTACTTCCTCTGGATTCTCTGTGCCCTGTTGAGTTTGCATCAGAGATGGCAAATTTTCTTGTTAAACTCCTTAGACAATTACCTCTTATTCTAGACATCCACAACCTCAAGAACATTCCTCCTGCATATACCTGTCAGAATGTTATGGGTTTCAATGGGATCCCCTTTCATTTTTCAAAATTCCAATGAATATCATCCTAGTCCATCCAGTCTTTCTTCGCAACATAGTCCTTTCATCACAGGAATCGGGGTTGGCGAACATGTCCTGTACTTCCTCTATAGCAAGAATGCAAGTTGCAACTCTAACTTCATGAGGAGCTGAGGCTTCCACACTGGAAATTTCCTGGGAAACAAACTGAAATCCACATTCTGCAAGTCTACTAGGAAATAAAGGCTACCCACTGGGAAGTTTTCAATTGGCCGATAGATCTGCTGGGTTTGATCAGAATAATCTGCATTGCCCTCTGGTTTCCAAGCCTTGCTCCCACAATTTAGTGAAGAGTGGACATCTCAGCAAAGTGTGGTGAGTGGAATCCATAGGGCGATACACAGGAAAGTTATGAAAAATTGGTGTGAACACAGATTTTTTTTCAAAGAACAGTTTGTAATATTTCAAAGGAAAAGTGCAGAAGATATTCCTGAAAAGTATAGTTAATACCCAGTATATAATATATTGGATAGAAATAACAGAATTCCTGCCATTAGCTTTCAACAGTAATGCAGCAAGGGTGGCTTCATCTGAACCTCTTAATAATTGTGAATGAGCAGAACCAAAATACACTCTCTGCAACTCCCATCTCAGCCATTCAGTGCTGGTGGCTACCCTTCTATATCCCAGTCAGGACCATATCTACTGCTCCCTCTCTATTTCAAAGCCAGAGTCGCCTGTTTTTCATTCAACTTAAAGGTGACATTTTTGAAGAATTTTTCCATCAAATTACTGCCAACACAGTCTAAACCAGGCAGAGTCCTGCTAGCTAGCAATTCTGCAAATTTTGAGGTGTCTACTAATCATCTGAATGAATACACACAGATGAACCACAGAAGATTAATTATGAACACTAACAAATTGGCTGGCAACACATATACTATAAAATCATTTTCATTGAATTTAAGGGTTAAACATTCTATCGCTTAAAGAGCCAACACCTTTATCCTGGGTGATAATAGCAAATACCAGAGGACACCTGATTTTATTTGAGTGGAGGAAAGTTTAGGGGAGACATCAGAGTTAAGATTTTTTGGTCAGACAGTGGTGGGTGCCTGGAATGTATTGCTGGGGGGGTGATGGTGGAGGTTGCTACAACAGGGTCATTCAAAGACTCTTTGGTAGGCACATGGATATAAGAAAAATAGAGGATTATGGGTATGAGAGAGGAAAAAATTAGATTGTTGTGGAGGTTTAAAAAGGTCAGCACAACATCATGGGCTGAAGGGTCTGTTCTGTGCTACAATGTTGTATGTTCTATGGGTAAAGTACTAAAAGACAAGAGGGTGGCTAATGTTGTTCTTTTATTAAAGAAGAGCTGCAAGGAAAAGCTTGGGAATAACAGAGTATTGAGCCTAACATCAGAGGAAGATAAGTCATTGGTGAGTATTCTGAGAGACAAGCTCTGTGTGCATTTGGAAAGGTAAGGATTGTCATTCTGTGTGGAAAATCATGTCTCAGATATTTGAAGAGGTGAGGAGTCAATAGGAATGATAAGGAAAGGAACTTATACATTGTTTACAAGGGTCGTTAGCAAAGTCCCACATGGTCAGCTGCGATGGAAGGTTAGAATACAAGGGACCAACTAGTGACAAAATTGGTTTGTGGAAGAAGTCAGAGGGTGGTAGTGGAGGGCTGTTTTAAGACTGAAGAAGTCAGAGGGTGGTCGTGGAGGGCTGTTTTAAGACTGAAGAAGTCAGAGGGTGGTAGTGGAGGGCTGTTTTAAGACTGAAGAAGTCAGAGGATGGTAGTGGAGAGCTGTTTTAAGACTGAAGAAGTCAGAGGGTGGTAGTGGAGGGCTGTTTTAAGACTGAAGAAGTCAGAGGGTGGTAGTGGAGGGCTGTTTTAAGACTGAAAGCCTGTGCAATTATTGCTGGGTCCACTGGACTTGTGTATTAATGATTAGGATGAGAATGTAACAAATTTGTGGATAACTACAAAATTGGTGGTATGGTGGACAGTGAAGAAGGCTGTCTTTGATTAAATTTTTAATTTTTAAAAAAGTTAGACATACAGCACAGGAGCAGGCTATTTCGGCCTAGTAATGCCATGCTGCCCAATTTACTCCCAATTAACCCACAACTCCCTGGGAAAACCCATGCAGACACGAGGAGAACATACAAACTCCTGACAGATAGCGCGGGATTCGAACTCTGGACCCGATCGCCGGTGCTGTAAAGGCGTTGCACTAACCACCACGCTGACCGTGCTGCAGGCTCTAGATTAATTGGGAAAGTGGGCCGAGAAATGAAAGATGGAATTTAACTCAGATAACAGTGAGGTGATGCAAAAGTAAAAACACAATGCTGGAGAAACTCAGTGGGTCAAACGTAACCCATGTTTTGGGCTTGAGCCCTAGTTTGTGAAGTTAGATCAGGGCAGGGCTTATATAGTAAAACAGCAGGGCGTAGGAGATTGTGTAAAACGGGAAGACTGAGGGGTGCAAGTACACAGGATTGAGTCTTGAAATTACCTATATAAATTTGTGGCAAGATACTTGAATAGTACTAAAATATAATCTTGAGAATACTGCTAAAATGATGCTCCCTGTGAAATCATTCATGTTTAGCACAGGAATAGTGAGGGTTACTCCTCTATTGCAGTGTCTCTAAGCTTGAGAGCACAGCATTTTTGTGTATTTTGAAATCCTAATTTCAATGAGAAAGCAACAAGAAAATCGTAAGCTGCATTAAGTTCACAAACTTCTGGAAACTATAGGATAAGCTAAGGATATAACCTCTTCTGTGATGAATCTGTCAGGGAGTGCATATGACTGAAGAACATACATTTCAAAAGGTTACACTGAACAATTCTCCCAAACGGATAAATTTCTGGCTGCTCGAAAAAACACAAATGTACTAATTGGAAGGGTTGAGGCACAAAAGACTGAAGATGTTGTAGTAAAAACATAGAAATGCTGGAGGAACTCAGCAGGTCTTGCAGTGTCAATAGGAGGTAAAGATATATAACTAACGTTTCAGCCTGAGCCCTTCTCCAAGGCATTGGAAGGGCTGCTGAGGTTGGGGAACTACACTGTGTTGGTGACACAGAGAGAAGTTTACTGTCCAGTTCACACCTGACCAGGAAATGACTCACAAAGATAAGTTTTGCAACATGGATAACATATTAAATTAAATTTTATTTACAGCACAGTAGAAGCAGATTCTGGCATTTAAGCTTGTGCCACCCACTTTCACCCAAATTAACCTACGACCCCGTATGTTTCAAAGGGTGTGTGGAAACCAGAGCAGCCAGAGGAAACCCACACAGACAAGGGGAGAACGAACAAACTCCTGGTTCGTTGGTGCTGTAACAACATTGCACTAACTGCTGTGCTAACCGAGCTGCCCTAATATTAATATTAATTTACCCTGGACAGTAAAACAATTTCAGAATCAAAAATGAAACAAAACGTAACAAGCTGGGGAATGACATACATTTGCTGACAAAGGCATGACTGTACTATTGGAGTCAGCATATTATACAATCTGACCCAGTTAGTTGAGCCAACCTTTTGTCATTCTTCTCCTGGCTGTGATCTTGTCATTTAACATATCCTCAGAGCAGTCTGCAACCAGTGCGGCTTTGTGTTTTTAAGTTGCATTTCCGAACTTTGCCCAAAGTTCTTTGAAATAAACTTTTATTTTATTGTTGTAGATTTCTATGTCGATCACATGGTGCAACTCCAGCATCAAGCCACCCACAGTGATATCACCCGACCTACATTGTTCTAGTGCGAAGGAGAAACAACAGCACTCCAGGTGCTGGAAAAAATACAACATTCCAGAGACTTCTCCACAGTGCTGGAGCACTTGGCATACAGAGGGATTTTCTTTCTTATGAACTACCCATTGTAAGTTTTTTTTTAAAGTTTTGCATCAAAGATCAATTCTCCTTTAAGATGGGAAAGAAAGAAACATGTTTGTAGTACATAACTTCATTGATGAAAAGCATTCTATCTGAGTAGCGTCTCTGTAAATCCATTCCAGGCACCTGTTTGTATTCAATCAACAATGCATGCCAGCTGGATATTTTTAACTTAAAACAACGAAAATTCATGTCAAGTTCCAAAATATGTCACTCATGCAACCCTTCATGATTATAGCATGTGTCACTGCTCTTCATTCTTATTATGGCAACTTTTAGGGAGAAGTTTCCAGAAAGTCTATTTCTTGGGACAGTTGCCTACCTGCGGCAGACATACAGCAGAAGTTCTTCCGATCTTTCTGTCATTTCTTTTGCTTAATAAAGACATTTGGTTAATTTACTGGCTATGTTCCAGTATGGTAGAAAGTAGTAATGATACAGCTGGGTGCTTTTAATTGAAGCAAATGTCTTCTCAACAGTAAATTTTAAACAGTAGGTCCTGATAAACTATTATAGTAAAATCCCCATTATCCAGAATTCAAGCAACCAGCAAAAATATCAAGGGAAATAAATAGGTTAAAAAATACAAAAGTTTAAAACTGGTGCCCCCTAGTGGTCATTTACCAATCACGCAACACACAATTTCAAGCAACCAGAAAATTAATTTATCTGACATCTACCAATTCCCTTAGATACCGGATACCAGGGGTTTTTACTGTATATTACAATACATGTCTGCCCATACTAACTCTTTCTTTTTGTTTTAAAGACATCACCTCATTTATTATGTAAATTGCCAAAGTGTCACACTGTAATTCCACCCTCTCCAAAAGGTGACAGCATAGATCATCAATATGACTAGGTTACAAAGGCTGTGGACCTAACCTTTTGTAATGGAAACACAGAGTGTTTATAGCGCAGAAGTCCATTTGGCAACTGAGCGTGTATTGGCTCAAATACATGAACATATTGGTTTGTATCCAGTCCCAATCCCCACCTGCTCCCCACAGTTCCACAAACCCTTTCCTTTCAGGTACTCAACCAGTTCTTTCTAAGCCTACAATTGAAGCCACCCAGCCATGTTTTACAGTCACTGTTTGCAAATCACCTTCATTCGGGTTTATTTTTCGATCTACTCTTGTTATTTCTTTCATGATATCATTCCAGGCTCCTCTGTTTCAAAGAGAAGTAGCTTCTCCAGTATCCACAAAATCAAAACCCTTCTCTAGTGTCTGCAGAACAAAACGTCTTCTGCAGTATCCACAAAACCAAACTCCTCCAGTGTCCACAAAACCAAGCCCCTTCTCCAGTATCTGTGGAGCCAAACCCCTTCTCCAGTATCCACAGAAGCAACTCCCTTCTCCATTCTTTTCACAGAACCAAAACCATTCCCTATTCTATCCACAGAACCAAAACTCTTTCCCACTCTATTTACAGAATCAAAACCAATCTATCCACAGAACACAAATCTCTTATCCTTAGAATAATTTTCACATATTTCTTTTGCACACTCTGTAAGGTGTTCACAATTTCCCTAAAATACACCAGCCAAACAGGAAACCACATTCCAGTGGTGACTAAACCAGTGTTTTATAAAGGTTCATGATGACTCATCCAAAAAGTCATGAGACATAGGATCGGTGGAAAATTATCTGTATGGATAAAAAAATAGCTTGTTGGAAGAAAGCAGATATTAGCAGTGGAAGGAAAGTATTCTGCCTGGAGATCAGTGGTTAGTGGAGTGCTGCAGGGATCTGTTCTGGGATCCTGGCTCTGTGATTTTTATAAATGAACTGGATGAAGAGGTGGAAGGATGGGTCAGTAAGTTTGCGGATAACACAAAGGTTGGAGGAGTTGTAGATGAAGCTGAATGTAGTCGAAGGTTACAAGAGGATATGGACAGGATGCAGAGTTGTACAGAAAAGTGACAGATGGATTTCAATCCAGGTAAATGTGAGGTGATGCATTTGGGAAGGACTAACCAGAAGGCTGAGTACAGGGTTAAAAGTGTGGATGAACAGAGGGATCTTGGGGTGCAAATCCGTACATCCCTCACAGGTTAATAGGATAGTTCAGAAGGCCTATGGGATGCTAGGCTTCATTAATAGGGGGACTGAGTTCAGGTCATGTTGCAAATCTACAAATCTCTGGTAAGACCACACTTAAAAGTATTGGGTTCAGTTCTGATCATCTCATTATAGGAAGGATGTGGAAGCTATGGAGAGGGTGCAGAGGAGGTTTACCAGAATTTTACCTAGATTGGGAAACAAGTCTTATAAGCAAGGTCATCAGAGCTGGGACTTTTTTCTCTTTGGAACATAGAAGGATGAGAGGGGACTTGATAGAGGTCTACATGATAATGAGAGGCATTGACAGGGTGGACATCCAGCACTTATTTCCTAGGGCAAGATCAACATACATTAGAGGACATATGCACAGAGTGAAGTGAGGGAAGTTTAGGGGCGACATCAGGGGTAAGTTTTTTTTTACACAGAGAGTTGTGGGTGCCTGGAATGTCTTGCAGGGAATGGTGGTGGAAGCTGAAACATTGGGGGCATTTAAGAGTTGCTTAGCAGACACATGGATGAAAGAAAAATAGAGGGTAATCGGGGGTGGGGGGGGGGGTTTAGTTCTTTTTTAGGAAGTGATATAAGGGTCGGCACTATATTGAGGACTGAAGGGCCTGTACTTTGCTGTATTGTTCTATGTTCAATGACTTTCTTGCTCTTGTACTTCTTTGCTTCTTACTTATAATGCCCAGAATCCTGTACAATTTTAACCTGCCCTCTTACTTTAAATGAATGATGTATTTGCACCACCAACTGTTTCTGTTTATACCTCTTTTAGATTTATGTCCTCCAAATTATATTGCCACCCTCCCATCTGAGCTCCTGACACTCCAACCGCGGACTTACCAGCCTGTCCTGGCCATTCAAGCTCCCGATGCCTTGAACAATGGATGCACTTACCGAGGTCAAAAGTTTGACCCATGTAAGACTCAAACCACCCCCCTCCCCTCCTCACTCCACCCCTTTATGGCCCAAAAAAGTGGTCTAAAAAATTCAATGATTACACGAGTATAAAAGGTATATTATTATTCTCCTCAGAGTATATCATTCAGCTGTAGATTTGGAAATTGCGGCCTATCCAGACAAATGCAAATCACTGAGAGCACAGTTGTATGTATCCTTCTCACTGCCCTTCACAGCTGGAATAGGCAAACACTGCAGATGCTCAGAATCTGAAATTAAAAATGCTGGGAATATTATGCATCTACACAGAGTTAATGTTTCATATCATGTCTCTTTGATAGAGGGGGATGCAGGTGAACAGACAGAAGCAGCTACAGCTTTAGAAACCTGCTAATCACTTTAAAAACAGCAAAGGATGCAAAGACCTTCATGTAATCAGCAACATCTGTTATGAAAATGGACTTGAAAGACTTATTGTAACATGAGGATATGTGCTTCTGGTGAGCTAATGACTTTAACAGTGCACACCATTCATTGCACCTAGTCTCTAACATACCCAATACCAACATTATCCTCTGATATGTAAAAACAAAAGACACCAAAGTCCTTTTTGTTGCCTAATGACAGTTTCATAAATTTCAAATACTGGTACATGTTTTCTGCCTTGTGAGCGAGACATGTGTTTGTTTGTAAAATTAATTGTAATTCTCTGTTGGGATTTTAGATATGATGCTTTAATTGCAGTGAATAAAGAAATATATTCCCGTCACGTTCGATAATTTTGAAGTTGAAAAAGTGATGAAAATTTTTGATGATGAGACAGATGTTTGAACCACTGAGTTTAAAATGCATTGCGATTTGATTTTCAGTTTCCAAGACAATTGCAGTGAATCGATAAATTTGTTTAAAGTTTATTTGATTTTTAAATTTTATTTACAGCACAAAGAAACTGTATCGGGCCATTTAAACCCAAGCTGCCCAATTTCTCCCAAATTAACATACGACCCCACACGTTTTGGAAGGTGGAAGGAAACTGGAGCACCTGAGGATAAACCCACGCAGGAACAGGGAGAAATGCAAAGTCTTTACAGGCAACGCCGGGTTCAAATCCGGGGCACACCAATTTAAAACTTCTGTATTTTTTTTACCTATTTATTTTCCGCAATGTTCTTGCCGATTGCTTGAATTCCGGATAACAGGGGTTTTACCGTACAAACTAAATGATCACACGAGAGAATAAAAATAGCAAGATAGATAAATGTTCACTGTGACAATTAGTACAAAAAATGGTGTTACAATAAATAGCGCAGAGCGATCTTTAGTGGTCCTGGAGTAGCGTGATGGTTAGGATAGTACAGGGAGGTTGAAGAGGCTGAGGGCGTTAGATCTCTGTAAATTGTACTCTTTACATGTTTGTATGAATGTGAGAGATAACTTATTAGTTGGTTTGCAGAATGCACATGGTGCACTGAAGAACCAGGATTAAACTGAATGAGATGCATTATGACAGACAAAATTTAAATAAATTCTTCTCTTGCTGAATCACTTTCTTTATTTATGAAGGGACATTACTTTGAGAGTATTGTAAAGACTGTGCCTTTAAGGCTGATTGCGAGTGCCAGTAAAATTGGCTCCTGCACACACTGATGCAACAAGTGCCATGGGGCACTTGCCAGAAAGAGACAGTGCCGAACTCTGCTGCAAGTTTGATAGGACTGCCAAGGGTTTGCAGTGGAATGGACAGTGCGACCATTATTCTCGGGTAGGAAGTCAATGAATACTGGGTTAGATGTTCTGGCTCTTTGTCCAACCAGCAAGTCTGCACTCATGATATAAGCCATTGAGATATTTGCTGATGCCAAATAAGTGCTGGAGTATTGGCCAAGGGCTGCATTGACTTCAAGACATGCAGTTGAAACTGACTTCAGTGGAATCCAACATGCAGGGGGTGGGGTTAGCACAAATGGCAGGCCAAACTTTTGCAGTGTTTAACGATAGAGTCCAAAGATGAATTTCTCCCCATACTCTCACTTGGATTGGCTGCTTTTAAGGGCAACTGCTTTGAGAAATATTAGTGAGCTGGAAATCCTAACACTGAGAGCAGAGCATCTGTACAAGAAATGCCCTCCCATCCTGTAAACATTAGCATTCTTCATTTTAATCAGCAACATTTTATAAAAAGAATCCTGATTTCATCTATCAAAATGTTAAAATTATCACTTGCATTTAATAACCAATGTTGCAACTGTGCAACCCAGTTGCCATTGGATTCAGGCTTTGAATCATGATAAAAACTTCATCCATTCAGTATTCACTCAAAGCAATGGAGTATAATCTGTGCAAAAGAAACTTCACTCAGCAAGGTTAATCCAAGGACAACCTATGTTCAAACCTTGAGACACACAAAACTTCAGTACTTTTCCATGTTATGCATGAAATGTGCTGCAGGGTGAACAGATGTACTGCCGCTATTCCATCAAACTTACGCTTGATTGGCGTGAATGCACCGAGTGGAAGTTGGCATGCTCACATGGCACATGGTGCACTGAAAAACCAGAATTAAACACAGTCCACTGAACTCTGCAGATAAATATTGCACACACTTTAGGTGGACAGACATTTAAAGGGGATGCCACTCCATTTCTCCACCTGTAATTCAGATTGGCCACGGTAAATGCTTGTGAAAAGAGCATTCAAACCTCACAGCAAATAATTACATTGTGTGAAAGCTTAGTAAATGTGGGTGAAGTTCAGTACTCAGTTTCATAAGATTAGAACATATTAAAGTAATCAGTCTAACATCTCACTGAATTATGCAGCATGGAAACATGCCCTTGCCCGGCCAAGCTGCCTATCTAAGATAATCCCATCTGTCTATGTTTGGCCCATACCCCTCTAAACTTAATAAAATAAAAACAGTATCATATAACATGAAGTTACTTTTGTTTTCTGTGAGGCACCAGCAGAAATTGTTTGAAGTGCCACTTACAGCCAGAGAAAGAGAAGGAAAAGAGAGATCTCCCCCAGAGTCACCGAATGCCCATGCATTTGCCTCTTGCGCTCCCACTGCCACACAGAGTCCAGTCCAAACTATCCCGAGCTCCAGATCCAAACCTCCAATATAATTAGAAACCCTTCAGCATGGCCCCCTCTTGCATCCCGGTTCTGATACCTAGCAAATTTTCAACCAGTCCCTAGCAGTCCGTAACCTGGTGCGCGTCCCTTGACTGCACTCTCCAGCAGGTCACATCCTCCATGGATTCCTCATGTTGAGACAGTAGCAGTGCACCACCTGTGTGGGTCCTTCAGCTGCAGAACCCCTCAATGGTCCAGTGCAATGGTCAGCGTCCTGTTGGTTGTCTTCTCTGCTTCTCCTTCTCAGATGGGGTGGGGGGGGGTCCTCCTTATTTTCTGGTGCCCTGCAGCAGTCCTCCATTTCCCCAGTGTCTGTAAACCCTCATAGCTGCTGCCAATCATAAGGACGCAGACCCTGAAGTCATGGAATTTTAAATAAGACTACCAGTTCCTATGGTAGTTTATTCCATATAACCAAATTTGTCCTCAGAATCTTTCCCTCTCCATTTCAAAGTTATGTCCTTGCATCCTTCCTACAATATGGCAATCAGAACTGCAGACAACACCCAAGTATGGTCTCACCATCATTTTGTATTTTATTGTCCCACTTCATGTACTCAATGTCATTTTCCATTTGCATTTTTCATCACCCTGTCTACCTCTGTTGCCACTATCACAAAAAATGTACTTGTTACCTGTAAAATACAACATTCCCCAGTGTCTTGCACTTCAATGTGCAAGTCTTGACATGGTTCAATTTCCCCAAGTGGATTACATCACAGAGTTAAATTCCATCAGCCATTCCTTTTCCCAGTTTCCCAGCTGATTAATATCCTTTTGTAACCTTACACAACCATCTTCACTGTCCAAATGTTTGTGTAATCTGCAAATTTACTAATCATCCCACTTACATTGTTATCCAGATCATTAATATAGATGACACACAACAGCGGATTTAACGCAGCTCCCCACAGCACTGGTCATAAGCCTCCAAACTGAAAAGCAATCCTTCACTACCACTCTCCACTCCAAACCACCATCAATGTTGTATCTAGTTGGCGAATTCACCCTGTTTCCATGTGTTCTAATTTAAATTTAAATTTTAAATTTTAAATTTAGACATACAGCATGGTAACAGGCCATTTCGGCACACGAGTCTGTGTCACTCAATTACATCCAATTAACCTTCATCCCTGGTACATTTTAAATGGTGGGATGAAACTGGAGCCCCCAGGGAAAACCCATGCAGACACGGGGAGGACACACAAATTCCTTACAGACAACACGGGATTCAAACTGTGGTCCTGATCGCTGGCACTGTAATGCCCAGGGGCGTAGCCAGGTTCTAACGTTAGGGGAGAGAGCACAGAAGAAAGGTGCCACGACACATGCCGGATAGTGAATCAATGGTTGAATGGTGGGCTGCACTGATTTATTAGTGGCCTCTTGGGGGAGGTGGTTGACAGCGGTGGAGGAGTGGTGGGGTGGGGGGGGGGGGGTGGGTGGGAATAGTGCCACTTTTGAAAAACGTGCTCAGGCTCCCCCTGCACCCCCTAGCTACGCCAACCGTGCTGCTCAAATGTTCTGAAACACCTACAATACAGGACCCTTATAATCAAGTGGTTTTCAACCTTTTATTTTACCCATATACCACATTAAGTCATCCTTTTGTAACCACAGAGCACCTATGGCATCCTATGGTAACCACAGAGCATCGAAGGCATCCTATGCCTTGTGAGTGGAAACAAAAGTTTGAAAATCTCTGTGGTAGTCCATTTAGATGATGTCTAACAATATGCCTTTGTCATTCCTCTTGGTCACTTGTTCAAAGAAAAACTCAATCAAATTCATGAGACATGATTTTCAAAGCTCAAAGCCTTTCTCTAATCAGGCTATGCCTTTTCAAATGCAAATAAATCATCTTAGAATCAAAATATATCCATGTGAAATAGACATCCATGGTTGCTAAGTGACCATAAATATTCTGCATCTTATAAAAAACATGCACTTACATCAATATTAAGATGATTCTAGTGTGGGTACTTAACATTTCTTCCTTTCCATATGAATTGCCTGCATTTAACAGCATGTACCATAGTTGTACCGAAAGATATCCCAATCAAATTATTATTGTTTTCATCAGAATGTGTAGTCATATTTAGAGAAAAAGTGGCTAACTGTACTTATTAATTGAGCCAGCTGGTTGTACAGAAGAGACAGCTTGGCTCATCCAGAAATTAACAGAACGTTAATACCTCACCTTGCCATGAAAGAATGGAGGGCTCTGTGAATGTTGAAGGAACACAGCTTGAGAAGTGAGAGGAAGAGTGAGGGAGGTTGTCAATGTTTTAACCATATTTTTTTCTTCTTTGCATCTCCCTATGGTCACTCTGTGAATAGGTCAAATTACAAGATCAACATCCCCATGACCCACTGCAAGTACTCACATCCATGGATTTGCAGATTGCCAATGGTAACAGAATTTACAATCTAAATTTCTGCAAATGGAAGTTCTTCTTCTGCTTGGACAGATGTGATGGTACCCCAAGTTTTGTCAATACCTAATTAAGCATAAAACCCCAATCGCTCAATTTCACTTTTCTGGATTCCAGGTCAAGAGGGCATAAGTTCAGGATAAAATGGTGACAATTTAAAACAGAGCCACGGAAAAATGTATTTAGTCAGTGGGTTGTGAGTCTGTGGAACTTGTTGCCACAGGCAACTGTGGAAGCGAGGTCATTGGGTGTATTTAAGGCAGAGATTGACAGGCATTTGATTAGTCAGGGCATCTAGGGTTACGGGGAGGAAGCCGGGGAGTGGGGTTGAGTGGGAGGATGATTAGAATGGCAGAGCCGACTCAATGGGACAATGAGCCTATTTCTGCTCCTATATCTTGTGATGATCCTTCCTAGTCCACTTCTCATCTGCTGGCCCATATGTTACGCTTTCCCCTTTCCACTTTATATTGGTCACCTTCCCTCTCCATTCTGATGCAGTGTCTCAACTCAAAACCTTTCCCACCTCCCTCACCACCACAGATGCTGCATGATGCTCTAAATTTCTCCAGCAGTTTGTTTGACCGCTCCAGATTCCAGCATCTGCAGTTTCTTGTGTCTTCCACACAACTTTTAACGTTGAGCTGGAGTGTTCGAGGGAAACCTCAAAAGAGAAGCCAAGCATTAGTAATCCCACAATGCGTGAGAGTTTAAATCTCACCTATCATGGTTTTATGACCATGAGATTAGATAGTGTTCAATATACTCTTGCATTCTAATATTTCCAAAAATATAAATTCAAATTATCACTGCTCTTTGTTGAGAGATTATGGTCATTCATGACAAGAATAGTTTGAGTAGAGATTTATCACTTAATCTCAGTGATGAACGAATTTCCTCACTTCAGAAATGACTGTGATTTAATTTTTCCAAATGTGTGTTAAGGCACATGGGAATGGCTTTATATGTCTGCAGCCTGAATAATTTATTCTGTGGTTTCTGTCGTTCCTGTTCAAGGACACAAATGGCAGATTTACAGTGAGCTAGCCAACATTAAAGAACAGAGATCATGACCCAAATTTGTTGCACCTGGACAATTTTTTTTTACTAATAAGACCTGGGAATTCCTCATCTGGCAATCAGCTTTAATTTTGTGTTCAGTTCCAGAGACCTACAGGTTGACACATTAGAGAATCTGCCACCTTCCCTGGCAATAGTACGGCTTCACTTGGCAATAGTGTTAAGAATTCTTGGCAAAAATTAATGATCTAGAGAAGGCTGGCAGAAACAAAAGCTGGATGTTTGTGTTTTTACAGGGTGCCAGGCACTGCGACCTGTGGAGGTTGGTTCCAGCTTCCTACACAACAATAGTCAAGTAAGCAGTGGCATGAACACAGAGATATTTTCTCACGGCAAGTCACTCTTTGTTAATGCCTGAAACAAGTTCAGTGAAATGTTTGACTTTCAGTTACCTAATTCAGTTACATGCATGGTTATGCGCTTTAGCAACCGTAATTTCCGCCACATACAATGAGATCCCACCACCAATCACACCTTCCTCTCTCTTCTCCTCTCCACCTTCTGCAGGGACCACTCCCTCTGTGACTCCCTTGTCCACTCCTCCATTCTCACCAATTGCCCCCTTGGTACCTACCCCTTTGACAGCAGGAAATGCTACACGCGCCCACGCCTCCTCCCTCCCCATAATTTGGGGCCACAAATAGTTCATTCAAGTGAAGCAGTGCTATCTATGGCATCCAGAGCTCCTGTTGTGGCCTCTCCTCTACATCGGAGAGACTGGACACAGACAGGGAGATTGCCTCATTAAGCACCTTCACTCTGTCTGCTGTAATAGAGGGGATTTCCCAGTGGCAATCAATTTCAATTTCCTGGCCCATTCTCATGCTGACATGTCTGTCCATGGTCTAATGCAATTCCCAACTGATAACACATGAAAATTGGAGGAACCACACCTCCTTTTCCATCTGGACACCTTCCAACCAGATGGCATTAGCATTGACTTTTCCTTTTCTGTTAAGCACACCCCCCACCCTGTCTCTCCCTTTCCCTATCCCCATGTCTCCTTTCCTTTTGCATTCACAGAGCTACTCCCTCCCCCAATCAATTATCAGCCCTTTTCTACTGCCTCCTATCCATTCCCACCTATGGCCCCTTGCCTGTACCTATGGCCTGTGCTCCTCCCCCTGGCCTTCTCCCCTTTTCTCCCTGCCTTTTTATTCAGGTGCCTGCCTACTGTTTTCCTCATACCTTGAAGTGAGGTTCAAAACATTGATTATATATCTTTATCCCCTACAGACGCTGTGAGTTTCTCCAGTAATTTTTTTTGTATAAACTACGATCCCAGTGATTTTCTTGTTTCTGTTATTTGCAACCATATATTCCAGTTTCTAAAAGGGGGAATTTCCACTGCAGAAGTCTTGAATCAATTAAACACATGGGGAAATGCTCATTGTGGCCCTCTGAGAACAGGTAGGGAGTACTTGGGCACTTGCAATAAATACTTATTTTAACTCTTCGAATTTCCTTTGAATGGTTATGGTTTAGGTCTTTATTAGTTCTGACCCTCTTGGGGGAAAAGGGTATTTTTGTTTGTTGTTTTATGTTGCAGGTACCATCTCCTTATTGTCTTATTTAGGAAAGATTTCCTATGAGAAACATTTTATTATTTTGTGTTTAACTGCCTTTCTGTTCAGCTATCTTACCCCCACCCATCCCCCCCCCCAATGAAGACACATTCATAAACCAAAGAAAAACAATCAATCAGTTTTTCCCTCCTGAGTGCAGTGAGAGACTGTCATTTCAATGTGTTCACAGGAATCCCAACCATCATTAAAACAAATAGTTTTTGTATTCCCATGGCTGAGCTCTTTCAGTTGGTCCGTTCTGTTTCCCCAACCACATTGCCAATACTGTATTATGTCAGCTGTGATCCTGCAGCAAGCTCCCTGGACCCTTCTCGTGCTCTTCACTTCTGTTCTACCGATCACCACCCCTAACAATCTTCTTCCCTTTCCAGCTGCTCATATCCTCCGTCAAGCAAGAAGATTTAGAAAAACAATCTTATGTTGTAAAATAAATTTCAAAAAGTAGCTTGGAATATTTGAGATTAATGAGTGGGGAAATTTTAATTTTGTTGTCTGTGGAATTTTCTGAGGAGACAGATAAAGTAATTTTAAAAAAAGCTGATTTCCAAATGATTATGCATCTTGCAATGGCAAGTCTAAACAGTTAAATACTTTCCATGGATAAAACCATTCGTGATCATTTTCATTCATTTCACTGAATGAAGGCTTGGTTCTGTCTGGTTGACCAACATACAGTACAACTCCGATTATCTGAAATCGGATTCTTCAAAACCCTCGTTTATCCAAATTTTTTTTAAACATTTCGGATAAATGAGGATATCCAAAAAAAATCAAAAATCCTCAGTTATCTGCAATTTTTTCGTAGCCAAACTGACTTCACAGGTTGAAAAAAATTTCACCCGATGTGAAATTAGAACGACGATTGTCCTCATTTCAAGTACCTCCCTCCCCTCTCTCTTTCCATTTCTTTTTTACCTTTCCCTATTGACTTTTCTCTCCAACTCTCCCTCTCAAACTGCACATCACTGTCTCCCAGCTGCAAGCGGTTGGAAGAAACCTTTGTCCCGGCATCATCAAAGAGAGCGGCCTCTCAGCCAGAAGCAGGACCTTGGGCTCAGTGGTGTCCCCTCCCCTTCACTCCCTCCTCATGTCACCAGATGCCGACTCTGAACCCCCCCCTCGACCTATGGTATGAGTGTATGGTAGGCCAAGGGGAGGATTCGGAGTTGGGACTTCAGCAACCGGGGAGACAGGAAACCGGCAACTCGCCAGTGGGTATTCCACTGGCCCGGGAAACTTTCCCGGGGATGAATGGTGCCGGTGGGTTCATGTCGGGGATTGGCAATGGCTGCTGGGAGGTCTCGGGAATCAGCGGTGGCCAGCATTTTTTTTGGTGAGATTAAACATTATTTTAATGCACATTGATACAAGCGATTTGCTGTTGCTACTGGACTATTTTTTTTTAAATGACCACTTATCCAAAAAAACAGTTTATCTGACATGGTCCTGACCATGTCAGATAATTGGAGTTGTTCTGTACTTACTTGTTTCAGTTGGTACCATTGATACTAACACACCTCTATAGTGTAATTTGAATGTGTTGCTGCCATTTCTGTATCATGCCCCTAAACATCTGTAAAATTTCTTGATGACAGTTACTAAATACCACAAAATTTCAACGACAGCAGTTTCAAATTACTATGGAAGGCAACTTTATAATAAGTCTGTGGGGCTCTGCTTCTATGTGTTTGATCTGATCAAGGATTATTATTTTTCTTAATTTGTTTTCAAATTCAACAACATTAGTTCTAGATCCCTAATAGAAGTTAAGGCAACTGAGGAGCAATTGATATTATGACTTGTAACAGATTAAATAACTTGTCACAAATTAATGACAGATCACTGAGTCATCGGCTTATGCAGTATGGAAACAGGCGCTTTGGCTCAACTTGCCCAGGCCCTTCTAAACCGGTCCCTATGCCTGCGGTAGGTATCTTAGTGTACATGGTTATTCTTCAATCTTCATTCATCAATCTGCAAATTCACCACCAGCCCTCATTTCAACCTTCAGTACTTCTAACAATTCTCTAGCTCTATTTAGTGGTGCAAACTTTAACAAATTTTGCTACCCTGATATCCTTTCATGTTTTTCCCAGCTGCATATATTTCGTTTTTCTTCTCTTAAAAAGTACTAATAATGTCTATTTTGATTATTTCCAGGAAAATGTGCTATTCTTTGAAGACTTTTCCAGAAAATATTTTACCTCACTTCTTTTCTCCATAATCATGCTCTTGAAAACATTAATGACTTTTTGATGGATACCCAAATCAATAGAACAGCTTTCTCCGTTTGCCCCATGAAACCTCATGTAATCTTGAGACATTTTATCGAATCTCAATTCTAGTTTCCCTACTCCAAGAGTGCCAAATGTCTCCACATGACTACCCTTCCTGTTTTTTGGCACCACAGATAAGTAATGTAGTAGAACCAGATGTTCAATCTACAGCACCGCGCTCCTACAAAACTACACATTAAACTCCCTCCAAGGCTTGACCATTGCCTTTTTAAATTATTGAAATTTCTTTGCTATTGTGCTGAACACTATTTATTAAACCTTTTACTGACTTTAGCTTGCACATAAATGGATGTGGGAAGGTTTTAACTCTGGGATAATTGATTGGAGTGAGGAAAATTGCCAGAGAGATATAACAGCACTTTTTAAAATAATGTAGTTTCATGTAACAAATGGTTACATGCTGTTTGGAGTACACGAGTGATTTAATGTATTCACTAGCAGTGAAGATTGGGGCTACAACTCTGCAATTTTCCCTCATACATAATTTTTCCTTCCAGAATATAAAAGCTCACACTTCAGCACATTGCATTAAATCTGACATCTACTCGTTCACCAGTAAATCATTTAACAATGCTCTCCCTTTTTTGTAAAACTTTTATATTTGTGTTACCCAAAATATTTACACGGAATTCCTGTGCCAAACTCTATTTATTGGTAGATAACTAATGAAAAAAAAAACCATCGGATTCAGTACCGAACTACTTTACTTGCAACCCTTCTCTTTTATAATAATGTACATGTTTCCTGCCAGTCACATTTTTATTTGTGTTTGCAAGCTTGCACCTGCAAGTCTCGCGTGAAAAGTTTTTCTCTGTAGCTTCTGAGAATTCTATTCCACCCGTGTTCCTTTTATGAGCGCATTAGAGTCTTCTTCAAAAGAATGCTGCTAAAACTGTCAAACACAATAGGTTGTAGATTGGTTGTGATAGAGCGATCTTGGCTGTCGTTTATTCTCTGATTAATCTTTAAATACTCAATCATTTTATGGTAAATTAAAATTGCACCTACATTTAACCATAACCATAACCATATAACCATTTACGGAGTGGAAACAGGTGATGATGTCTATCCAGTCTGTCATTATCTAGTTTAACCATCAAGAATAGGAGCCAACCAACAAAGATGAAAACAAGTTCAATTTGCTCTTTTATCCCAGTCACTAGCGAAGTTTCTATTTTCAGTATCATATAAGAAATCACTTGTGGCAGGTAACCAGAAGCTTAATTTTCCAGCGATTCACAATCAATGCATGGAAAATGAAGCCAGGGTATGTTTACCGTAGGGACAGAGGAAAATAAAGGCACAGCTGTCCTTCTTGTCCTCTTCATCTCAAAGCTGCTGGCTCCATATGGCACTGGTGAATTCTGAACGGGGTCAGGGGGATTGCGGCTGAACTGCTTGAGTAAATTCTATCTGTAGTCAAAACAAAACATGAAGAGATGAGGGAGAAAAATATGGCTTCATCTCCTGCAGAGGAAAGGAACGCCAGTGCCATGAGCTCCAAAACAGTTTCCATAGTGTTTTTCATTCGGGAATTACAAAAACATAAAAAAGAAACATCCAAAACGCTCAAAAACTTGGACAAGATTGACCTGTAATGTTTAAACCTACAAAAGCCATTACAATTGATTAATACATTCCAAATACAACCAAATTAGAAAGTGTGGCTGCTGCTTCATTGAAATGCACTAGTTAAGAAATTACCAACTAGCTTTTGTTACATCCTATCTATTTAAATGACTGGGTATAAATTTAAAGATTTCCTAAATTGCAATATTCCAAGTTAATAACCCATTTCCAAAATTGAAGTTTAGGTCAAGTCTTTTAGAATCAGAATTTATTGTCATGACCAGATCACAAAATTTGTTGGTTTTTTTTGCAGCATCAAATAGCAAACATTTATCTGGAAGTCAGCCTGAAGAAAACTGAGGTCCTCAATTCGCCAGCTCCCCACCATGACTACCAGCCCCCTCACATCTCCATCGGGCACACAAAACTCAAAACGATCAACCAGTTTACCTATCTCGGCTGCACCATTTCATCTGATGCAAGGATCGACAATGAGATAGACCACAGACTCGCCAAGGCAAACAGCACCTTTGGAAGACTACACAAAAGAGTCTGGAAAAACAACCAACTGAAAAAATTATGAAATAAATAGAAATAGTGCTAGAAAAAAAAGATAACGTAAGGTCGTGTATATGGTTCTTTGATCATTCAGAAATCTGAAGGCACAGGGGATAATCTGTCCTTGTGTGTCGTCTTCGGACTCCTGTGCCTTTTTCCCGATGGTAGTAGAGTGAAGAGGGTGTGGCCTTGGTGGTGGGGGTCCTGAGGATAGAGGCTCTTGTAGATGTCCTCAATGGAGAGAAGAATGGTGCCCGTGATGTCGCAGGCTGAGAGAAGAGAGAGAGATTCAATTTATTGTCATTGTCTAGTAAAACTAGCAACAAAATATCACAGATCTCAGTATCCTGAGAGTTGGTACCTCCATTGCAGACAGTGATGCAACCAGTGAGATGCTCTCCACGATACACCTGTAAAAGTTTTTGAGTCTTCGGTGACATACCAAATCTCTTCAAACTCCTCACAAAGTATAGCCACTGGCAAGCCTTCTTCGTGATTAGATCGACATGGAGGATCCAGGAAAAATCTTCAGAGATGTTAACACCCATGAATTTGAAGTTCTTGACCCTCTCCATTGCCGACCTCTTGATGAGGGTTGGTTTGTGTTCCTCTTGATTTCCTCCTGTAGTCCATATACTTCTCCTTGGTTCTGGTAACGATGAGTGCAAGGCTATTGTTGTGACACCACTCAACTGGCTGATCTGTCTCCCTGCTGTACGCTTCCTTTATTGCCGTCTTTGATTCTGCTGACAACCGTGGTGTCATTGGCAAATTTTTAGATTCCATTGGCATTGTGCCTGGCCTCGCAGTCATGGGTGTATAGTGAGTAGAGAAGTGGGCTAAGCAGACATCCTTGAGGTGCACCTGTTGATAGTCAGTAAAGATGAGTTGATTCCAATTCATACTGACTGGTCTTCTGATGCAGAAGGGGTGTAGAGCCCCAGGGTTTGGTGCTTATTGAAGGAATAATGGTGTTGTTGAGCTGTAGTTGATAATGAACAGCTGTACATAGGAGTTGCTGTTATCTAGGTAATTCAGAGCTGAGAGGAGATCCAGTGATATTGCATCAGCTGTGGAGCAATTAGGGCAGTAGGCAAATTCCAATGGGTCCTGTCCTTTATTAGGAATGTGTTAATTCTGGCCATGACCAATCTCCCAAAGCATTTCATCACATTAAATGTGAGAGCTACTGCACAATAGTTGTTGAGGCAGCTCACTCTGATCTTCCTGGGCTTCGGGATGATTGATGATCTTTCGAAGCAGGTGGGAACCACCAACAGCAGCAGTGAGAGACTGAACTGTCTGTGAACATTCCAGCTAGTTTGTTTGGGACAGAGTTTCAGTACCCTGTCAGATACACTGTCAGGGCCTGATGCCTTGCAGGGGTTCACCCTCTTGAATGATGTTCTGACGTCAGCCTTGGAGACATATATCGCAGGATCATCAGCCTTTGCAGGGATTCTCGTGGGCACTGTTGAGTTCTTCTTCTCAAAGTGTTCAACTAATCGGATAATGAAGCATTACAGCCATCTATGGTGTTTAACTGCTCTTTGCAGGATGTGATGATCTGCAAGCTCTGCTGTAGCTGGTATTGGTCTCTCTCTCTAGCTTCCTCCGGAATGCTTTCTAGCCTTCCACAGGTCGTATCTGGACTCTTTGTAGAGATTTATTGTCATGTAATAATACATTTAGCTGATACACATGATATACTTTTGCCTGCTGTAAAGCAGAAATAGAGTTGTCATTAGTATTACCTGCTGCCTCTTACAGTATGAGAGAAGGAGAAGCAAAAGAATCCCTTCTGGGTCATTGAGTGCTCATGGATTCACCTCCAGTGCTCCAGCAGCCTCTGCACCCACACAGACTCTGATTTGTATCTATTAAAATTCTATTAAAACCTGTTGAATTTAATTTTGAAGCAGACTACAATACAGGTCTGTTGCACCCCTTCAAACACTTGCTGAATTCTCAAATCAGTTAAAATAGATCCTCTGTAATGTTCTCCATGATTTGGAAACTAGTTGAATGGCCTCATCTTTTACTCTGTTAATGGAAAATGTAACACCAGTTTGCGCAATCTTTATGTATAATCTTGCAGCTTGATATCATTCAGGTATATCTACACTTCACTCTCTTCCTGAAGTGTGGCTCCCAAAGCTGCTTGTGGTAGACCAAGTGTGTTTTAACTAGCTATTGTATGCAACCCCCCTCACATTTCCATCGGGCAAACAAAACTCAAAACGGTCAACCAGTTTACCTATCTCGGCTGCACCATTTCATCGGATGCAAGGATCGACAACGAGATAGACAACAGACTCGCCAAGGCAAATAGCGCCTTTGGAAGACTACACAAAAGAGTCTGAAAAACCTCACAAAGATTAGCGTATACAGAGCCGTTGTCATACCCACACTCCTGTTCGGCTCTGAATCATGGGTCCTTTACCGGCATCACCTACGGCTCCTAGAACGCTTCCACCAGTGCTGTCTCCGCTCCATCCTCAACATTCATTGGAGCAACTTCATCTCCAAGCTCATTTCTGAGTAGCCTAACATAACTTTTTCCAATGAGGAATCTTCAACCTAAATATTAGAACACTCGTCTTGACAACCAGGGGTCATGGGTTTGTTCCTTGCTGGGGCCTCATTTCTGTGAGGGGTGTTACAAGCCCACAGGACCCCAAAACCCAGCAGCAATAGATATTCACCAAGAGAAATGGTTCCTTAAACAAAAGTTACTTTTAATTATCCTTAAACATGAAAATAGAAATTTAACTTATCATTATTGACTTACTTAACCTAACTTAATCCCCTTCTAATTCTAATCCACGCTGCTGAAGATCAAACTGTGCTGGGTAGGTCACGTCTCCAGAATGGAGGACCATCGCCTTCCCAAGATCATGTTATATGGCGAGCTCTCCACTGGCAACCGAGACAGAGGTGCACCAAAGAAGAGGTACAAGGACTGCCTAAAGAAAGCTCTTGGTGCCTGCCACATTGACCACTGCCAGTGGGCTGAAATCACCTCAAACGGTGCATCTTGGCGCCTCACAGTTCGGCGGGCAGCAACCTCCTTTGAAGAAGACTGCAGAGCCCACCTCACTGTCAAAAGACAAAGGAGGAAAAACCCAACACCCAACCCCAACCAACCAATTTTCCCCTGCAACCGCTGCAACCGTGTCTGCCTGTCCCGCATCGGACTTGTCAACCACAAACGAGCCTGCAGCTGACATGGACTTTACCCCTCCATAAATCTTCGTCCGCGAAGCCAAGCCAAAGAAGAAATGTATGAAGTAGTAATCTAACTGGATGCTTTCTGGATGTATGCTTGGGACACAGCAGCTGTACCCCGAGCTTGGGGCCACTGGACCCTTAAGCCTGAGGTCGAAACAGCTACATCTTTGTGCCTAAAGTTGAGGCTTCCTAACATAAGCTCCTTACAATCGGCACACATTGACCACAGTCAGAAATTGAGTCATGCAGCCGATACCTCTGCTCACTTTGGAACACAGCCAGTGTCATCTGCAGCTAAAAGATTTGAGTTGTAGAATAAAGGGGACAGCTGTGGCCTTTTATTTTTCATATTCCCTGCAGGAATTTTTCCATGGTTGATTTCCCATGCAAAGACTGCCGAGTATGTGTATATGGGTCGGGTGTTGCTTCGTAAACAAAGAGAAGACCCTATTTGTACACATTGAGTTTTACAGACAGCAAAATGTATTAATAATCAGACAATCTATGTCTCCCTTTTCTCATACATATCTCTCCATCTTAATTTTGTCAAGCTCATTTCTGAGTAGCCTGACATAACTTTTTCCAATGGGGAATCTTCAACCTAAATATTAGAACACTCGTCTTGTCAACCAGGGGTCACGGGTTTGTTCCTTGCTGGGGCCTCATTTCTGTGAGGGGTGTTACAAGCCCACAGGACCCCAAAACCCAGCAGAAATAGACATTCACCAAGAGAAATGGTTCCTTAAACAAAAGTTGCTTTTAATTATCTTTAAACATGAAAATAGAATCAAAATTTAACTTATCACTATTGACTTACTTAACCTAACTTAATCCCCTTCTAATTTTAAGCGCACATTTATGTAATGTGTGTGTGTAAGTTCAGAAAAGTTCTTTGGTTCACAGTCCAATCCTACTTTTCATTCCTCCAAGTTCACTGATTGCAGGCAATTCATATATTGTGCACATAATTTAACATTTATAAAGTTCACCAGGCCTTGATGCTTGAAAGGTAAATGGTTACTGCTCAGGAAGGTTCTTGTCGGTTTTCAGAGAGAGATTTATTGCACAATGGACACCCAGCCACCTCAGTGTATTGCTGACAAAACCTCCCCCCTTCAGGGTTCTCCAGATGATAACCTCTTTCTTTCAGGTCACCACAGAATTCCTTCTTGTTTCTCTTATTTCCAAGTGAAACATTAAACAGCCAGTCCTCTCCCCTTGTATGATCCACAAGGGGTTTGAGCAGGTGGAAATAAGAACCCATCTTCCAGTCCCAGCTGCTGTTGAATGCTGTAACACCGTAGAAGTGATCTCTCTCTCTATCTCTCTCTGCAAGGCTGTTTGACTCTCTCTGCTTGCAAAACCACATGACCCTCTTGGAATAACTCCAGACAATCTGTGGCTCCATCAAGATCTTTCATCTGTTGCCTTTTGTAAACAACAATCCATTAGTGAAGTCTTCTTGGGCACTCTCCAAAGCTCTTGCAAAAGCTGTGGCGCCAATATGCCTAGCATTAGCAGAGGTCCAATATTTCAAATAAGATCTGTTTTAAAGTGTTTGTATGTGACCCTACTCTAACAAACCTTTCCCAATTTATCTCCCCAAAACATATCTATATACTCTGCCACAGGGGGGCTTGACAAAGTAGTGACTCTCTGTCTTTCTTACAGGGGGCAAAGTTCAAGAACTTCATGTATGTTGCTTTCTAAATGTAGCATTACGTGACAATAATGGAACTTATGCCTTTATTAACTTTTAACTGTGTCTCAACTTCCACAGATATTGATTGACATGCTGAGTGTTCCAGATTTTTTTTTCTAGCTTTAGTTCTGAGCATGAATGAGCTCACAACATGCCATGATTAAGCCCCATGTCATATGCATACTGATGAACTGGAATTGTTTCATTGTATTTTCACAAGCTTAAATGTTTTAATGAGCAAGCAATGATGTGGCATGGGGTAGTTCCAGTAAGATATTTGTTCAAACCTGCTGCCCCAGCAATTGCCAACTGGAAAGAACAATCCACAGAGATTATTACTTTTTCTGAAGAGCTGAAACATCACGCCACCAGATGATTTTCTCAAGTTACACGCAATCTCTGTTCAGAATCTTTAAAGAGAGCACGCTGGCAGCGAGAACATATGGTTGCTGAAGAAATTAATGGGGACTGCACTCCCGCTTTTCCTCTTTTTGGTCCTTTCAATAAATGGCACTAACACCGGAATAAATACTTTGACACAAGGTTTTTGTGGAAGTCTTATGTCATGGGTCAGACTGCAGTCGATCATTAAAGTCTGGGAATGTACAGCTGATTCCTGTTAAAAATTAATTACTTGCCTCGCATATGTTCTTGCTTGTCCAAGACACATTCTTAACAAGAAGTCACACCAAATTATGCGTCAGCATGGCAATTCCAGATTGTACTCTCGTTTTCTTTTTCTATGGAAAGTGGGCCTTCTTGACAATGGATCTGGTGTTGGGGGACCAGGACAAATTCTCCACAGTAACTTGTATATTGAAACCCACTTTTGGAGTGAGGTTATTGAATGTGTATGTGTCAGTCGTGTAACCTTGCAAAAAGTAGTCATTGAAGATGCATTCCAGTATTTCATTTCATCTGCTGCATTTCCAATTGGAAATTAATCCAAGTTACTGTGGGTATAAAACCTGGCCTTCCTTGTCTACCTCATATCTGTTTAGGGCTGTCCTTCTATTGAAATTCTAGTCGAGGTATTGATTCCATGGAATCAGTGATGAGGTCTTTCCTTGGAATGCTGTTCCTCCATTGAGAAAGTCTGCTGTTTCTTGCTATAACCCTGGGTACTTTGTTTGTCCGTGAACTACTCTTTGCAGACGATGCCGCTTTAGTTGCCCATTCAGAGCCAGCTCTTCAGCGCTTGACGTCCTGCTTTGCGGAAACTGCCAAAATGTTTGGCCTGGAAGTCAGCCGGAAGAAAACTGAGGTCCTCCATCAGCCAGCTCCCCACCATGACTACCAGCCCCCCCACATCTCCATCGGGCACACAAAACTCAAAACGGTCAACCAGTTTACCTATCTCAGCTGCACCATTTCATCAGATGCAAGGATCGACAATGAGATAGACAACAGACTCGCCAAGACAAATAGTGCCTTTGGAAGACTACACAAAAGAGTCTGGAAAAACAACCAACTGAAAAACCTCACAAAGATAAGCGTATACAGAGCCGTCGTCATACCCACACTCCTGTTCGGCTCCGAATCATGGGTCCTCTACCGGCACCACCTACGGCTCCTAGAACGCTTCCACCAGCGTTGTCTCCGCTCCATCCTCAACATCCATTGGAGCGCTTTCATCCCTAACGTCGAAGTACTCGAGATGGCAGAGGTCGACAGCATCGAGTCCACGCTGCTGAAGATCCAGCTGCGCTGGATGGGTCACGTCTCCAGAATGGAGGACCATCGCCTTCCCAAGATCGTGTTATATGGCGAGCTCTCCACTGGCCACCATGACAGAGGTGCACCAAAGAAAAGGTACAAGGACTGCCTAAAGAAAGCTCTTGGTGCCTGCCACATTGACCACCGCCAGTGGGCTGATATCGCCTCAAACCGTGCATCTTGGCGCCTCACAGTTTGGCGGGCAGCAACCTCCTTTGAAGAAGACCGCAGAGCCCACCTCACTGACAAAAGGCAAAGGAAGAAAAACCCAACACCCAACCCCAACCAACCAATTTTCCCCTGCAGCCGCTGCAACCGTGTCTGCCTGTCCCGCATCGGACTTGTCAGCCACAAGCGAGCCTGCAGCTGACGTGGACTTTTACCCCCTCCATAAATCTTCGTCCGCGAAGCCAAGCCAAAGAAGAAAAGAAGAGATATATTTCTTCAGTATAAGGGTATTAAAGGTTACGGAGAGAAGGCGGGGACGGGGTACTGAACTTTAAGATCAGCCACGATCTCGTTGAATGGCGGAGCAGGCTCGAAGGGTCGAATGACCTACTCCTGCTCCTATCTATTTCAGAAAGGGCTCCAGGTACATTTTCCAATGAAGTGTTGTGAAATCAAAATCAAGAAATGAACAAAAGCCATCATCTGCTCTCATGGGACACTGTCTTGATAATCTGCAGAGTAATTTACAGAAAGATCCTTCTCAAGATCAACAGATCACAACAATGACCCCTTAGCACCAGTAACCTCGGCTGCACCCATACTGGTTCCCTTCACTCTTATGGTTTAGAAAATGGCACTGCCATTTCTTCTGAGTTAAGGACCCATATGGATGTGAGATTAAACACTCCCAACACTTTTTTTTAACTGTGGAATCTTCATTCTCAGCACATCATAACATATTTTATTCTATTTGGTAAAATAAAACTGAGATGGAAAAGCATCTCAACTCTGACATGTACGGAAATTAAATTCTGAATCATAGGCCACGTGTTATGGAGAAGAATAAGAGTAAGGTGAATGAGATGGCCACAAAGAATAGTTTGGGATAGGTAAATAACCTGTATCTGTTGACTCTGTTTCATTTGCAAGATTTCTGCATGCAGCCAACATCAATGTTGCAAGTGGCTTATACCATTTTGAAAAGCAAGTGCTCTTGAAAGCCAATGGGCATCTGCTGAATAGAAGCTGCATAGAGCTGCAGGCAAGGATTTACTATTGAAGGTGATCCTGGGTAATCATCAGGTGTTGAACTTTTGCTAAGAGCTCTGCACTTGTTCATCTCCTTGTCCCTTTTCTACCAGGATCATCCATTACTTACTGGAACTGCATATTGATTTCCCACCAGTTGATACCAAAGCTCTACAAGATTTTGTCTTTAAAGTCTCTCAGACCATTAGGGATACCTGTTGAATTCCACAAGGAATTAGTCAAGTCATGCCAAGACGTGTTTATTTGTTGTTCATACCATAACCATTGCAGTGTACAGTGAAAACGAGATAGTGTTTCTCTTGTCCATGGAGCTGATTATTCACATGGCTAAATTACATCTGATACTTTTTTTAATAAATAACACCCTTTATAAATATCATGTTACATTATGCTAGCCCTGTGTTCCCGGAGTTCAGAAGCCTCATGGCTTGGGGGAAAAAACTTTCACAGTCCGGTCATGGGGGTCCAAGTGCTTTGATACCTCTTCCCAAATAGCAGGAGGAAGAATAGATTGCAGGAGGGGTATGTGGAGTCTTTCACAAATGTTTATGGCTTTCTGCAAACTATGACCATTTTAAATGTCTATCATGGCAGGGAGAGAGATCAGCAGCCTTTACTATCCGCGTTCTGAGAAGGCAAATTCCCAAACCAGACGGTGATGCAGTTACATAGGATGCTCTCAATGCATCCCCTGTAGAATGAGGTGGGGTTGGAGGGCGGAAGCTAGACTTTCCTCAACCTCCACAGGAAGTAAAGGCATTGTTGCGCCTTCTTGACAATGGATCTGGTGTTGGGGGACCATGACGAATTGGTGCTCGACAGTGGAAACCCCCGGACTCTCCTGGAAGTCAACCACCTTCTCCTTTGTTTTATTGATGTTGAGATGTAGGTTGTTGTCTGTGCACCAGTCTGTTTGCATCTCCTCTCTGTAAACTGACTCATTGTTCTTGCTTATGAACCCTATATCTGGGAAAACTTGGCCTGTAATTTTAAAAGGTAGTTCATTGCTCGTGCATGAATTTATACGAAAATTAAGTATTCATTGATGAGACATGAAATTCAAGTTCTTTGGTCCTCTGTTTATCTCACGTGAATGAATGGAGGAACACTGACATTTCCAGAGACACACAAGAAACTGCAGATGCTGGAGACTGGAGCAAAAAGTAACCAGCTGGAGGCAGCAGCTGGCCGAGTGGCATCAGTGGGAGAAAAAGAGTTTGCTGACATTTCAGGTCGGAACTCTCATCATAGATTTCAAGATTAAGGTCAACCATGCAAATGACACCGAATCGACAGATGCAGGTTTACATATCTCAACCATTTATCTGCCTAAGATCCTTGTCAATGCTTACACATTTGATGCATGATTATGGGTAATAGTGGAGAGGATGTAAGGAAATGGCTTCAGGAAGGACACAGAAAAGCACCTTAGGATCGAAGCACTTTAATTTGATACTGGTCATTTTTCAAAAGCTTTTGTCGAATGCAAATCCTTTAATATGCTTTTGTTTCTATCTATTTTCTTACTCATAAGCAGGCGCATCTGAGTTCCATTTTGAAAATTCAGGTTCAAGCTTATTATTATTTGATTGTACATATATAATCTGTCAAAACAGCATCTCTCTGGACTGTGGTGCAGGCTCCAAAACATACAATACCCAGTACACAACAATCACTCCATTAAAACAAACACATCGCTAGCTGGACAGTGGAATCTGGAGCGGAGCCCTAGAGATCGGATCCCTAATTACTATCAAAGTGCAGCATCCCTTCATTTCCCCTCTGGATCAGATGCAGCCACAGGTAAACCCGAGATCGTCCACCTCCAAGTAAAACAGTCGGGAGCGCGGGCCTGCTTAGATTCACTTTGGGTCTTACGTGAATGCCAGCTGGCTCAGCGCACTCCTTGCACACCGTTTATGTTAACCTCTTCCCTGAGTTTCAGTTGTAGGCTTCAGGTTGGTGTTAGGGCTCGCTGCCTTCATTGCCATTTTCTCACAATACATTCATGACCTAGTCCTCTGGCTTGGCAGACCTGCATGTTTTTACGTTCCTTGTATTTAGCAGTGCTTTCCAATCGTTGACAAGACAAGCAGAATGAGAGATTGCACTTTTGTTTGGAGCCAAAGTGGCCACTGCAACATGAGCATCGCCATCTTTTTCCTTGAGTGCAATCTCTTCCCAGCTGCTGATTGATCAGTTGTAAATTTTGCACTTTAGTTTCATAAAGTGCCATCACTTTTTCATTTGAGTCATAAATACCCCATACTTACTTAAGATTCTGGTCATGATTTCCAGCAGAAATTTCTCTGGGTGTGAGTTTTACATATTAATAGCTGGAGACAAGATAAGAGGGGAAAATGGGTGGCATGGTTACTGTAGTGGCTAGTGCTACACTTGTTACAGTGACCCGGGTTCGAATCCGCCGCTCTCCGTGAGGAGTCGCATGTCCTCACCGTCATGCGTGGGTTTCCTCCACACACCTCAGTTTCCTCCCACCCTTCTAAAACATACAGGGTTGTAGGTTAATTGGAATTGTTTGAGTGGCCTGGGCTTGTGGGCTGGAAGGGCCTGTTACCGTGCTGAATGTCTAAATTAAAAGATTTAAATGTAAACCTGATGGAGATATTGTGACTACAGAGTACATTGATCTCAGAGAGAAACCATTTGTTTGTTATGAGGGTACTTGTCTACGTTAAAAAAAAGAACTGTTTGGCAATGTTTAGGAGAGAGAAATGCCACAGGCTCCTTCCAACATGATAATGTTTCTTGGTGAGCAATATGATGTAATGGTAACACTGATTTATAAACAAATAAAACATTCATCAAATAATTCTTCAGAATTATTTACAGAAGGTTCTTTTGTACATAATTGCTGTGCGACTGTTAATCTTGTGCTCATTATAATATGGCAGCTGGATTGACAGACCTGATTGTGTCTTAACATCATATTTCCTCAAAATGGTCGTTCCTGCAGGGATGCAGATGCACGGCCAAATTTCTCCTCATTTAAAAGCTGTGGTCCATAAAATACTGATATTGACAAACAAGACAGTTCCAATGAAGAAGGAAAATCCAACTTTCTTTCAATCCAAACGTGGTCATTAATCTTTTAAGCCTTCCGTGTTGTTAATCTGGCCATTGCAGAATGCGCCATGGACTGAGAGAATCATTATGCCTTCACTCAGTATAGCAACAAAAGTCAGGGTGTTGACAATCAGGGAGTGGATCTGTGACTCTATAATTTGATGTTCAGGCACATGCAATTCATTTTAAAATAATATTTTTGTTTTAGTACTCCCCAAAGACAGGAAAACCGGGAAGGGGGGGGTGGGTGGGGGAGGTTCTATTCTTCTTTTACTGGAATGCCAATTCTGTCTCTCCACGGGTTTGACTGTTCGGAGAACAGTCAAAAATTTCACAAAAGAAGCAGACTTTCCTTTCCCATTTTGTACGGAGATTTCAAAGTGGATTGCATTCTAAGAAAAATGGTGGCACTGCTGGAGCTGATGTAATGGCGGTGCTGTCGCTGGTATGGACCTGCAAAGAGCAGGGAGAAGAGATAAGGTGCTTCTCTGCAAGGTTCTACTGCCCAGTTGAACTTTATCGATGGCTCTGTATAGACTTTAAATGGCATGTTTTTAAAAATCCAGCGACGGTGGGATCTGGACCCAAGATGGCAGTGCCCTTGTTCTGCAGCAGCCTCAAGGTGTTGCAGTCTTCGGAGAAGATAGAGGAATTAGGGGATATGGGGAGAAGGCAGGTAGGTGGAGTTAGGGCAAAAATTAGATAAGCCATGATCGTATTGAATGGCGGAGCAGGCTCGATGGGCCATTTTTGGCCTACTCCTGTTCCTACTTCCTATGTTCCTAAGCAAAGGACTGGCGTGGAGGCTATCCCCCCCCCCTCCCCCGTTTGAGAAGGAGAAGCAGAGGTGGCGGACCAGCAACTGACTCTGCGGCTGAGAAACACACAGGGTGGGTTGTTGGGGACTAGAGGTGAGAAACCCACGCAGGCTGTGGCCTGCTGGCGTCTGCAGTCAAACTACTCACACCAGGTTGCAGACTGCTGGAGACTGGCTCGAGTATGCCTGAAGAAGAGGTACCAGATATCAGAACCAAGATATGAGAGGGTGCCGAGGACACTGAAGGCTTTCTATCATGTTGGGGGTTTGGACCTAGAGCATGGGATGCCGATGATTTGGACTGGTCTGTGTGGCCGTGGAGGCTGCAGGAGCTCTGGAGGCAAATCCATGGACACTCAGTAACTGTAGCGGGGGGAGGGGTCTCTCTTTTGGTTCTCCTTCTCTGACTGTAAGGGGAGCCCAGAAATTTCTGCTGATGGCAAATCTTTGCTTTACAGCAGATGAAAATCAATTTTGTGTAATATTACACCTGTTTTACTACATAACAATAAAGGAATCTTAAATCTTACCAGCAGAGGAGACAAATATCTATTTTATTACACATACTCTTGAACCCTCTGTGAATTGGCCAAGCTCAATTTACATTGTTGACACAGCTGTAAAGCTTATACTTTACTCCAAGGAGCAGATAACAATTAAAGGCTGCCGGCTACTTGCAGTGCAAAAGAGTCCACAATCATCCTGGAGCAATCCCTTCAGCTAACAATGCATCCAAACTAAGGGTCAACTGGAAAAAGTATACAAACTACTTTTGCCATATTTACAGTATTTCTATTATAATCTGTATAATAAACTCCAGTAGCTTAGTGGATAGAGCACTGACCTTGTAAACCAGGGGTTGGGAGTTCAATCCTTGCTGGGGCCTCATCCTTGTGAGGGGTGCTGGACAAAGTGGTAATCCTCTGTCTTCCTTATCCCAGAGAAGTGTGAATCTGTGGAATGCTCTGCCACAGAGGGTGGTAGAGGCAGATTCGCTGATTATCTTCAAAAGAGATATAGATAAGACTCTAGTGGGCAAAGGAGTTAAGGGTTATGGGGATAAGGCTGGAAAGGGGTACTGATGGTAGTGATCAGCCATGATCTGTAAAATGGTGGTGCTGGCTCGACGGGCCGAAGGGCCTACTCCAGCTCCTATTGTCTATTGTCAGAGAATTTTCAATGTACCTTCATTGCAACATAGAATTCCCCATTTCTTGGTGGGTGTTTGGGGGATTGTCAGTACAGTGAAGAGAGTAATATTTCTTGGTCAAGTAAATTAATATTTGTGCTAAACTAAACAGCTCCTTGCATGTGTCATGTACTTATTTTACCTGTAATAATACTGGGGGAAATTATGTGGAAACTGGCCATTTCCTCTGAAGAGAGCTGTCAAATTGGGACATAAATCACTTTACCTACCCAATCATACTTTGATTAGACCCTGCAGTGCTATTTTGACAATGACTTCAAGGGGTGAATGTGCAGACCCTCCCAAAGGCAGTGAAGAAGCCGACTCTAGCCGCCTCCAGGTGGAATTGCTGGGAGAATGTGGCTCTAGAGCCGGCTGCGGGTGTCTGCAAAGGGACGTTCAGGTGGCAGCGCTGAAGGTGGTGTTCTGCCACCTGAAAGGTCCGCAGCGGGGAGAGGTGCCGTGGAGCAAACGCCGGCTCCTGAGTCGGGGCAGGGGCAGCCACCTGACAGCCCTCCTCCCCGCTGCCTGACAGCCCCCCCTCCCTGCTGCTGACAGCCCCCTTTCCCGTAGCTGACAGACCCCCTCCTGCACCAGCCGCCCCAGCCCCATAGTCCCGTGTTGACCGCTCCAGCCCTGATGTCCCATGCCAGGGGGCTGTCAGGCAGCAGTGGAAGGGGGGCTGTCAGCAGTGGGGAGGGTGGTTGTCAGCAGTGGGGAGGGGGGCTGTCGGTAGCAGGGAGGGGGGCTGTCAGCAGTGGGGAGGGGGCTGTTGGCAGCGAGGAAGGGGGCTGTCAGGCGCGGGGAGTTGGGTCGCCGGCTGATTGTCGTCAGCCCACCCTCTTCTAGGCACCTGAAAGCTGCTAGTCGCTGTGCCTTGCTGCTTTCAGGTGCCTAGGGGGAGCGCTCAGAAGTGGAGAATATACCCCCCTGAGGTGGGGTGAATAAGTGCTCCTCGGGGACGGGTTTTCCACTTTTAGGTAGCCTCCCGACAGCTGCATTGGGGTATTTTAGGCGGCTTTACATTCGGGTATTCTGGACACCTGAAAGTGGCTACTGAAATAGGCTGAAAACGAATCTAATTCCGCAATGCAATACTCAAGGGAAGCACATGTCCTTACAGAATTATTCTTTATCTTACAACCAGGATGAATTTTTATTTTTATTTTACTCTCTTGCTTTAGTCCATCATGTGTTTACTTTTCTGATTCCAACTTTTGACTTCACTGTTTTGTTTGATCTCTCAAACCCCTCAACAGTCTTTTCCTTCTACCACACCGAAATAATTTTATCCATTGTTTTCGATTTATCCCCTTTGCTTCCAGATTGAATGGAAGCATTTCCACCAGGAACTGGCAAAGTTTTAATCTAGGATGATTGAGGGTTGATCCCACATGGGTGTTTAAAGAAATCCACAATTCTTCTGATGTGAATTCACAACAAAGAACCATAATCTTAAAATAGGATTTGGCTATTTTAGATATAAAACCAGGAGGTATCCTTTCACATGAGTGTGTGGGTGCAGAATAAAATGGGATTTTCAGAATTAACGGAAAGATTTCAGGTGGAAAATCTGTGGGCCAAAGTCAGAAAATAGAATCAAGGTGTTGATCAGCCGTGAACTGATGAATGGCTACATGAACTTGAATATTTAATTAGCCGATGGTTCTTCTGGATCACTGAACTGTTTCCTTGGATTGTTTTGCAGCAATTTTGCACAATGAACTCGAAGGAAATGCTGTATACAGCTTCCCAAGGGAAATGTGAAGAGTGACACTGAAATTAGTCTCAAAAATTTGTTTAGAGAGTGCTCATATTTTAAGTGATCCCTGAAACTAAAATAATTTTGAGGAAAATAATGTTTTAGTGGCATTGCCCAATGGGAAGAAGGGTTTCTGGCCACACACTCACATCTTGCAAATCTCACCGCATTAGGAAGAGGCAGGTATGTCACCTGTCTGGCACAAGAACATTTCCTGCCAGTTTGACAACACAATTCTACTGCTAGAAGTCATAGAGCAGATTCTCAGGCTGTCAACCTGTCGACATTATAGGTGTTAAGAAAGAGGCAGAGAATGAAATTGGCAACCGACAGAAATGTTTGCTTAAGAGTTTCAAATTCTGAGTCCCAGGTTACAGTAGGGGACCCACCTCACAGGGGATCTCGATGCCACTAATGCTTAATATGGTTTTCACATAACCGCTGCGTAATGGAAAATTATTGCAAAATTCCCACAACGCAGGCTGTGTAAAAAATTTGGATCGGAAATGAGTGACTCATTCCCGTTCTGAAATTTTTCCTGTGGCAGCCTTAGACAATTTTGCGGGTTGCCTGCAGTCTAAACTGAACTGCAGGCAGTCCACGACGATGGGCTAATGAATATGACGTACACAATGGCGCATGATGAGGCATTCAGCTCGCGACACTACAACACAGGATCTTTAAATGTGCATGCATGAAACACTTCAAATTAACATTCCTTCAAATAATGCTATACTCGCTGCTCTGTAGATCAAGAGCCATTTTACTCTTCTGTCTGGAGGCGTTTTTGGACGCAGATGAATGACGTCACTGACGATGTCGATGCAGTGAAGCTGTATGTCGCACACAGGGTCTATGTTATGGTCGATGTCGATCCATGTTCAGCCTACGAAAATACCTCAACTCAGGTATTTAGTGTAAACTTCCTTTATGTGTGAATGGTTACTTCGGAAGGTAAGCGTGAAAAATGTCGACGACAAATAATCACAGTGGTTGTGTAAAAACCATATAACAGTTCATCTCCAAAATTCACTCAACCATATAAAGAGCACAATTACAGAGTACAGGGGAACAATGAAAAGAAAAATCAGTTAGCACCAAGCAAAGGCATCATGACAGCACTGTCAGGGGGTTCATTCAAGAACCTTATGACTATGGGCAAGAAACTGTCTTTAAAGTTGCTGGCGTGTGCTTTCTCCCTGATGGGAGGAGGAAGAGAGTGGGTTCGGGGTGTGATGGGTCCATCAAGATTCAAGAACATATAATGTTACATGATATTGCCTTTTGTTTTCCATAAGGCAAAGAGTCACCATTAGTGTCACATGGCATCCCTTACAGTAAGAGAGAAAGAGAAGAGAGTCCCTTCAGAGTCACTGAATTCAGCTCCAGCACCCTCGCAGCATTTAATACCAGTCAATTAACTGACCAGAATGTCTTTGGGAAGTGGAAGGAAACTGGAGCATCTTGAGGAACCCCACATTGCAATGAACAGTTCATGGAAACTCCATACTGGCAGTTCCATGATCAGGATCAAACCTGGGTCCTGCAGAACTGCGAAGCTAAAGCACTAACTGCTAAAAGCTAAAGCACATGCTGTCACTGCTGTGAAATAGAAGAGCAAGATGAGTACCACACAAGCATATTAAACGTAACGTTGCTATGTTAACAGAACATGTATCAGGCAGAATTTTGTTTAATCGTGTAATTTGTTGCTCTGGAACAAAAATGATTTCCCAAAAAGAAATTGCATTCATTGTGGTTAAGGTGTATCTCCACTGCATTTCTGGGACACCTTTGATATGTCTCCCAGCAGCTGGAGATGCAGACGGAGTCCATGGCAGAAAGGAAAATTTATGTTCTGTTCTGAGCTGCATTCACTACCTTTGGTAGTTTCTTCTGATTGGTCAGTTTGAATGTATTAATGCAGAAGAGCAGAAAGCAAGTTTGTAAAGTGGATCACAAGAACAGATTCCACAATCTGTAAACAAAGCTTTAGTTATTTTATTGTATGTAACTGAGAATCTAATATTCCAACTGCATTAAAGGAATGTTTGATTTTGTTCAATGTTGAAATACATTTTAAAGTTACCATAGTTCCTTGGAATTAGCTTGTAAGGTATGAGGACCTAACAATTGCTTGTACATTGAGTAAAAATTTATACTAGTTCTGAAAATAAAAGTTAATTACATTCTTCTCAAAAACTGTGTTTTAGTACAAGTTAGTGACTTGAAATACATCTCAGTTACACTTCATGACGTGAAGTTCACTACAGAGTAAAGCCTCTGTATGTACAGAAGAATATAGGGATGATACCAACTCATTCAGCCCAGCCAGTTTCTACACATTTAAGGTTCAGGCTGACAATTTCCACAATTAATTTTCATGATCACAAAACCAAAATCAGCTACTTGTTTTTCTTTTAAATTGGAAGCAATTTGGTTTCCATTTTAACATATTTCCCAAGTTAATGTTTGCTGCTCTAGTCACTCCAATCAACAGTTCCTAGTGTGAAAATGTTGTTAATCTGATCTTGTGGACATCTTGACATCAATTCATGGTAAACTGTGACCTTACACAACTAACCACACTATCTTATCGTCTGTTAATTATTTCAAAAGCTTAAACCAAATGCTTTATATTTTACATAATGAAAATGTTTTGGATTCCTTGGATGCTGCAGGGAATTATTTCCATCTCCTCTTTGGTGGTGATCACCCAAAAACTGCAAAAGTGTTCCTCTGCTTTCGGCACAATATGACTTCTTATCTTTGAAGATTTCAATATCTATGTCATTTCGTCTTGCCCTCAAAGGATTATTCATGGACTTAATTACCACAACATTGGGGGATATTTGAGCCTTTTGATCCCCATTGGTCCAATTCTCCTCTTATTTGATTGTAATTGTGCAAACATATTCTCTCTCACATATGCCAAACCACCCCCTTTGATTTTTTTTTCCACTTACCATGACCAGGGGCAATTGATAGCAGTCAGTATCCTATCAGCACATATTTGGTATGTGGAAGGAAATGGGAATGCATAGAGGGAAGCTCAGAGTCAAAGGAACAATGTACAAGCCCTGCACAGACAACAGCCGAATTCCAGATTGAACACAGGGCACTGGAGTTGCGAACGTGACACACACCACTCTTATACTTGTGCATTCCAAGGCATCCTTCATTCCTGTGCCCTCAAAATTTAGGTTCTCCATTAGCAGGCTGCCTGGATTCTGTCTTATAACCATATAACCATATAACCGTTTACAGCACGGAAACAGGCCATGTCGGCCCTTCAAGTCCGTACCGGTTCACTTGAACAACTCCACTAGCTCCTCCGCAAACTCCTGAGGAAGTAGAGGCTTTCTTCATGATGCCATTGGTGTGTTGGTTCCAGTATGGGACAGCATTCTGTGTGGAATCACCAATATTTTATGTACTTAGTGCCACACCCAATGAAGCCAATCATACCATACACTTCTTTACCACCATATCTACCTAAGTGCAAGACCTCACTCTTCTCCAGATTAAGCTTCATCTGCTATTTCTCATTCTATAACCATATCTGATTAAAATCCTGCTGCGTGAAAGTGAGGTCAAAAATAGGGGAATAATGCAGGTTAACACATGGATGAAGACATGGTGCAAGAGGGAGGGCTTCAGTTATATTGGCTGTCTTCCAGAGAAGGTAGGACCTGTTCCGACAGGACAGTTTCCCTCTGAAGCTGGAGGGGACTGATATCCTTACAGGAAGATTTGCTAGATCTGCTCCAGTGGGTTTAAAATATATTTGCAGGGGGATGAGAACTAGTGCCAAAGCAGATAGTGGAGTGGAGGAGGGAAAAGGTGATGTGAAAATCATATGCAATGTTAGAAGTCAATAGGGTGTATGTGGTGGAAATTTTCTCAAGAACATCTATTTCAATGCTAAGAGTATTGTAGGAAAGGAAGACGAAGTTAGATCATGGATTGGCATGTGGAATTATTACCATTAGTGAAACTTGGTCGCAGGAGGGGCAGGACTGGCAGCTATTGCTTTAGTTGTACTAAGTTGCATTTGTGCATCACTGTGCAGTTACTCACCTGCACTGGACTTGGAGTCAAGAGATTCACAACACAGAAACAGCCCCTCTGGCTCAATTCTTTAATGCCAACTGAGTTGTCTCCCTGATCTCATCACATTTACTTTCTTTTGGCATATATCCCTCTCTATTTGTCCTATCCAAGTAGCTGTCTAAAAGTCTTCTGCATTTTGTGACTGTACCTTCCCTGACAGCTTTATCCGTTCCCTGACAGCTCATTCCATATACAGGAATACCCCACTTCACGAAAGTAAAGTGTTCCTATGAAATATTTTTTAAGCCGAAATGGTGTAAAGCGAAGACCCCATTCAAATTTATATTGGATAGCGAACACAAGTTTCTTTGTAAAAGCGAATTTGCGTAAAGCGAGTATTTGTAAAGTGGGGTATACCCATACTTATCACGCTCAGTGTGACCAATCTGCCTCTCAGCTCCCTTTTAAATGTCTTGATCTTATAATCATTCTTTATTAACAAACCTCATTATGCTGTCCTTATTTATCCCTGTGACTGTGTCTCTCTCTTAATCACCTACAATATGTCATGGCTCTATCACTGAATCTAGGCTCTAATTTCTGCAGTCACTTTATGGAGAGTTGGTAGCTGGTGATCACCGTTTCACAAATAAATCAAAGTTCCAACTAACGCACTCTGTCCCAATTGCACTCCATTTCAGTAAACCTTGTTCCTCAAATAATTGCATTTTGTTTTCTTTCTATCTCGATCTCAATCTTAAACTTCCTCATTGGCTCAGCAACACTTTTTGAGAATGCTACAAATTCTTATTTCCCTTTGGGGCAGAAGAAAACAGATGATAATTTTTCTCATGAACGTTGTGAATCTGATATTAAAATAATGTGCCCGTCCTATGTATTAGTTTACTGAAAGATTGCAAAATGTTTTCTGCTTTGGAGGCAGTGGTTGCATCAGACTCACTGCATTTTAAAGCATTTAACTGGGCAGGTGTCCGAGTTTTCAAGTACACTCTGAAAATGTGCGGTCTACTGCTGAAGTCGGGCATCAATCCATGGACACCTGCACTGTGCAGGTGGTCTCATGGAGTTTACACAGTGGCCCAGAGCTCCTAGATTTTATGCTTGGAAATCTTCCCACTGAGAATGAAGTAGGTTAGCTTGATACAAGTACACTAAAATCCTTGTTACCCGGAATTCAAGCAATGGCAACCTCAAAAAGGAATGAAGGAAAATAAATAAATATATAAATAGGCAGACAGGAAGAAATAAAAATTTTAATGAAAGTTTAAAATTGTAAAAGTAAACGTTCTCTGAATAAACACATAAGTCTTTGGTGAAAATATGAACACAAGAACATAAGAAGTAGACCATCCGACCTGCCCAGCCTGCTCCACCATTCAATTAAATCATGACTGATCTAATGGGAGCAAATATTCAGCCAGCAGGGTGCCTTGGTCACGCTTTGCTTGTAGCAGCTGTTTGAATAAAGTTTGAATAAAGTTGTGCTTGAATAAAATGGCATCGCCCAGGATGAAGAGCAGGTTGATGCCACTCACCTTCGGGATGACTCTCTTAAATTGTCTCCTTATCCCTGCTAGTAAGAGTTTTTTTCTAATTTTTATTAGTACATTTACTTTTATAAGTACTAATATACTAATACAACTATATTAGTAAGGCTTTAACTGGAACTTGGGGTGGGGGGGAGGTGCCATGTTATGATGTTATTGTTTGATTTTTGGGTGGCTCCATGTAGGGAGAGTGAAAATAAAGTAAAATGCTTTAAGGTTTATATATTCATGCAAGTGGTGTTTGCTCAGTGCAAATGCAGTGGAGTATTTTTGTCTTTTAAACTGTTTATTCTTAATGCAGGTATATTAGGCATTGTAAGAGTGAGTCTCAAGCAACCGTAAAACCACTTATCCGACATCTGTGAATCTCTGTAGGTGCCAGTTACCAGAGGTTTTACTGTACATCCATAGTGGACCAAAGGAAGAATACAAAAAGTTTTTTAAAATTGGTTTAATTCAGTTATTTTAAATGTATTTAGTTGTTTGCAAATGTTTATAGAGTTTTAAATAATAATTACATAGTTTTAATTTTATTATCATTTTTTAAGTTTCCACCTACTTTTGAAAGCTGGTGAATGTCAAAGTCTTCATGAACGGCACTGAGTGCCAGTGAGGCTGGATCTGGGCCTTGCTGGCTGTCAAAGCCATTCTGGGAGCACAGCCATCCACTTCTGCATCCAACCAGCGTAGTTGGCCCGCCAATGGAAGCCAGTATTCAGGACTATGCAGGAAAAGCGAGTATTGTCTAAGGGCAGGTGACTAGCAAGTTCGAGCCAGTCCTTAATCTTCTGACTTTCATCTACCAACTTCCAGGATCAAACATCAAGTGAAACCAGGTTAATTCCGCAAACAATTGCTTGTGCAGAACTTAGTGAAACACCTTTCTGAAGTCCGTATATTCAAGGGCATAGACACTCCTCATTCTGACATATCAGTGACTTATTCAAAGAGCTTTGATACTCAGGTCAAACAATGACCTACACTTCACTGATTTAGTGTAAAACAATGAATGCTTGTCCATGGGCTGCCACTGTGGGTATGACGATAGATTAGAGGAGCTTTTCTGCAACTTATGTTAACCGGGTAGGCCTATTTCTCCTAGACTCCTGTTTAAATAATAAAGTAGGTCATTCAGGATTTAACTGATGTTTGATGAAGGAACTGGGAAGGGTTAAGCTCAAATTGAGAAGCACACAGGATTTTGAGATTACTTTAGATTTATAACAATGAATGATAGTTATTGTGAGCTTACGTTCCATTTTTAATCTATCTAGACTAAATCAGAAGATGCACTAGCTTAAAAACAGGACATGACATTATGCAAAATAGTTATTGTTTAGTTTTCTTTAAGTCTCACTGTTGTATTTGATCAAATTAGATAAATAATGAGTTCACTTAAAAGTCATCTTACAGATAAAAACCTGGGGCTCGCTTTGACAGTTTAACTATGTTTTTTGAAGCATTGTTTGTTGATGGAGCAAAGAGGCTTAAAATAAGCACAGACATTACAATTATTCTGCCCTATTAAAAAATTTAAGCAGTGAAAAAAAATTAACATACAAATCAGCATTTTAAAGATGATACGATTTATTTTACAGTTAAATTTTTTCTCCTCTGCTCCAGGTTATTTTTACATGGTCTGCTACAAGTGCAGAACAATGAAACGCCAGACTGTGAATAAAACTGAGCAATTGAGTGCAATGAAGCAAATGTGACCCCATAATAATAAATCTAACACTTTTCATGCTTAAGAGAAGATAGCTGAAAGAATGACAAGAACTACTTTAAAGTAAAGTACTGCAAAGTATTCATTAAATGTATGATTTTTCACTTAGGTGTGAATTTTGTGCGGTTCCAAGATGACAAAACCCTCAATGGTCTGTCAATATATTCTGAGTTTGACAACAAATACTGGTGACTTAATTGAGATATACACGAGATGAAATTGTTTCCACGAAATGAACTGTAGATTGTAAACATTATTAAAATCACACACTATGCATAATTAAATGAACGGTAGTGCAACATGCATCAGAAAATAATTTAAATAGAATTATGAAAATGTTGATTTCTTGACCATCAAGTCCTCCATGAACAGGTACAAAAATGAATATTTTAAAGTATTTAAAACTAAAAAAATCCAAATATAAAGTTACTATAAACCTTCGTTAAATTAGTGGTGACCTCTACGAGACAACAAACCACAAGTTAATCTGTAAAGGCTTGGACATTACGATGATAATGCCATCAATAAGTGATTCCGTAAATACATGACCATAGGATCATAAGATATAAGAGCAGAAGTAGGCCATTCCGCCCATCGCATCCACTCCACCACTCTATCATGAGTTGATCCATCCTGCCACTCAGCCCCACTCCCCAGCCTGCTCCCCGTAACCCTGAGTAATCAAATCCCTGTCAATTTTTGTTCCACAGCTGCCTGTCTCAACGTTCCACAGACTTGTGATCCACTGGCAAAAGAACATTTTCCGTATCTCTGTCTTAAATTGACACCCTTTTATCCTGAAGTTGTGTCCTCATGACCTAGACTCCCTTACCATGGGAAACAACCTTACTACATCTACACTGCCCAGAGCTTTCAGCATTCAAAATGTCTTTATGAGGTCCCCCCTCATCTTTCTGTACTCCACTGAGTACAGTCCAAGAGCTGATGAAGGTTGATCATATGTTATTCCCTTCTATCCAGCAATCATTCTTGTGAATCTTCTCTGAACCCAGCACATCTTTTCTGAAATAAGGAGCCCAAAATTGTACCATGTACACCAAGTGAAGCCTCATCAATGCCTTATAAAGCCTCAACATCACATCTCTGCTCTTATATCCTATTCCTCTAGATATGAATACCAACAATTCCTTTGTCTTCTTCACCAGCAACTCAACCTGGAGGTTAGCCTTTAGGGCAGTGGTTATCAACCATTTTTCTCCACTCATACCAGAGGAAACAAAATGGGTGAGAACTACTTCTTTAGGGTATCCTGCACAAGGACTCCCAAGTCCCTTTGCACCTCCTAATTTTGAATTCTCTTCCCATCCAAATAATACCCTGCCCTTTTATTCCTTCTACCAAAGTCCATGACCATATACTTTCCAACACTTTATTTTATTTGCCACTTCTTTGCCCAATTCCTAATCTGCAGCCTCTAGATTTCCTTATCAATAGGCCTTTTCATAGTCGGCTTCCGCGTGGAAGCTGGCTAAAAGCAGAAGGAAAAGGTATTTCTTACCTTTTCATGCATGCCCAGAAAAGCTTGCTCTGATGTCCCCTTTCAGCCTGATGGCTGCTGGGGCAATGATGCGGGGTTCAGGAGGCGTGACTACTGATCTCATGACACCATACATACGGGCCGAACAATGGCTGACTTCGTTACCCATAATCATCCACTCAGCTGGAACTGCTTTGCGTTTCGTAGCTGCATGGGGGATTATGGGTAGGGTAGATGACTAACACTCTGACACGCATTGAGCCGCTGGCACCAACGAGCATCCCCGAAGGCCGAAGCAGTCTGATGAGTTGCTAGAGGCCGGAGTGGCTGGCGGGGCTGTCACAGCCCACCTGGCCACCTCTTGACAATATGACCCCTGCTGCCCTGATGGCTCCTGCCCTGACGGCCCCCGTCAGCTGCCCCTGCCCTGAGGGGGTCATGGAGGGCGAGGGATGAGTGAGTGGGAGAGAGAAAAGTGTGATGGGTCATGGGCTGACATCATCATGCCACCCCTAGCCAGCTGCTTCCAGCGGTAGTACATTCATGATGTGTGGTGGAATACTCCACTCCACTGCTGACTTTACCTCGAAGAGGGATTGGAGTCATCGCATTGGAGCTGGTTGGGGAGCTTTCATTTTTAAAAATATTTTATTTATAAACTTTAAACCACAATGTTAATTACATTTCATTAAATTTAAAAATTATTCAAAAGGTTAAACATGTGTTATATATAAAAAAGAACAAAAAACCCTACTCCCCCTCCTACCTCCCTCCCCTCCCCACAAAACCCCTAAAAAGAAAGAAAAAAGAGCAAAAAGAGATTGAAGAAAGAAAGACCGGAGAGGGGACATTCATGAAGGCAAGTTTTCTAATGAGAGGGTGGAGAATCTTTGACTTTACGTTCAAATATTTTTGCTTTATGAAAGGGTCTATTACCTATCCCTCCACCAGTCTGCATCGTCCGCAAACTTAGCGACAAAGCCATTTATTCTGCAATCCAAATTATTAGCATACAATGTAAACACGGACCCCTGCAGAACACCACATAGTTGGAACTGATGAATTACGTTCCCCCGTAAGAGCAAATTGCACGTGGACCTTTCCAGCCTGGGTGCTTCCTGTGCGATTTAGCGGCTTATATATTCATTGATGAATATGAAGAGCTTTTGAAGTGTGATGTGGTCAACTCGACACAAAAGCGAACCAAGGGCCTGACTTTAGACAGATTTTCTTGTACAGATGACCCCTTATACGGCTGTTTGGTCAATGCCAATTTACCCTTGCAGAATTCATAAATCACGAGGTATGGAATAAAATACGCTCTCAAGGAATTTATATGAAAACGTTAAGTAAATAAATGCATATTTCGTAACGCATGAACAGATGATGAGGCTTCCCATAGATTGATTCGGGTTTGATACAGATAGTCTCTGTTCATCCAGCACATTTGGGAGTTTTGGTGGAGCTGAACTCACATTTTTCCAGAATATTGTGTGCTACTCCAATTAATATTCCAACATTTCACATCAGAATTATAAATTTTTAAATGAATCTGCTAAGTTTAAAGGTAGGTTTAAAGTTTAAACAAGGCACCCATAAGACTCAAGGGACTATGGGAAAGAAAATCACATGAGAATGAGGGAGTGCAGGAACTGGAGCCAACTGTTTTCAAGGGAGTGCGGGAACCAGGACTCCAGAGTGTTAAAGGGAGTATGGCCACTGGGATCCCAGTCTGTTCAAAGAATGAGGGAACTGGATCCCAACATGTTCAAAGAATTGTAGGATCTGTGAAGGAAAATTTGTTCAAAGAAATGTGGGAACATTGACCCGATGAGCCAGGGGCTCATTCCTCGGGATTTCTGAATAATCTAATTGCAAATTATCAGAATTTTACTATCATTTGAAAAGAATTATAAATGGAAAGAGGATTATAGAGCTCCAAAATCCATGATTGCTGTGATGTTCTGGTTAAACAAATAATGTAAAATTGTGGGTTTTCTGACAAGAAAATTTAGAGTCTTGTCGTGCAATGCATATATTGTTCTATTTTATTTACTGGTACTTCATTTACATCACATTTGTTGAAGTATTCTTTTAACAATAGACCTCTGCATTATGTCTTACAGATGTGCTATTATTTTCAGTATGTGGCTTTTAATTCAAGCTTTCCAAAGATAGAAATAACATTTCTAAACCATTAGAAATGTAGTATTTTTAGAAGATGTGTTCAAAGTTAATTTCAGGAAAGGCTTCAAACCTATGATCCATAATTGAGCGCTCAGTAATCATACGAATTTTAGCATCTGCCAATACCTAAAACAGCTCCATTCATCTCCTTTCCACCAAAAATAAAAATGAAATGGCATTTTGCATTTGTTCCTGTTGTCAGGAATTGGCATCAATTAACCAGAACATTTAATTAGCACATTGCACCGTCGTGATCTGACAGCCGGTAATTTCTGTACATAACCAGAAGGCAACACAATCTGCTTCTTGCACGTGGCTGTGATATTTTGGGCTTGTGAATGAAGTAAGGAGACCAAGGTACCTTATATGCCAGGCAAAATATCACTATGCTGGTTTTAAGTTATATGTTTACACAAGGATTCTGCTGCTACCAAACAATTATCTCCTTGACTGGTAAAATAGAGTGGCATAAATGCAATGTCCTTTCACCAGATGCAAAAATAAGTCCAGCCCATGCAGAGAAAGAAGACTTTTATCAAGAGCCATTAGTAATACTGTGGTTACTCAACCTCATCTGGTTGTATAGAACAAATCTTCCTTCCTCATAGTTACATAAGATCCTGCATTTTTGGCAGTATTAATCTAGTTTCCGGCGGGCAAGAATCCAAACTGCAAAACTGCTCATAAATTGCCACAAATTCTCATTAAATTGGCAATCTCATTCATAAGGACCATAAAGATGGTGCTTTAGAGATAGAAATGTCAGAAAGGTTGATGTTATTGTACATAATAAACACTATAGAATGAGGAATACTAAACATACATCTGAAAAGGCACTTTCAGGTGCCCAAAATACCCCGATGTAAAGCCGTCTATTGTACTCCAAAGCAGCTGTCAGGTGGCCACCTGAAAATGGAGAACCCAGCCAGGAGGACCCTCCTCCTGTAGGTATAATCTCCAGCTCCAAGAATCCCTTGTTGCACCTGAAAGCAGCAATGGGACTACGGCCACAGTCCACAAGAGCTGGCGTTCGCTCAGACATGACTCCTTCAGCTGGCACGTTCAGGAGACAGAAAAGCGTCTTCTCTGCAGCCACTTGAACGTCCCAGCTGCACTCCCCCAGCCGCGACTGCCGGTGCATTGTCTGCGTCCTAGCACCTGAAAGCGGCTTAAGATACATGACTTGGAAGTGATTGGTGCTGATAAGTGGATTAAAAAGTAGTGAAACTTTACATACTCCCCTGCTATCCTCTGCCTGTTCAAAAAGAGAATATTCAAAGCCTTTAATTCCAAACAATGGTCCTCATGGGTGCATTTTAAATATCCAAACCCCAAATTCATATCAAATATAAACAATAGATGAACTCCTACCATTGTAATCCCTCTTCACCATTATTTTATTATTCAATTGTTTTTTGCAAGTGATCTTGCTGAAGCATTTCTGTTGATATTCCTTGAAGTTGATCGTGCAAACTTATCATACCAGCACCATCTTCTGTTTTGTACAACCTTGAAATATTTGGATCCCAGATCATAAAATGCTTAAACAGTTTTCTTATTTTCTACCTGCCAAGAATGGTGTTCCTGCATCTCTGTTCTTTTCAGTTGACTCTTGTTTCAAATTGCTTCTTTACTTCCATAATTTAGTTCATGCTGTTTTGCTTGGCTTGGTTTTCCTTCCCTTCCACTCATGTTCTTTATCCCATTTTATATTTTGTGGATACTTTCCTAATCTGCTTCTCAGTATTTGGTGATATATATTTAGGGATTAAGATTACTAAAAAACATAAAGATTTGTTTAGGACTAATTTTTTCCCTCTATTGGACCTGATCGGCAGTTTACTTACCAATTGGTCACCATTATCCCTATCCATGATAGGCCGAATTAATGCTATTAAGATGATGATCTTACCTACATTTTTATATATATTCCAAGCTATACCTATTTTTGTTCCTAAATCTTTTTTTGATAAGGTCAATTCTAAATTGTCCTCGTATATCTGGCAAAACAAGAATCCTAGATTGGGAAAAGATATTTACAGAAATCTAAACTAGAGGGAGGGTTGGCATTACCCAACTTTAGAATTTATTACTGGGCAATTAATATTAGTTACTTAAGGTATTGGTTGAATTATTCAGAATTATCTCTAAATCCCCATTGGGTAAATTTAGAAATTAAACCGATACAAAATTTTTCAATTAGCTCTATTTTGGGAGCTGCTCTCCCTTTTACTCTTACTAAATTATATAAACAAATTGATAATCCAATGGCTAAACATACACTACGTATATGGTTTCAATTCCGGAGATTTTTTGGCCTAAGTCATTTTATCTTGGAAACTCCTATTGTACTAAATTTCCTTTTTCATCCCTCTCTTATTGGTCAAGCTTATTTACTCTGGAAAGTTAAAGGTATAACATGCTTTTCGGATTTATTCTTGGATAACTCTTTCATGTCATTTGAACAATTATCCATGAAATATGATTTACCTCGATCTCATTTCTTTCGATATTTGCAGATTAGGAGTTTCTTAGTTTCGACTTTACCCTCTTTTCCCAATCGGGAGACTACGATTGTTTTAGAGGATATACTATATTCAAAATTCCCTCCAAAAGGTGTGATATCTAAATTATATAATATAATTACAAAAATAAATTCTGGGACTTTTGAAAAGTTTAAAAATGATTGGGAAAGAGAACTCAACCTTCATATTTCCAATGAAAATTGGAATAAAATTCTGCGACTGGTAAACTCTTCTTTTCTATGTGCAAAACATTCACTAATACAGTTTAAAGTTGTTCATAGAGCTCATATGTCTAAAGATAAACTCCATCGCTTTTATTCTCATATCGATCCTATATGTGATAAATGTCAATTGGAAATAGCTTCCCTTACACATATGTTTTGGTCCTGTCCCTCTTTACAGAATTATTGGAAGGAAATTTTTTCCATTATATCTACTGTTTTGAATATTGATTTACAACCACATCCCATTACTGCAATTTTTGGATTACCTATGATAGATTTGACTTATTTATCTCTTCCTGCGGATCGTATGATTGCTTTTCTTACACTAATGGCTAGAAGATCTATACTATTGAATTGGAAAGAGGTTAATCCTCCCACTGTTTTCCAATGGTTTACCCAAACTATACTATGTTTAAATTTAGAGAAAATTAGAAACTCTGTCTATGAATCCCCTTCTAAGTTTGAGTTAACCTGGCGACCATTTATTCAATATTTTCATTTGTGGTGAGTTGATCTGGCTCTGTTTTCTTTCTATGATTATGTATGATAATTGGGCTGTAAGATGAGATCAGAGTGATCGGCGTGGTTTAGCTATATCTGTAGGTTTTTTTTAAGTTTTTTTTTAAGTTTTTTTAATTCAGATTTGTTTTTTCTTCTTTTTTGGGGTTTTTTTTTCTCTTTTTTCATATATTGTTATTAATTATATCTTTTTTTTAGAGATAGTTCACACCCTAAACTGATCTAAATTTTTTTTTATGACATATTTTTATTCTGTAATATTATTGTTTAATATCTCTGTATTAATTCATTACTTACTATGTATTTTTTATATCTCTTTGAACTGTATGTGTTTATAAATTATAATAATAATAAAAAGATTGAAAAAGAAAGAAAGTATTTGGTGAAGAAGTATTCATTGCCCCACCATTGGTCGCCATTTCTGGTGTCTGCCCTGGATTCTGTTGAAACAAATCAATGTATTTCTTGCATTATGACTATTTTCTGGAACCACCAGCTGAGGGGATGTAACCTAAAGCCCTTTATTGTGATCTGGGGTACATCCAACTTTCTCTGAATCGCCTTATTGATTTCAAAGGAAAGTTATCTTGGGTACAAATACAATCGCCCAGGACCTGAAATATATCCCCCTTCATATGAAGAAAGGTTGGATAGACTAGGCTTGTATTCTCTAGAATTTAGAAGATTGAGGGGAGGATCTTATAGAAACATATAAAATTCTTAAGGGTTTAGACAGACTAGAGGTTTTTCAGTTGGTTGTTTTTCCAGACTCTTTTCTGTTGTCTTCCAAAGGCGCTATTTGCCTTGGCGAGTCTGTTGTCTATCTCAATTTCGATCCTTGCATCCGATGAAATGGTGCAGCCGAGATAGGTAAACTGGTTGACCGTTTTAAGTTTTGTGTGCCTGATGGAGATGTGGGGGTCTGGTGGTCATGGTGGGGAGCTGGCTGATGGAGGACCTCAGTTTTCTTCAGGCTGACTTCCAGGCCAAACATTTTGGCAGTTTCCGCAAAGCAGGACGTCAAGCGCTGAAGAGCTGGCTCTGAATGGGCAACTAAAGCGGCATCGTCTGCAAAGAGTAGTTCACGGACAAGTTTCTCTTGTGTCTTGGTGTGAGCTTGCAGGCGCCTCAGATTGAAGAGACTGCCATCCGTGCGGTACCGGATGTAAACAGCGTCTTCACTGTTGAGGTCTTTCATGGCTTGGTTCAGCATCATGCTGAAGAAGATTGAAAAGAGGGTTGGTGCGAGAACACAGCCTTGCTTCACGCCATTGTTAATGGAGAAGGGTTCAGAGAGCTCATTGCTGTATCTGACCTGACCTTGTTGGTTTTCGTGCAGTTGGATAATCATGTTGAGGAACTTTGGGGGACATCCGATGCGCTCTAGTATTTGCCAAAGCCCTTTCCTGCTCACTGACAAAAGGCAAAGGAGGAAAGACCCAACACCCAACCCCAACCAACCAATTTTCCCCTGCAACCGCTGCAATCGTGTCTGCCTGTCCCGCATCGGACTTGTCAGCCACAAACGAGCCTGCAGCTGACGTGGACTTTTTTACCCCCTCCATAAATCTTCGTCCGCGAAGCCAAGCCAAAGAAAGAAGACAGACTAGATGCAGGAAAGTTGTTTCCAATGCTGGGAAAAACCAGAAGCAGGGGTCACAGTTTAAGGATAAGGGGGAAGTTTTTTAGGACTGAGATGAGGAAACATTTTTTCTCTCAGAGGGTGGTGGATCTGTGGAATTATTTGCCACAGGAAGTAGTTGAGGCCGGTTCCTTGTCAACATTTAAGAGTAGGTTAGATTTTGCCCTTGTGGCTAAGGGGATCAAGGGGTATGGGGAGAAGGCAGGAACCAGGTACTGATCAGCCATGATCATATTGAATGATGGGGTAGGCTTGAAGGGTCAAATGGCCTAATCCTGCACCTATTTTTCTGTTTCACAGTTTTGCTCATGTATTTCATCACTTGCAAAACATTTCTAGCTTTGAATTTTATACTCTTATTGGCTGTCGACCCATCGATTGCTTGTCATGATGAGACGAAGATTTGGCAAATTTCTCTGGACGTGAGAATATTCTTTTCTTGCTATCCCAAACAATTGAACTGCTCATCTGGGAGGTAACAGCCGTGAAATAGTCACGGGGCAGCACAGTTATCAGAGAAGTCAGTGCAACATTGTTATAGCACCAGCGACTGGTTTCAAATCCAGCGCAGCCTGTAAGGAGTTTGAATGTTCTTCCTGTGTCTGCATGGGTCTCCTCCGTGTGCTCCTGTTTCCTCCCACCCTTCAAAACGTACATGGGTTGATTGAGTGTAATTAGACGGCATGGGCACATGAGCCGGAAGGGCCTGTCACTGTCTAAATTTAATTTCATTTAAATTTTAAAAATGATGGAATGGCATCGAATTGGCATCACAGTCTTTTGGATTTGAACTTCTTTTCCATCAATAGCACTGTCAGTTTGTCCATGACCTGTTGCAAGGATTTGTTAAGTATTAGTTAAGCCTCCATCTATAGTCATTATTAATTACTTAGTATCTTGGATTTGTTCACACATTCTTGATTTAATCTTTAGTAATGCCCTAACTTGTTGAAATGAATACAAAGCATGTCTGGAAAACATAGGAAATTGGCTATCTCTGCAATCTCCTCTAATATTCCTTCCCTTCACCTCTTTACCTTCCTTTCCATTACTTTTATATCCTAAAAATCGCTCCATTGCCCCTTCTGATAATTCATATATTTTTTAATGATGATATTAATTTGAATTGTTTGTCAACATCACAGTGAAATGCACTGGGATGTTTCTATATGATAAAAACACAACAAATGTGCAAGTTGTTGAATGACAGTCAGCAAGTCTTCAGCTTTAGCAACTTTCTCTATGTTACCTTAAAAGCAAACATAATCCGCTTGAATTCTCCATATCTCAATGGACTTCTAAATTGCCTATCATCAGGTAGAACCATGCCTGTGGTACCACTCATTTATTTTGGTGAAGCTCCAAGCAGTATTGGAGACATGCAGTATGTTGTGAGTGAGGAAAGAGGTTTGGTAGGTCTCAAAGGCAAGGTCTCTGAACACAGTTTTGATGGGGAAGGATTTTATTTACAGAAGGCAAGAGTGGGAAATGGTAACTGACGCAACACACACACACACACACACACACACACACACACACACACACACACACACACACACACACACACACACACACACACACAAAATGAACTGGTACAAAGAATGATCAGGGAAAAATCACTACAATGCCCCACCACCCCTTGACTCAGTGCAGACACGACTCTATGCTGCAAGGGACACTAATTAAACACACTCAATCCTTTTAACAGTGCAGATCTTACCAATAGTTTCTCCAGCACCCTTCCACATTTTAGGTCTGGAGTGAAGCAGGGTGGTCCCAAGCTGGCAAAGAGAGAACAAAGAACACGTGGCACCTTTATAGTGCTGGAGGGTCCAATCCAGATCATTTACAAGGTACCAATAGCTCAGTGTCTGGAGGGTTAATCCAATAACCACAGATAATGGCCCAAGGCCAAGTACAAGCAGGCTGGAGAGTCCGATTCAGGTAATTTACATGGATAAAGGTGTGCACTAATGAGTGAGGCAGAGCCAAATGTTGATTGGTAGCTGGTGTGTCCTCCGACTAGGTAGGGGGCAATGCTGTCACATGATAGCCACAACCCTTCCCAATACACAGTATTAGCATAATAAAGTTTTGAAGTAAAGATACATGAACGATGTGACACAGAATTATAGCAGTTATTGTAATTAAAATGTCTATATCAGAAATACGAGAAAATTTTATCTAGCTTCTAAATTTATCTTGAACTTCATAGCATTTTCTCCTTTCACATGTTAGATTTCAATCAATGTTCAGAATTATGCATATTGCAAGACTTTTGTTTCCATGAGCACTTTAACTTGCAGACCAGTTGTTCTTATTATTTTCTCTTGGATGTCTGGGCCTCGTTTGTAAGGTCAATATTTATTACTATTCCCAACTTCCCCTGAGGTGGTTTAGGTGAACTGTGCACTGAATGGATTGGTAGGTTGTTTCACATGGCAGTTAAGAACTGATTGCAATGCTGTTAATCGACATTTGCATCTTGACCAAACTAAGAAAAGTTGAAGCACAAAGAACTTTGAAAACAAAACCAAAATACCACAGATGCTGCAAACCATTAGATGCTTGACCCTGAATGAATTTTATTACAATCTGGAGTTAGGGTTTGCTTCTGTTTGGGTTCTAATAAATTTCTTTAGTTTGGCTTGATAGTTGAGCTTGAAAGAAATATATTTTTAACTAAATGATCTTCAGATTAATTAAACCAGAAGGGAAAGTTGTGTTTTTATATTATCAGAGCAAACCATCAATTCGCAGTCAATGTAAAACAATGATTTGTAATGGAGAGTATTCTAAATAATCATAAATAAACAACAACTGACATTGTGAACTGAGAATACAAACCTCCAAAAGGTTTAAGATTATAATTATAAATTATGACATTATTACATGAGGGTCACAGATAAAATAATCTTACACTATTGTGAAGTCAATTTAAATTTTATTTATGGCACAGTATTCTGGCCATTTAAGTCCATGCCACCAAATTACCCTCAAATTAACCTACACTAACTATACATTTTGGAGGGTGGGAGGAAACCGAAGCACCAGGGGAAAACCCATGCAGACACGGGGAGAGTGTACAAATACCTTACAGAAAGTGCTGGATTTAGTTCATAGAGCACCTATTAGTTTCAGAAGCGGCGGTAGTGAATAAGAATGATCTATCTATACACATGAGAGAGAGGATATTTGGTGAGCTGAGGTAAAGTAAGGTGGATGAGGCAAATTGGCAAAATATCGAGCAGTGAAATAGTCTGTCAATGTGATGTACATAACATGCACAACTATCTAAGTCATGGTGATGTCTAATCGTTGATATGGTACATATAATGATGCAAATCTAGAAAGAAAAATAATGAATAAACAGCATATTAAAGGACTATTCTGTATCAATCGTCCCACAATTTATGTTGTTTTTCTTTCTCTCACCAGAAGTAATTCAAGAAATTTAATCATTCTAATAAACAATGCTTCTTGCTTGCATTGTATTCATTTTTTTAAATCTCTCACGTTTTAAATAAGAATCCTTTCCAGGCACTTGAAAATGATTGCACAAATCAACATGGGTGGTGAATCTGCAATGAAATTTGCAATCTGGTTTTCTGCCACACTTCTGCCATGAGCATAGACAAACATGCTCTCACAGTAACACGAGAAAGGATTGGCTAAATTTAGTTTGTGAGTTTTTCTTGCTTTCTAGATGTTTCTTCAGAATGCCAAATCTGACATTTCAGTTGATCTTCTCTCATGGAAGAGAGTTTGACTTACTAACACTGCCTTTGGCAAACCAAAAGGTACAAAGCTAAACATATCCAGGAAGGGTATATTTGTCAAAATACAACAGCAAAAATGAAGTTGCTTTGTGCGGGAGCAAGCCATGCGTGTCCTGTAGAGACCGACAGTTACTAATCCATGTTTTAAAATTTCATTCTTTTAATAGGGTACAAAATGTGACTTGGCTCTATTACATAAGAACCTATTTTATGTAAGTACGCTACTGCAGATTAGTCTCAATTACCAGTCATGCAGACAATATACGAGCTATAATGGGGACATGCCTTAGGCTTGGACTATACTGGGAACTTCACATTCTCAATCATAATATTGTCAAAAGAGATTTGGAAGAAGAAAGGAGAGTGGAGTGTTGGTGAATAATTTGCCACTGCATAATGAGTTATTGCATGGAACTGTGTTAAGAGGGGAAAAGCAATATTATTCCCCGTATACTTTAAGGGGGTGTACAGATAATGGCAGTCAAGGAAGTAACTCCAAAAGAATGAATATTTATTGACTTGTATATTTATAATATTTATTGTGTCCTGGTGGCATACTGAACTCTATTAAAATAAGCAAGGTTGGAGACAGCAGAGCCTAAACATTTTGAACTCATCCCTACACATGCAAATGGTGTTTAGCTTGAAAGTAATATTTCTGTTTATGAGTGGGAGGTTGACCAGCAAGTGAGAGGTGATCTTAAGATCAATTAATCTCATAATCAATTAATCTGATTGAATTTTTTGAAGAGGTGACTAGGAATGTGGATGAGGGTAGCGCAGTGGATGTTGTCTATATGGACTTCAGTAAGGCCTTCGATAAGGTACCACATGGAAGGTTAGTTAAGAAGGTGCAGTCTTTAGGTATAAATTTTGAGATAGTCAAATGGATTGAACATTGGCTGAAAGGGAGAGGCCAGAGAGTGGTAGTGGATAATTGTCTGTCAGGTTGGAGGCCGGTGACCAGTGGTGTGCCTCAAGGATCTGTATTGGGCCCATTGTTGTTTGTTATATACATTAATGATCTAGATGATGTGGTGGTAAATTGGATTAGTAAATATGCAGACGATACTAAGATAGGTGGAATAGTGGATAATGAAGAAGGTTTTCAAGGATTGCAGAGGGATTTGGGCGGCTTAGAAAAGTGGGCTGAAAAATGGCAGATGGAATTTAATGCTGATAAGTGTGAGGTGCTTCATTTTGGTAAGAAGAATCAGAACAGGACATACGTGGTAAATGGGAGAGCATTGATGAATGCAGAAGAGCAGAAAGATTTAGGTGTAACGGTACATCGTTCCCTGAAGGTAGAAACTCACGTGAATAGGGTGGTGAAGAAGGCTTTTAGTATGCTGGCCTTTATCAATCATTGCATGGAATATAGGAGTTGGGAGGTGATGTTGAGATTGTATAAGACGTTGGTGCAGCCTAATTTGGAGTTCTGTGTGCAGTTCTGGTTGCCTAATTATAGGAAGGATATAAACAGAGTGGAGAGAGTGCAGAGAAGGTTTACCAGAATGTTACCTGGGTTTAAGCATCTAGAGTATAGGGAGAGATTGGACAGATTAGGTCTTTATTCTTTGGAGCGTAGAAGGTTGAGAGGGGATTTGATAGAAGTATTTAAGATTATGAAAGGGATAGACAGAGTGGATGTGGATAGACTATTTCCGTTAAGAGGAGGAAAGATTAAAACAAGAGGACATGAGTTAAGAATTAAGGGGCAGAGGTTTAGAGGTAACATGAGGGGGAACTTCTTTACTCAGAGAGTAGTAGACGTGTGGAATGAGCTTCTGGGAGAAATAGTGGCGGCGAAGTCAATTGTATTATTTAAGAAAAGGTTGGACAGGTATATGGATGAGAAGAAGATGGAGGGTTATGGGCATTGTGCAGGGTGGTGGGACTAGAAAGGGGTGTTTGGTTCGGTGTGGACTAGAAGGGCCTAATGGCCTGTTTCCATGCTGTAAATTGTTATGTTATGTTATTATGTTATAATTTTGGACAAACTTTACAAATACACATTTGAGATCAAATTAGTGAGCATTTAGCAATACATTGTGTTGTTCATGATATCATCTGAAGTTGAGTAACATTAGGTAACAGCAAGAAATACATTGTAACATTATGTTTTGATTCTTCCAGGCTGATCCATTTATGTACAATAGAAATTCCTAATAAAGAAAACCAATGTAAATCTGATCCAAAATATAATTAGCTTTCCTCACTTACCCTCTTTCGCTGCTTGCCTATTCATCTTAATTAGATTGCTGCACAGTGGGCAAATATACATCCAGAAACCAAAAAAAAAACAAAAGATGATATAAAGACTAGCCACTTTCAAGTGCTCGGATGCAGATAATGCGCCGGCAAGACGTGGCTGGGGGAGTGTAACTGGGACATTCAGGTGGCCACGGAGAAGACGCCTTTCTGTCATCTGAACGTGTCGGCTGAAGGAGAGCCGCATCCGAGCGAACGCGGCTCCTGTGGACTATGGCCGTTGCCACTGCTGTGTTTCCTTCCCCTCTCCAAGCCCTGCATCTCTTTTGAGATATCTTCAGACCTTTAATGTTGACTTCTTATTTATATCAGCATTTAATTGTGCCAACTTTGGCAGCCCTGCTTTCTTCTGTCAAGGTTCTGAGTTTTGGAAGCAATGTACTATTTTTTACTGAGTTTTTGGTTAGTTAATCTAATGCCCCAAAGTAGTTTTTTTATTTAAACAGAATAAATGCTTTGCGACGTTAAAGTCACTAACTAAACGTAAGGCGCTGCTGTTAAATTTTTACCTACCTGATGGTGATAGAAACAAGGAGTCTGTCTTGGACTGCATTCACAATGCTGCATTCAGGTGCAACAGGGGATGCTCCGAGCTGGAGAATATGCCTACCCAAGGAGGGTTAGGTAAGTGCTCCTCGGGGCCGGGTTCTCCACTTTCAGGTGGCCACCCAACAGCGGTATTGGGGTAGAATAGGCGGCTTTACAATTGGGTATTCTGGCCCCTTGAAAATGGCTAAAGATATGTCATCCTTGACAATGACGGAGTATTTCAAAGTGTCGTAGTACAATAATGCACCTTTGAAATGATTTTCCAAAATGTGACAGGTATTTAAGGCTGCCAATTTTTGACAATATTTCAATAAGCTTCAATTCTGACTAAAGCTTCTATCCAGCAAGTACATGCCATGGAACATTGCAGTGCCATTGAGAGGTCCCCATATATTACAGAAGTGCTGCCCAACATTTGGACAAGCATTCCAGATGGACTTATCGCCTGATGAAACATTGAAACACAGAATGGCAATGCTTATATTAAATCTGCAATTAAAATAATAAACAATGTACAACCCTAAATTAATTAGTTGGATCCTCTTCCATAAACCCAGCCCGAGGGTTTGGTTTCAGACTACCATATTACCACACACAGAAGAGTGAGAACCTGTTCACAAATAATTCCCAAACTGCTGCATTGCCTCACAAGCATGTCCAAAATATGTTTTCACAACTTCGTACTTAGTAACAAAGGCACAATTACTTGCGAAATATGACTAATATTTTTGATAAACCAAGTGCGTGCCACTGCATCCAGACCAAAATTATTTTCTGCGTTCTTTAAATCAGAATCTAGGTTTCTCATCTCTGAAGCCCAAGTACATCCGTCACATTAATAGACTAACAATATCTTCATGGATTGTTGCGATTAATTGAGCTGACCATTACTAAATCAACAGTGGGTTATATTGGTTGTTATATTTATTCATAAGCTGAACACAAATGCAGAAGACAGTAATTGTATTTCCAAAGTAAATTGTACATCATTTGAAAAGATTGGAAATGTGCATTAAATGGAAAATAATATATACTCCGATAAATATTCTGTTGAAGCTTCAGTCTAGTATTTTTTGGTCCAGCAACCTCTGTGATTTGGCATGTTTTGAACTTGTAGTTATAGCTCTATACTGATTAAGTAATTCTAATTCTAGTTAAGATATGTGCTAATCTGTAGCTAATTAACCTATCAGTACAACTTTTGAAATCTCAGCTGACAGCAGAATTTAGGGTTACAAACTGTTCATTGAACCCGAATGTGACGGGGTGGGAGGAGGGTGGTGTTAGGGGAAGGTCCATGCTTAAAAAGAACAGTTCTGCTGCTCAGAGGAAGGTGATCAGGAAAGATTTCTAGGATCCTGTACCAGAAAAGCACAAGAAATAAGAACAGGAGTCGGCCAGCTGGCCCTTCAAGCTGCTCCGCAATTCAATAAGACCTGGCTGATCTGGTTGTGGACTCGGCTCCATTTCCCTCATTGTTCCCCATAACCTTTAAGTCCCACATTCTGCATAAATCTATTAAATATGTTTAATGAGGCGGCCTCTACCCCTTCCTGGGTCATAAAATTCCATGGATTCACTACTCTCTGGGAGAAGCAGTTCCTCCATCTCTGCCTTAAATCTATTCCCCTCAATCTTTTGTGTACTCTCCTCTGCCAGTAGAAACAACCTTTGTGCTTTCTATTTTTTCCATAATTTTATATTTCTACATTGATTCCCCCCTCATCCTTTGGTCCCAGGCTACTCAATCTTTTCTCATAAGATATCGCCTTCATTTCTGGAACCAACCTGGTGAATCTCCTCTGCACTGCTTCCAAAGACAGACTTTATCTTTGCTATATAAAATATGCTATTTGATCTGCTGAGTTTCTCCAACATTGTGTTTTTACAGTCTATTCTTACTCAGGTAAGGGAACTAGCTCTACACACCAGTCAGGTCCCAAGAGTTCTACAGTTGGCTCTTTGACCCTGTTCTCCCATTCAACACAATCATGGCAGATCATTTCCTTCACCAACCTGCTGCTACCTTCATTTTTAAAAACTGCATAATCAGTCACGTCAAGTATCAGATTTACATGTCAGTAATGAGGATATGAATAATTTTCAAAGCACTTGTTTAGTAAACCTGTTTCAAATCTCTGACATAATACTGATGTACAATTCTGGTGGAGAATTCTGTCCAATCTTATGAGAGCATAATGACAATATTATTATTCTATCAATTTCTTTCCCTTCTCATGAATCCACCAAAAGAGATGAAAGGAACCAGCCATAATTCCAAAGCTCAGGGAGGTGCACAACTGCACTCAGAGAATTCTCCCCCATCCCATACACACCTTGTCTAAATCTCAGGGGCAGCGTCAGAGAGGGGATACATTAATATATATATATTTTTTTAAATTTACAGCACAGTAAAAGCTGATTCCAGCCACTTAAACCCGTGCCGCCCAAATTAGCCTACAACCCCATATGTTTTGGATGGAGAATGAAACCGGAGCACCCGGATGCAGACACAGGTAGAAAGTACATACTCCTTATAGACAACGCTGGTTTGGAACCTCAGTGCCTGGCACTGTAACACCGTTGCACTAACTTCTATGCTAACCATATGGAACATATGATCATTGGTGCACGAGCTACTAGAGAACATAAAATCAATCGTACAGGCCTGTCGTCCCAATGTGACTCCACCAAATCATGTCAACCTCACTAATCGCTGTATCCCTTTATTCCCTATCTGTTCGTGTGAATGTCAAAATGCCTCCAATTGTTATATCTGTTGCCAAGAATGTTAACGTTGCACCATAAAGATAAGAATGAGGTGATGCACTTTAGGTGGACTATTAAGGGGAGGACATATACGATGAAAAGTGGAATCTAAGGGAGAACTGAGGATGATGCAAGACGCAAGACAGAAAGTGCCCTGAAAGCAGCGGCATGGGCTGCTAAGGAGGTTAGGAAAGCATTTGGAATCCTTGGATGAGCTGGAACAGTGGATATAAGAGCAGGGAGGTTATGGGGCAACTTTATAAAACATAGGTGGAGGACTGGGTGCAGTTCTGGAGATGATGCAGCAGAGACCCAGCAAGAGACTGGCTTTCAGTTCTGAGGAGAGAGTGGGCTTGTTTTTCTTGGAGGGCAGGGTGCAGAAAAGGGACTGGCCAGAGAACTACAAAACTAGGAGGGTGCAGAAAGGGTAGATAATAGGAAAACTTTTACTAAGCCCAAAGAGTCTAGGTTTAGAGGAGGGGGAATAAGAAATTTAAAGGTGATCTGAGGAATAACTTTTTCACAGAGAGGGTGGTTGAAATATGGAAATGTAGTACCTGACGAGGTGGTGGAGGGAAATAAAGTAGCCAGCAAGCATCTGAATTGTCACCGCACGGAAGTCTATTAACCAAGTAGATAAACGTACAGTACATTTCTGATCACCCAAAAACCAGTTAACCAAAATTCTCAGTTATCCGAAAGTTTGAAAGTTGAAAAGAAAAGATCTTTTCTTAAATTTATGCAGTTATCTTATTTTTTTTTAAATCAGAGATCACATTGTTTTTTTTGGTAAGAATTAAACATTATTTCATGCTTGAAGAACCTTTTGTTGTTTTTTTTTCTTGTTGTTTAACCACTGATATAAGTATTTTGCTGATACTACTAGCCTGCTTAAGGCAATTATCCGAAAATCTAGTTAACCGAAAAATGTCCTGTACCAAGCATTTGCGATAATCAGAAATGTACTGTCTAAGTGCAGCTATTTGATGGTTGGCATGGGCAAAATGAGCTGAAGAATCTGCTTGTGTGCTGAATGACTATGACAAAGTCAATGGACTTTTTTTATTTACAGTGGAAGCCGATTCTGGCCCTTTACACCCATGACCCCTAATTACATCCAAATTAACCTATAACCCTGTACGTTTTGAAGGGTGGGAGGTAACCGGTGCAGCCAGAGAAAACCCACTCAGAAAGGGGGAGGACGTATAAACTCCTTATAGACTGCTCCGGATTCAAACCTGGGTCACTGGTGCTGTAATAGCACTCCAATAACTGCTGAACTAACTGTGATGTCTGTGCAAGCACACAATCAGCTCCTCAGACAGAAACTTTGCATGTGGGCCTTGAAGGACGGCCAACAAGCAATATTCCAGATTAGAGGCCAGTGTGTAAAATTATATTTTTACTGGCATGATCTGAAAAATTGTTGACAGACAGAAAAACATAATGTTGGAATAAATGGGTTTTGCAAAGGCAGTGATGATCAGTGAGAAATCTATGTGTAAGCCCCAGCTTAGTCACAGTAGATATGAATGATCTGGATGAGGGAACAAAGTGTAATGATGACATGAAACTTGATGAGATTATGATTTGGAATGAAGATGTACAGAGATGCCAAGATGATTTAGATGGAGTGAGTCAGAAAATACACGGTGGTTGCAGGATAAGATGGATAAGTATGAAGTTATCAATTTTGGGAAGAAAAATAGGTAGACTATTAATTGAGTAATGATGTATGTTTGTGTACGTTAGTTACTGAAAGCAAACTGCAGGTGAAGAAAAGAAAGTAGCAAACCAGATGTTGGCTTCCATTACAAGAGCTTTTGAGTAAACAAGCAAGGATGTGATATTGAATTGGCCTTCATGAGAATACACTAGAAGTACTGTAGATTTATTTTTATTCCGAAGAAAAGATAAACATGCATGTGGGGTTCTGCAAAAAAAGTTTTCTTAGACTAACTCCTGGGGTGCCTCAACTGTCATAAGGGAAGAGTGCAGACTAACCAGGCCTGTACTCACTGGAGTTGAGAAAAATGGGAGGGTATCTCATTGCAACAAATGAACCAGGGCCTGATAGGCTGGATACCATATGGATCTTTCCCCTTGTATGGGGTGTAGAATCAGGAGACACAGTGTCAGGATACAGAATAAATGACTGAGATGGTGAAACCATCTTCTCTCAGAAGGATGAAGAGATAAAAGTCTAATATTTAAATAAAAGATTGGCAGATTTCTAGACACAAGGGCCTGGGGAGAAAATGAGAAATGGAACTGAAATACATTATCATTCATAATTGTATTGAATGGTGGTGCCAACTTGAAGATCTACCGCATCTATTTTCAATGGTGCAATGGGATTCGATAAGCTTTAGATGGATTAGGTTTACATCACACAATCTTCTCAGGCTTTCACAAAAGTGACAAATGCCATGGCAACATATGCTTACTGTGGTGATATGTATATACTGTTCTGTGCTGTCCTGTGTATAAGTGGCTGGCCTGCCTGCTGGTGACTCGATCACCTGTAACTGGTCTCCCTGTGACCTGGCCATAAAGGTTGAACTCCCTTCCCCCTTCCATTCATTCGAGCACATGGAGATGGGCCAGCTAAAATCTAATGTATATTAAAGCCTATCCTTCCTCACTCAGCCTTAGGAGTCACTGATAGTGAATATCACTTATCAAATCCAATTTTCTCTTGCAACATTTCAGCCCAAATACAATTTACCATATTACCATCCAGATCATGACAAACACAAAAGTCCAAGCACTGTTTCTGAGGCACACTACAATGGCAAATAATTTAATTTAAACAAATTATTTATATTTCTATTAATTTTAATTCCTAAATATCTGATTGCTTCATTTCTCCATTTAAATGTTGTCAATCTTTTATATTGAGACTAATCCATATCCACCATGGGTATTACTTCACTTTTATCAACATTAACTTTATAACTCGATACTAACCCATTTTCTTTTAATCTCTCATTCAACTTATTCAAAGATATTTCTGGTCTCATTAAATATACTATAATATCATTAGCTAATAAACTAATTTTATGTTCTTTATTACCTACTTCAAATCCTTTAATTTCATTGTCTATTCTAATTACTTCTGCCAATGGCTCAATTGCTAATGCAAATAAAAAGGATGATAATGGAGAACCTGTCTAGAAGACCTTTCTAGCAAAAAAGGGTTGTGAGATTTGTTTATTTGTAATCTCTTTTCCTTTTGGTTGATCATACAATACCTTTATCCAATTTATAAAAATATTTGGAATCCCAAAAGCATTAAGTGTCTCAAATAAAAAATCCTGTTCCAATCAATCAAATGCTTTCTCTGCATTTAATGCCATAGCTACTGTGGGAATCTTCCTATTTTGTGCTATATTTATCAATCTTAAAAAAAATTATATTATTTGCTGCTTTTCTATTTTTAATAAAACCAGTTTGATCTAAAAATTTTAATTTTGCCAAAAATTCAACTAATCTATTAGCTAACAATTTGATAGTCTGTATTCAATAATGATTTTGGTCTATATGAAGAAGGTTGTAGACAATCTTTCTCTTTTTTCAGAATTACCATTATTAATGCTGTTTTAAAAGATTCTGGTAAACCATGAACCTCTTTCATTTGATCTATTACTTCCAGTAATACAGTTAATAATAACTCCTTAAACTCTTTATAAAATTCTGGTGGAAAATCATCTTCACCTGGTACCTTAAAGACATTAGGGTCTCATAAACTTCTATTTCTGATAAATTCTCAGATAATCTTAACTTTTCATCCTCCCTTAACACCGGTAATTTAACTTGTCTAAAATAATCTTTTATTTTATTATTATCTTTCATATATTCTGAATTATAAAATTTAACATAAAATTCTTTAAAATTATCATTTATTTCCTGAGTTTTATGTTATCTGTCCTGCTGATTTCTTAGTTGCAATTATTGTTCTAGAAATTTGTTCCTTTTTTAATTGCCACACTAAACTTTTATGAGCCCTTTCACCCAACTCATAATATTTTTGTCATGATCTCATAATGTCTTTCTCCACTCTATAAGTCTGCACGGTATTAAGTCTTAATTCTCCTCATCTTTATGAACTTGAATTTCCTTCTCCAATCTCATTATCTCTTTATCTAATCGAATTACTTCTTTCAAATATTTTTTGTTTATTTTTGAAGAATAACTTATTAGTTGACTGCTCAAATATGCCTTCATGGAATCCCATAATATAAACTTACTCGCAACTGAATCTTTATTAGTATCTAAAAAAATTAACTGTTGCTTCATATAAGCACAAAATTCCTTTTTCTTCAACAGTTGTATTTAACCTCCATCTATAACCTTCCTTTTGTTCTTCTACCAATGAAATAGACAAAATTAAAGGTGAATGATCTGATAGAACCCACGCTTGATATTCCATTCTTGATACTCTCTATTGAAATTGAGCAGAAATTAAAAACATATCTATCTTTGAAAATGTTTTAAATAGAAAAGAATAAAAAGAATAATCTCTTTCATTTGGATGGACTTTTCTCCAAATATCCACTCAATCCATATCTTTCATCAGATCTGTAACCATTTTTGCTATCTTATTTTTCACTATTCTATCTCCTGATCTATCTAATTTAGGGTCCAAAGGAAAATTAAAATCCCCTCCCAATATACCTTTTCCCTTGGCATTTGATAAATTCATAAAAAAGCATCTTGCATAAATTTGCCATCATCTACATTTGGTGCATTAAGTCCATTGTTCCGAATAATTCTGGCAATTTACCTTAAAGTATCTTCCTGCTACATCTATACTAATATCTGATTTTTTTAACTAATAAATTTTTATTAATTAATATTACTGTACCTCTAGCCTCAGAATTTAAAGAAAATCCTATTAGTGTCCCTACCCAATCTCTTTTTAATTTTTGATGTTCCTTTTCCATCAAATGTGTTTCCTGCAAAAAAGCTACATCTGTTTTAATTTTTTTCATCTAAATGAATAAATTTTTCTACTTTATTTGATTCTGAATCCCATTAGTATTAATACTAATAAAATTCATTTATTAGCCATCTAATCTTTCTTTCATAAAATTCAGTAACCATCCAATTTTCCATCTCCACTCCTCCTACATCCAAAATACTAACTAAATATTTCATAATACAATTGTTAAATTCAGCTGTATTAAAGAGAAAAAAATAAAAGAAACAAAGAAAAGGACAGAAACCCTAACCCCTCCTCCCCCCTCCAAGGTGTACATTGTTAACAATGCATCTTTACGCCCCTGTTCTGAAGGAGTTGTGATCAAAAACCACATCCGCACACTAGAATCCATAGAGGCCAGGATCATACTCCCACCCAACTCCCCTGAAAAATTATACTGTCTCCTTATACCTCTTATTCAATCTCACAATCACCAATTTATTTTTTACACAGATCTAGCAGGTAAAAATTTCCTCCCTAATATTCTCTCTCCTCCTAGACTTATAGCATTTCATTATATATTCCCAACTGCAATCTTTCTGCTTCCTCTCGCTCTTCAGATATCTCCCAGCTCTTGCCTAATTTTATCAGGCAGTGAATCTGCAAACACTTTTGCTTCATTGGGTTCTGTATAAACTCTGATTTTGCCCTCAGGAACAAAAACCTTTAACATTGCTGGGTACCTTTTAAAAAGTGTAACCTTTTTGCCATAACACATTTTAACAGCATTGAATTATTTCCTTTTTGTTTTACAACAAATCAAAACTTATCTCAGGGTACAAAAAAATCATATTATAAATCAATGGTGATTGTTTCGCTTGCTTCATGGCCAACTCCAAGATATTCCCCCTCACTTTGTAATGAAGCAACTTGACCAGAATCAAACGTGGCTTTTGATCTGGCTGCAGTTTAGGTCATAATGCTCGATGAGCTCTTTAATCTCAATATCTCCTTGAAATTCAGTGACCACCAAAGCTTGCAGAATCCAACGTTATAAAAATCGCCTTCTTTAAGTCCAACAATTTTTATATTATTTCTTATCCTGAAATTTTCTAACATATCAATTTTTTTAGTAAATTGATCTTTAGCTGAGGCCGCTTCAGCTTGAACTTTCTTCATTTGCTCTTTAACATGTTTAATTTCAAATTCTTTATCTTTAATTTTTGCATCCATCACTTCAAATTTTTGTTTCATTTGAGACAGCGTTCTCTCCACCTTCATTGAGAACCCTTATTTTCAATTATACCCTCATTACATTTTTTAACTTCCATTGTTAACTGTTGCAAAGTTTGCTGGAAAGTATCCATATACTTCTTCATTTCAGTTGTGGATATATAAGACTCTTTTGTTTTCTCCTGTTTTTTGGCCAAAACTCTCTGTTCAACATACATTTCTTCTTCTTCCTGCTCCTCTTCCTGATCATTGGAGCTGGAGGCCTCCTGAGCTTTTTTTTACTGTGCTCTGCACATGCACGACTACCCTCCGGAGAGCTCCAGGATCCTTCTTCAAGGTAGGCCTCTCTTCTTTATCAGCTTCTTTTTCTTGTTCAAGTCCTTGAAAAGTAACAGTCATTTTATCTTCCTGAGATGGCATTGTATATTGTTCTATAGACCTTCCAATAGCTTCCTCTTTTATTTTCTTTCAATGTTCAGGTTTTTTTAAATTTCTTTAAACTCTTTTTGAATGATCTTTAAACATAAAAACAGGATCAAACTTTAACTTATAATTATTAACTTAACGCCCTTCTGATTCTAAGCTCACGTGTATATAATGTATGTATAAATTCAAAAATAGTTCTTTGATTCACAGTCCAATCTCACTCCTCCAAGTTCACTGGTATCAGGCAATTTGTACACTGTGCACAGAATTTAACATCTATGAATTTCACCAGACTTTGGTGCTTCCTGAGGTTACCGCTCAGGAAGGTTCTTGTCAGTTTTCAGAGAGAGATTTGTTGCTCGTTGGACACAAACTGATTCCTTCCGATCAGCCATTTCAATATCTTGCTGAAGAAACTTGCCCCTTCAGGGTTTTCCAGATGACAACCTCTTTCTTTCAGGTCACCACAGAGTTCCTTTTCTGTTTCCCTTATTTCAAGTGAAACATTAGGCAGCCAGTCCTCTCTTGTATGAACCACAAGGGTCTGAACTAAGAACTCAAAACCTGTCTTCAAAATGGGGTTTTTCCACTAGCTTGCTAGCTTGTCCTGTTCCAGTCCCAGGTGCTGCTGCTGAACTGTAGAATTGAATTCTCTCTCTCTCTCTCGCTCTCTCTTTCAGAAAAACCATATGACCCTCTTAGAACAGAAAACTGCATTCAAATAGACTGCGGCACTGGACCTAATCTTTGAGTCAGTTCATCTGTTGCTTTCGAAAACAATATTCCTTTACTTCGCAGCATGTCCAATTAACACCTACTTGTGAAGTCTATAGGCATTCTTCAAAGTTTTTGCAAAGGCACTTGGAACCTGGACTATCTGCCTTGAGCCAAGCACATGCATTTTAAATGAGATCTGATTTGAAATGTTTGTATCTCTGTGTGACCTAACTAAAACACCCACAATCTTTCTCCTTTAAAACATATCTATATACAATATAAAATAAAACATATGTCACATACCCAATTCAAAGCTTCCATCTCCTTCCTGTAATAACCATAAAACCATATAACCGTTTACAGCACAGAAACAGGCCATGTCGGCCCTTCAAGTCCGTACCGGTTCACTTGACCAACTCCACTAGCTCCTCCACAAAATCCTGAGGAAGTAGAGGCTTTTTTCATGATGCCATTGGTGTGTTGGTTCCAGTACGGGACAGCATTCTGTGTGGAATCACCAATATTTTATGTACTTAGTGCCACACCCAATGAAGCCAATCATACCATACACTTCTTTACCACCATATCTACCTAAGTGCAAGACCTCACTCTTCTCCAGATTAACCTTCATCTGTTATTTCTCATTCTATAACCATATCTTATTAAAATCCTGCTGCGTGAAAGTGAGGTCAGAAATAGGGAAATAATGAAGGTTAATACATGGATGAAGACATGGTGCAAGACGGAGGGCTTCAGTTATATTGGCTCTCTTCCAGAGAAGGTAGGACCTGTTTCGACAGGACAGTTTCCCTCTGAAGCTGAAGGGGACTGATATCCTTACAGGAAGGTTTGCTAGATCTGCTCCAGTGGGTTTAAAATATATTTGCAGGGGGATGAGAACTAGTGCCAAAGCAGATAGTGGAGTGGAGGAGGGAAAAGGTGATGTGAAAATCATATGCAATGTTAGAAGTCAATAGGGTGTATGTGGTGGAAATTTTCTCAAGAACATCTATTTCAATGCTAAGAGTATTGTAGGAAAGGAAGACGAAGTTAGATCATGGATTGGCATGTGGAATTATGACCATTAGTGAAACTTGGTCGCAGGAGGTGCAGGACTGGCAGCTATTGCTTTAGACGTAATAGAACAGGGATGGGAGGTTTTAGGGGAATGAAAGGGCCAGAGAAAAATATCACAGCTGTGCTCAGACAGAACAGATTACATGGGTGGAGCTGAGGAATATGAAATGTATTTATTATAGATCACCCAATAGTCAATGAGAATTGGAGGAGTAAATCTGTCGAGAGATAGCAGACAGCTTCAGGACAGTAGGGGATTTTAATTTTCCATATATTGACTTGGACTCTCATACTGTAAAAGAGCTGGATGGCTTGGACCTTGTCATATGTGTTCAGGAACATTTTCTAAATCAATAGACAGAAATACCAATGCAATATTGCATCTCATCTTAGGAAACAAGACAGGACAGATTACAGAAGTATGTGTAGGTGAACATTTTGCGTCCAGTGATCATAATGCCATCAGTTTTAAGTTAATTATGGAGAAAAATAGGTCTGGGCCTCAGGATGAATTTCTAAATTGGAGAAAGGCCAATTTTGAGGATATGATAAAAAAGACCTAAATGCGTGGATTGGGATAAGTTGTTTTCAGGCAAGGGATGTGCGAGGTAAGTGGAGGACATTCAAAGGTGAAATTTTGGGAGTACAGAGTTTGTATGTTTCTGTCAGGCAAAGGAAATCTTGGCTTTTGAGGGATATTGGGGATCTGGTTCGCAAGAAGAGAGAGGTGTATAGCAGGTAATGGCAACATGAACCAAATGACATACTTGTGGAGAATGTCTGCCAAGCTGCCAGTCTCCCCTCTGGCAAGCCTTGCTGTACTAACATTGGTTGTGCATTATCTCTACTGTTAAGGACACTCCCCTTAGATATAACTGTGTATGCGCCTATTGTCTTTCATTATTGTACCATGAGTTTCTGCTAATAAAAGCAATGATTATTGTTTGACCACATTGAAAGACAATAGGTGCATATACAGTTACACCCAAGGGGAGTGTCCTTAACACTAGAGATAATGCACAGTCAATGTTAGTACAGCAAGGCTCGCCAGAGGGGAGACAGGCAGCTTGGCAGACATTCACCACAGTCAACCCCCAGCAAAAGAAGGGTTAAAATCAAAAGGACAGCTGCTAGGAAAATCTGAAGCAAGCGATACATGGATACCATGTTTGGCATTGAGAATACTCTAACAGCCAAAATACACCAGTATCTAGCAAGCAATCAAAAAATAATGAGATGTTTTATGAATATGCCAGCCTATCAGGTTGTTTACGAATTCTGGTGCTTCTTCTCAAAACAGGTGGCTCCTTTGCAACCTTGGGAACTAGTACAGGTCCTGGGTCTGTAGTGTGGGAAGGACGGACTTCTGGACCCGCTCCAGAATCGCCAGCGTGAGGCAGTGGAGCCTCAGCATAGCCATCTGAAAGCTTACTAGGGGTCACAGACTGGGGGGGTGAGTCCAAATTCTCAGGCTCCCTCTGAGTAGGGTTGCGAGGAAGGGGCGAACCAGGCGAGGTCAGATCTCTTAGGGGTATAGTGTCAGAACTCCCGTCTGGGAATTTAACATGAGCGTAGTTGGGGTTGGTATGCAGTAGCTGAACTGGTTGGACAAGGGGGTCTATTTTACGCGCCTGAGCGTGGCTCTTCAGCATCAAGGTTCCAGGCTCAGATAAACAGGCTGGCCTGTCCATCACAGTTCCTGATTTCCTAGGAAAGGCAAACATACGTTCATGAGGTATTTGATTTGTTGCAGTACACAATAAAGAATGTAGTGCCTCAGGCCGCACCTCCTGCCACCGAGTAACAGGGTAACCAGGTGTTTTTAAAGCAAGATTAACAGTCTTCCAAACTGTAGCATTAGTTCCCCCAACCTGCCCATTGCCCTGCGGGTTGTAGCCCGTGGTACAGCTGGTAGCAATCCCCTTCCGTAGCAGGGCTCGCCGCAGTTCAGAGCTCATGAATGCTGAGCCCCTATCGGTATGAATGTAATTGGGTAAATCAAAAGTGCTGAAAATTCTGTCAAGTGACTTAATGAAAGTTACTGATGAGACGTCATTGCAAAGGGAAACCTGGAATATTCATCAATTACAGTAAGGAAATATACATTTTTGTTGTTGGAAGGTAACGGTCCTTTAAAATCAAAAGATCGGGTTGCCTTGATGAGAGTGACCTCTGGAGCTTTGAAGTATTGCGGTTTTACTTTTGTGTTTAGTTCTGAACATGTAGGCTACAGATTTATGATCAGTGACAAGAGTACATTTTCTGCTGGCTAGGAAGTGTCTCCAGTAGCAAACAGCTTCAATAATAGCCTGGGCTTCTTTTTCAATGGCAGGATATTTAAGTTCAGGTCCGCGTAATGTGCGGGAGAAGAATGCCACAGGTCTGCCCTTTTGATTAAGGGTTCCTGCCAAGGCACAATCTGAGGCATCAGTTTCCACTTGGAATGGGACATCCTCGTCAATGAACGAGAGTGCAGCTTTGGCAATATCAGCTTTAATTCTCTCGCAAGCCTTCAAGGCCATTGGAGAGAGAGGAAAAGATTTAGTGTCAAACAGAGGGCGTGCCTTCATAACCTAGTCCCGAACCCATTTCCAGTAGTAGGAAAAGAATCCCATACACCTTTTAAGGCCTTTTGCTGAGTTTGGGGGCTGGAAACTTCTTAAGGGGGGCATTCTTTCCAGTTCGGGGTGGATTTTGCCCTTGTGGACAATGTAGCCCAGAATGGGTAGCACTGTCTCGTTGAACACACATTTGCCCTCGTTAAATATAAGGTTAAGTTCTTTAGCTGTTGCTAAAAATTTCTTGTTGTCATGCTCAGCCTATGTTTTCCAACAGATAATGACATTATCTAGATAGGGAAACGTACCCTGTAACTCATACATCCTAACAATCTTATCCATTTCCCTCTGAAACACAGACACACCATTAGTGACCCCAAAAGGCTTTATAATCCTCCATCAGCCTCAAAAGCCGTATAGGGCCGTTCCCTTTTCTTAATGGGGATTTGGTGATAAGCTGCTTTGAGGTTGATAGTGGAGTACACTTTGTATTGCGCTATCTGATTAATCATTTCATTGATGCGTGGCGGGGGGGGTGGGTAGGCATCCAGGTTAGTGTAACGGTTGATTGCCTGGCTGTAGTCAATAGCCAGTCGTCTCTTAGTGTGATTTTTCACGACTACCACTTGGGCCCGCCACGGACTCTTACTAGGTTCAATTACTCCCTCTTTAAGCAAGCAGTCTCTGGGTCTCTGCTTTGATAAACTCACGATCCTCTTTGCTGTAAGAACGGCTCTTCGTGGCAATCGGCTGACACACAGGGGATAAATCACTGAATATAAAAATGCAAGAAAAACCTCAAAAGAAACCAGGAAGGTGTCCAAAAATATTTTTACTTGGGGATGTACATGAAAAGGATACAAAATTGAAATTGGATAAATATCAAGAAATTTTTTTAAGTATTGCAATAGCCAACTGCAAAGAAATGTACAGCGATATCATGGAAAGATGATAGAGAAGTGTTACGAGTGAGATGCTAAATTGTACACCTTTGTAAAAAAAATTACATTTAGTTTAAGGAATCAAATTGAAAAATTTTATAGTATTTGGATATCATATATGGATTTTATGAATAATTTTCCATCCACCTCTTCTACCTTATCCACACCTCTTAATTAGAAATTTTAATAATAATTAGTGATTGTATATGCTAGTATTATTGCATATTAAATAGCAGTTGTTTTTTTATTTCCTTTCTTTTTCTTACTTTTGGGTGGGAGGGGGGTTGGATATCATTGGATATGGATATTTGATTAATGTTTTACTCATTTTTTTCTGTAATGATACAAATAATTAAATAAAATTTTCAAAAAAAATAAATAAAAGGTTTGCCTGGATGTTGCCTGGTTTAGAGGGTGTGAGTTATGGAGTAAGGTTCGATAAACTTGGATTGCTCACTCTGAATTGTTCGAAGTTGAGGGGCTAAAATTTTATAACATCATGCCAGGCAATGATGGGGTGTACAGTCAGAATCTTTTCTCAAGAATAAAAGTGTCACATTCTGGAGAACATGCATTGAAAGTGAGGTGGGGGAGAGCAGAGGGTGAGTTGAAAGAAGATACGTGGGGCATTATTTTTTTTTTACACACATAAAATGTTAGGTCCCACGAGTGGGCTGTCAGGGGTATTGGTGGAAGCAGATCCAATAGTAGCATTTAATAGCTTCTTGAGGAAGACGTGAGTATGAAGAGGATGGAGGTGTGTGTACATACGCACACATGTGCGCACGCACACACATACACACGCACATGCAAGCAACAGGTTATTAGTTTGAGTTCAACATTATGTTCAGCAGGGCATGTTCCTGAGCTGCACTGTTTCTGTGCTGGTGTAAACCTTTCGTGGAGCCAGCACATCGAGGCAATAAAGGGCCCAGGCCCGAAACATTGATTTCCCTTACTTATTATGGATGCTGCCTGACCTGCTTTTCTCCAGTACATTTGCGTATTGGAGGTAATTGTGAAGAAGGCACACTAACGACTTTGCTTTCTAAGATTTCTGAGGCAACTGGCAGCCCATCAAATACTCAATCAAACTTCTACAGATGCACTGTGGGAAGTACAGTAACTGGTTATATCACAGCTTATTTGGTAATTTAAGTTCCCAGAAATGCAGAAAGTAGTAAACAGAAACAAGTTCATCACCACTCCAACCTCCCATCCAGTGATGGCATCTACTGTATGTGGAGGCACTGTCTCAAGAAGGCAGCAAACATCATAAATGGTACACTAACAACAACTTCGAACTCAATATCACCAAAGCCAAGGAGCTAATTGTAGTCTTTAGGAAGGGGAAACTAGAGGTGTATGATCTAGTGTTCATTGAGGGATCAAAGGTGGAGAGGGTGAGCAAATTGAAATTTCTGTGAGTCACTATATCATAGAGAACCTTTCTTGTTGCCAACATGCCAATGCCATCGTGAAGAAAGCACACCAGAGCCTCAACTTCAGGAGTTTGCAGAAGTTTAGTATGACATTGGAAACCTTAGCAAAGTTCTTCAGCTATGTAGTGGAAAGTGAGCTGACCAGCTGCATCATGGCCTAGTATTGGGGCACCAAAACATCTAACCAAAAAACCTTGCAAAAGGCAGTGGACACAGCCCAGTGCATCATGAGCAAAACTCTCCCATCATCAAGAAAATCTACAGGGAACGCTGCCATTGGAGAGCAGCAGCAATCATCGAGGATCCCCACCACTCCCAGCACAAGCTCTGTTCTCCCTGCTGCCATCACAAAAGAGGTCTAGGTGCGACAAGACTCGTACCACCAGGATAATGAGCAGTTTCTACCCCTCCACCATCAGACCCCTCAACCACAGACTCAATCAGAGACTTATTTTGCACATTATTTATTACTGAATATTTTTTTCTGCATTCCACAATTAGTTGGTTTACACTTCTTTCCTTGTTTAGATTTCTCTCTTTTGTACATGTATTCTTCTCTTGACAACAGTTTAGTTACCAAAAAGTAGAAATTCTGCTTGTCTCTGCAGGAAGAAGAATCTCAGGAATGTAATCTGACAATAAATCTGAACTTTGAACTTGAAAGGGCATCCATCAACCTGGTCACACCCCTGCTCACTTCTACCATTAGACTGAAGGTATAGAAGCCTGAAAACTAGCACCTCTATGTTCATGAACAGTTTCTATCCAATCAGGCTCTTGAACCTTCCCTAATCATAAACTATTGCGACATCACAAAGAGACCTGTCTGTACGCACTATTGAAACACCACATTCCCCACCTAAACCATGACATTTATTATCTATCTTTTATATTCATGGTCTCTTTTTAATTTAACTCTTGTGATTAAGTACTTGTTCAGCTCCAGCAAGTCAGTATACTGCACAATATAAAAGATAATAATATAATTAACATTTAAAAAAAATGTTGACTGCAGCATTCATAGTGTTCCTCCTCTTTAAGAGGTTTTGGCTGGGCTTTAAGCAGTGCATGCTTGCTTTCAGTAGTGCTCAATGATCATGTGTACCCCATTTTAATGAAGCATAGAGCAACAATGAATGCAGGCTGAATGCAGTAAGTAACTAGCAGAACTAAGCTGGTTTGCTGCCCACATTCAGGCACTGGTTAATCCATCACCATTTCTACAGCTGTTTCCAAGGGTTATCTAGTATAATGTACAACACCCATTGGTGAAGTTTTGGACAGACTGTTTTAATATCTCTGAATATAAAACCAATCCCTTCAATACATAGGCGACCATTAAAGTGCGATACCAATTTGCACGGTCACATTGCTCAGTTTCAGGCCTTCATGTTAATTATCTTTATATTTTTATCTTAATTGAAAAAAAAATCAATATGGTAGATAAATGTAATTTTGCTGAAAATAACTGTGTGATATAAGCTCCTAACAAGAATTTACAAAACATAAGTGACTGGGTCACCCTCATAATATTGCTCTTCAGATCATTCATAATGTTTAAAAGCAATCGTAAGTGTTCTCTAACTGGACTTTTATTGACTAACCCAGTAGTCCAAATGACTGAACAGTTTGCTGGGGTGCTTTTAGGAACAAGTATCAAACACATTACCTCAGCCATTATTGTTTGATATGTAGTCAGTAATGCCCTTTGGATTTCATCAATATATGAGTCAATACATAAAAATAATTTGATAGAATGCAAGTTAATCAAAAGGTTGACTTTTCAAATTAAATCATTCAAAACCAGATTTTATTCTACTGACTTTATTCATTGCATGTTCAAATTTTATTTCACTATGCTCTCTGCTTAACCTTTTATTGGTATTGGACTGTTCTTTATCTCCAGACTTATTTGTAACTGGAAACATTAGAAATACAATGGGAGAAACTGACTTGATTCCACACACACTTGATGCTCTGGTGAAATTGTTTATTCAGTATTTTGCCACCCTAACCAATGCGACCACCCAGGTGCTGCATAGAAATATAGGACTGATGTACTAAAGAATATATTTTAATCATTGAATGAAGGTCATCGAATGTTAAGGACAAAAAAACAGAAAAAAATACTAAATGAAATGGAATCACAAAATGTTGCCACCAAAGTGAAAAATATTGAAGTATATTCTGTTTCTAAATCGGTTTAGTGGTCATGTTCGAAGTATGCAAAGCAACAATCCATAGAAAATCATGAGGAAACACATATTCATCACCCATTACCAATTAACTGAAAAGTTATTAAATAGTTCCAATTCTATTTGACAGAAAACTTATCAGTGAGTTTTTAGGAACAATGGTAAAATCTTAATAATCTGGCAAGCTCTGGACGTTGTTAGTGCTGGACTGGTGGATCTTCAGGACTAATGTACATCATTCCTACTGAGACTCATTTTTAATCGCCTCTTTCCTTTTTGATGTTGCACATAATATTTTTTTCAAGGGAACCCGGCAAGTTTAACAAGCACGTGGGAAACTGGGCTTCAGCGAGCATAAAGGGAATACAGGAACCAAGGCCTCAGAGTGGTTTGTAGAACTAAGCAAGGGCTGGAAAGTAGGCAACAAAATGTACAAGAAGGTGCCTTCAGAGATGATCAACAGTAGTGATTCCGGAGATATTATTTTACATCCCACAACTTTCAAAACTCATTACTTGCATTTAAACTGAACTTGGCTGGCGTTAGATTTGGCAATCTCTTTTCCGAGTCCCTGATTTTGGGACTTCTTCAATGGTCAGTCTCCGGAATCGCTGCGGTTGATCATCTCTGAAGGCACCTTTTTGTACATTTCATTGCCTACTTTCCAGCCTTTGCTTAGTTCTAAAAACACTCTGAGGCCTTGGTTCCTGTATTCCATTCATGCCCACTGAAGTCCAGTTTCCTGTGTGCTTGTTAAACTTCTTTTATCTTCTAATCAAAGACAGGTTCTCCACTTAGCATTCTCCCCTTTATTAGCAAGAAGGGCAATTCTATTAAAAAGGAAAGAAGAGTTCCCACCTACACATAATCAATGGCTATTAGGTATTATGTCCTTTTCAAATCTGGAGAAAATTAGGCAGAATGTCATGAAAATCAAGATTTCTTTTGATAAGACAGGGCCCATTTATAGCTCACTAATTTGACTAATTAGGCGCAATGATGAATTTCACTGGGTGTGTTTGTTTGGATTCCCTGTGGCTGATTGTTCAGATTTAACGCTACTTACAAGATGAATTTTAACCTTGATTGCTGTGGGTTTTAATATTTTTTTCTTTTTTCTTACTTATCTCTTATAATATTGTATGTATTACCATTTATTGGATTTAGAATTAAGTAGCATTGCTACTGTTCCATATGTTATTATTTGTAAATCTGCAAAGGTTTCATTGCAATTGATTTACTGCTTTTTTGTTTGTTTTTCTGATAAAACTCAATAAAAAATAATATTAAAAGAAAGTTGTGGGAGATAAACTAAACAGTTGTATAACTAGAAATTGTGAAAGTAAATTGATATGGTTCTTGTTTGTTTTATGCAGTGAATCTTTGAATGGTTTGAACTAATCACCATTAATAGGGTTATAAACCAAAGTTATTGTCTGGTGTGTTTCATTGTGCACTGAATTTAAATGGCAACAAAAGGATGAAAAAGGAGATGAACCCAAGGCTTAATCTACCTTTGCAGCCAGTAAAAATGATGTAGAACTAGGGTGAATCTATTTGTCCTGGGGAAGGACTCAGCGGGGAGAGATTTAGAAAGTTAGGAATCTCAAGAGTGCTGTTGGGGGTGGGAATTGGTGATTCATCTTCAAGGTTGCTTTACCATTGTATAAGACCATTGCTTTTGTGACTGAAACTTCACTCAATTTCTGCCTATCCCAGACAACCTCCTTTGCCATTTCCAAGCTAATACATGATCCCACCACCAGACACTTATTCCCCTCTCCTTCCCTCTCTGCCTTCCATAGGGACAGCACCCTCCGTGACTTCCTTGTCCACTCCTCCCACTCCACCAATTGTCCTCTTGGAACTTATCCCTGTGACTGCAGGAGATAACTCCATGCACCCCCACCTCCTCCCTCACCACCATTTGGGGCCCCAAACAGTCCTTACAAGTGAAGCAACATTTCACTTGTGAATCTGCAGAGGTCATCTACTGTATCCAGTGCTCCCGTTGTGGTCTACTCTACATCGGAGAGACTGGGCGCATACTGGGAGCTCACTTCGTTGAGCACCTCAGCACTGTCCACCGCAATAGCATGGATCTCAGTGGCCACCCATTTGAATTCCCATCCCATTCCCTTGCTGACATGTCTGTCCATAGTCTTATGACTGCCAGACTAAGACCACCCACAAAATGGAAGAACAACACCTTGTCTTCTTGCAACTGGATGGCATTAACATCGACTTCTGTGGTTTTTGTTAAAACATACACCCCCAATCTTTCTGTGTATTTTTAACCTTCCACCCCACCCATCTTGCTTATCAAATATCTATCTATCTCTGCTCCTGCCCCTTTGAGAAACAGAGCTGCACCACCTTCTGAGAGAAAAGATTTTACCACATCTCTCTTCTAAACAGATTTCTCAACTTATTTCTCAACCATGAATCTGCCCCCCCCCCCCCAACCATCCCCCATCTAGATTCTTCCATGGAGGAAATACCCTCTCTGCATTTACTCTGACACGGCTCTTTGGAATCTTATATGCTTCAAATAATGTAAATTTCACTCTTAGTCACAGTCATTGAGTCATACAACACAGAAATACTCCCTTTGATTCATGTTGCCATACTGATCATCAAGCCCATTTAACTTAAGCCGACAAAGTGCTGCTGCAGGAACTCAGCCGATTAGACAGCACTCATGGATAGAAATGGTCACCGTTTCAGACATGAACCCTTAAAAAAAATTGTGAAATTCTGCATGAAAAGGGGTAAAGAAAATGGAGGGGGGGGGGCACAGGTAATAGGGTAGAAGAGACAAGTGAGAGATGGAGAGAAAGGTAGAGGGAGAGACTACTAGGTAAGGGGGAGGGGTGAGAGAGAGCAAAGAGAAAAGGGTAAGGATAGGTGTAAGTAAAGAAGTGATGAGAAAAATGAATGTTCATGCCGTTAGGTTGCATCCACTGTCCTTGGCCTCAGCCAAAGTCAGAATGAGGCCAAATGTAAAATTCCCCCAACCACCAAGTAAGCTATTTTTAAAAATCTCCCCACCTTCCCATCGACTCTCCACAGATTCGATGACTCAGCTCCACACTAGAGGCAACTTAAGATGACCAATTAACCAGCCACCCAGGGAAACTGCAACACCCATGAATGTTCTTGTAGTCACCGAGAAACCGTGTAATCTCAACACAGCCTGCACCAGTGCTGAGGGTTGAACCACAGTTGTTGCAGCAGTGGGGCAGTAGCTTTACAACTTGTTTCACTTTTCTGCCTCTGCTCCAGGGGGGTTACAAACCAAGCCTGTCCAAAGCTCCCTTATTTATTATAGGTATTGGTCAAGTAACTCTTCTTCTTTTACATTCAATTCCCCGAACAATTCCTGATTACTGGCTGCACCTGCATACAAAGATTTTTTTGCACTTTATGTACTAAGACACCAGGATCCCTCTGCAACCCAGAGCTAGTGAAATTGCTCACCTGTTAGATAAAAGTTTTTTTTAAAATTTCTAAAAAAATGGACAATTTTATCTACTCCCACATGCCAGATCTTGGCCCTCTCATTCAACCTATGTCCTAAGTCCTTGTATTCTCTTTACAATTTACTTCCCTTTCTATTTTTTATGTCGTTGTCAAATCCAAGTCATTTCTATAAACTGTACAAAGCTGAGGCACTGGAACAAATCCTTGTGTCATGCCAGTCATTCCATCTTGTTAGCAATCAATCCTCTCCCTATGTCAATATCTTGGGCTCTCCCATGTCTGCGTGGATTTTCGGTTTTCTACTGGGGCTCCCACCATTCAAAATTGTATTGGGGGTGTAGGTTAATGGGGTGTAAATTGGACCCGTGGGCTAAAATGGCCTGTTACCATGCTGCATGTCTAAGTTAAAATTAAATTAAAAATGAGCTTGAAACCCTTCCCCCTGCACTACCTCTACAGCTAGAATTTGTCTGCACTACCCCTGAGCAAAGTGCCTTCAAATACAATATCTGTTCAATTTCAACAGGAAAATTTGCCCCAAATAGTTTTAATAAACCATGTCAAAATCTTTCATTGAATCTGTTTAATGTATTGATTTAATGTTTGGTTCACCTTTAACCACAGAGTATGTTACTCGTTCAAAGAACTCCAATAAATTGGTTCACATTCTCTCCCTTTCACAAAAGCATATTGGCTTTGTCTGATTACCTCAAAATGTTCTAAATACACATCGTTAACAAATTGCTTCTCACGGGCCTTTAGTTTCTTGCTTTCTGTGCCTTTCCCATTTCAAAAAAGGAGTTCCATTTGCTATTTTCCAAGACTTTTTAAAACTGTTGGATGGAGTCTATTTGACCTGAAGAATTGTCATTTCACAATTCCAACAATTTTCTCAATATCACTTCTCTTGAGATTATAACTTCCCAAAGTTGCTCCCTTCTAATTCCCAATTTACATTTATTTCTGGGTTGTTACTTATATCCTTCATTATGACATTTAATTCATCTCCTTCGTTTGCTTTAATATTTTTTTCACTCTCTCTTCTATAAGAGATGTGTTCACTTTGTTAAACTTTTTTTTCATTTTAAATATCTATAGGTAATCTCATCATATGTTTATTTTACATTTCTAGCAGGCTTTGACTCATACTGTCATTTTCAAACCTTATTAATCTTTTAGCCATTCTTCACGACTTAACATTTGTCCAGTATCCTTTATCTGCCAATTGTCTTAGTACAATTTGCTTTCTTTTTAAGTTTGGAACTATCTTTTAAAATTTTGGTTATAAGATGTTAGATCCTCCAAAAGGAATTTTTCCTCTGATTGGAATATATTTATTCTGGGTATTGAGTAAAATGTCTGCAACTGCATCTCAGTTGACTAATTCTTCAACCTAATTTGCCAGTTCACCACAGAAGGATATACTCATGATCCAAGGAATGCACAAATGCTCACCAGGTTGATTACTGCACTGGGGGAGAGGTTGAGGAGAGATAAAACAGATTGGACCTACAATATCTGGAGTTTAAAAGAATAGGTGGTAATCTTACAGAAACACACAAAGTTCTTACAGACCTTGACAGGCTAAATAAGGAGGTTCTGCTTCCCTCGGCTGAGGAGTCTAGGATCTCAATACAGTGTGCCAGCCATTCAGAACTGAATTAAAAAGAACAATCTTACTTAAAAGAGTGGTGATTTTTTTTTGGAATGAACCACCCACGAGGATTGTGGATAGTTGAAGAAAGAGATAGACCAGTATTAAGTGAATCAAAGTGATGTAACTGATTGGTGGAATGAGCACGAGGTACTGAATGGCCTACTTCAGTTCCTGCTTCGTATATAGTTACATGCTTACACATCCTGTGCCCATGTAAAGACAAGTAAAAGATGAATGATCTTTTCACTGATAGTACACTCAAGACCTAAAACCTGTTCTGAGTACTCTGCAATCACTGACTGTCAATTCGCCCACCAAAGCATTTCTGGCGGAGTATGCACATGCACACACATACATAATGTGTCTCCTTTCCACACTAATCTTTCACCCAAAAATACAGGAAAGCAATTTGTACCTCAAAGAGGCCAGCTTTAATTCCATTTTGTTCATTTTGATGTCCTTGCTATCCTGTTGAATGGTTGGCATAAGGCTGTGTGCCTTTAAACTAATTACTTCTTTCAGCTATTTTTTTTATATAAATTCAGCAAGACAAACTTGGAATAGTTATGAAACAGAAAAACAATGGTGACTTCTCTCCTATATCCTCTCCCTTTATGCTCAAATTTGGTTCATGGACAATCTTTGGACACTACTGAAGAAAAAAATAGTCTATTGGAACGGTCTTTCAAGCGAACAAACTTGAGATTACTATCAGATATTAGTTATTCAATGCATCTCAGTCATCTGCAATTGTCTCTTTTTTTTTTACCATGTTGCACATCTTTTTGCTTAGAAACAATGAGCTTCACAAAATAAGAATCTCTCATCTCACTATGAAGTTTGTACTTGCAAATACAAACAGCTTAAAAACATACAAGTAGCATTTGGGTTGAGAGTCCAAATTGTGATTTTTTCAAAATCTTTTTCCGATAAGGCTAACCTTGAGATTTGTTATCAAACCTTTTCCACTGAAAAAACCATCAGATAAATACAGTGTTCAAGTAAATTAAATTCTGTTACAAAATCCTTTTCATCTGATTTTAAAAGAGAAGCAATTCTGTGCTTGAGACCATTAATAATAAAAGTTTTGAATATTGTTCACCTACCGCAAACAACCCCATTCCTAGCGAAGAATTTACCGTACAGCCTTTACCTTTTTGGTTCTTGGAGGGCAAGAAACTTGCCGGGGGTGGGGGGAAGTTTTGGTTCTCTATCAAAAGAACACACATCTGCCTCCGCGGGCAAAAAGCACGGAATCATTCAGCATTTCACTCTTGATATAAATCCCAATCGGACAATATGCCATAATGATTTTTGTTTTGCTTTGCTCCTTACAAGTGTTGCTGCATCGTCCGCTTGTCAAATTTGCAAGAAAGCAACAGAATATTATGTAGTGGAAGTATGGAGACCGGCTCTCCTCAGTAACTGCACTTACTTACACACACTGCACCACCCAAAAATGCTCTCTCTCTTTCACTCTCTCTCTCTCTCTCTCTCTCTCTCTCTCTCTCTCTCTCTCTGCGTCCCTCTGACTTTCCCTCTTTTCCTCAACTCTGGCTGAAGTTCTTTTTCTTAACAAGGTTTCTAAAATGAACACTAACAGACTTTTAAGAAGGTTTGGGACGTCTCACATGGAGGAGGCCACATAGAGTCGTCAGAGTCTCCCTGAGTAATCACAAAAAGAGACGCAGGGGAGACAATACACTTTCTTGATAAATGCCATTCCTAAGCACCTCACACCATCGCCCCTGGAGCCTCGAACAATGCTGCTTTGACGCTGACACAAACTTCCCCTTGGTCGGTGAAGGTTTTTCTCAGTATTGGGGTTAGCTCAATACAAGACAACCCTTACAAAAGGGCTTACATTCACATTCACTCTACTGTACTCAAGTTCTCACATCCTTCTCTTGCATGGTTAGTTATGATTAAAGTTTTTTTTGTAAAAATAATTTAAATCAAACTTGAACAGATTCAAATCAAAAGTTTGCATTTGTCCTTGTTGATGTAAATTTGTCTCTGTTGCACCTTTCTCCCAAAAGACCCTCAAAGAAAAATAAGGATCCTCGGATCAACGTTGATTAATGTGTGAATTAAAATCCACCTAATTTCGTGCATTGTTTTTTTCAACCTTGTTGCCATTTCCGTGCAATTATTTGCCTTCCTATCTGAAATTCAATGCAGGAAGCCTCTTCTACCTCAAAGATAAACTACTTTTTTTTTTGTTGCTTGGGACAGAGATTCATAAAATAAATGTTCTTTGAAACACTTGTTGTCATCTCCCTGGCTGAATACAGTGGCTGTGAATGAATGTTAGAGCAAGGAGATCCTGGCAATCTCACGCCGGGGAAGCAGGAAGCCACATACTGGTGCTATTTTTACTGCTGATCGCTGAAAATAAAACATGACCACACAAAACGCTTTCAAGGTCTTCTCCAGAACATAGAGCATTAATAACAGAGCAAAATTAAATCTGCCAGAGGAACACAGCAGGTCAGGAGGCATCTGTGAAGCCAGTGATGTTCATATTTTAGGTCTCGATCTGGCACATTGACAATTTCTCTGCCTCCACAGATGCTGCCTGACCTGATGAGTTCTTCCAGTGCTTTTTTTGTTGTTCCAGATTACAGCATCTGCAGTCTTCTGTGTCCTTATTAATAATGGGAAATATCATAAAAATTACAAGCTTTCTTTTTTCCGTATTAATTTTGATCAAAACATGGCAGCACACTGCCAAAAATATAGGGTTTGACCGACTTTCACATTAAGAAAAGTGAATTAAGCCAAAATTATTTAATCTGATGATGCAGTCATTCTTAAAGTGAAAATGGGTCCAATTTCTCTTTGTTTTTGGCAAGATTCTACCCTAAACGTGGCACTGAATTTATAATGCAGCAGTTTGATTTATGGACAGAAAGGATGGGGGTGGTTATTCATTTTATAAATTTTCTGAATTATATTCAGCCATGAGGTTTCAGTGAAATTGAATAACCTCAAGAGTCTGTACAATTAGCTCAGGCACTTTGCACCCATTGAATTATCAGTTACTGCTCATCTGTCTTTTGGGACTCACTGTGAAGCAAGATTCTGAGGTATGCAGTTATACTAGATACATGGTGCTCTCCACTTGAGTGACAAATGAAAATTCTGACTGGAGTTGCTGTTATATAGTCAGGAAAATATGAACTATTTTGTAACCGCGCAAGAATATACCCTTCTCTCACTGTCGAAACTGTAGTGCACCATTGTGGGGCATATGTATAGGTACAATAATATGTGAGTGTGCAAACAGTTTCCTGAGATGGTGGAAGACATCAGTAAGTAAAGTGTCTTCTGTTATTTGTATCTTGTATCTCTAAATTATTTAAGAAGCCTTCCAAGTAACCCAGAGATATGACATGAAGGGAACAAGAATAAAGTCATACAATTGATTGTAAGTCACTGAAATGCAAAGGAGAAGAAGAGAAAAAAAAATTACTGAAAAAAATGGCTGGAGGAACAGCAGTTCACTCAGTGATGGACGGGGAGTCTGACGACATTGTTGAATCATTTAAAGTTTCAGTAGAAGTGCAATTTAGCATTCAAAAGTTATTTTAAAAATGCAACAGCAGAAGAGAAGGTCAGTTATATACTTCTCTGGACAGGGGAGCGAGGCCTTGACTTATTTAATAGCTGGGAGCTTACATAGGTGGTGAAACATGATCCAGAGCAGATATTCGCAAAGTTTGCTTCTCACCTTGAACCCAGGTCTAATCATAGAATTAAATACTATGAATTTCAAGGCTTAATGCAAGAGGCTGATAAAACTGTTGATAACTTCTTCACTAGGCAAAAAATTGTTGTTGAAAAATGCAGATTTAAGGATATAGAGGAAAGATTAGTTGATCGACTAGTATGGGGGAGGGCCCATCCCGAAGTTCAAAAGTCTCTTATAGGGAAGGATAGCTTGAAGCTGGCCCAAGCTATAGACGCAGTCAGAGCTACGAGGATGTAAATGAAATCCCTATCTATGCAGACCTGCCCACAGCAAAGAGAAGGAAGTATTGATGCTATAAAGAACTCAATCATAAAAATGCCAACTCCCAAGGCCTGCAGGAAGTGTGGCAGACAACACCCCTTTGATGACCAAAACATATGCCCTGCATACAGATCTGAATGTAAAACCAACCACTGGGTGAAAGTGTGCAAGTCTGATATGAAGAAAATAGTAATACCAGTGAAAAAAAAAGACAAGAAGAAGACACACCACATAAAAGGAAACAACAATGAGGATTCTGACACCCAGATACCGGACATAGAATCCATACGCCTTCATGAGATGACAGGTGAGATGAAGGAAGGAAGCGAGTGCCACATAAGGATCCAAATACAGAGGACAATCCAGAACAAGCCTATGATATTTAACCTAAAGGTGAAGATGGATACTGGATCACAAAGCAACATCCTTCCACTCAGACTCTACTGCCAGATGTTCCCAGAGAACATAATAAAAGGGTATCCAAAACACAGTGCATTGGAATCACAAATATCACATAATGGCCTATGGTGAACCCAAGATCAACAGCTAAGGAGAGCTAAGATCAATAGCTGCCATAAGGGAAAGAACATCCTCTGTACATTTGACGTGCTAAACACAGACGGACCAGCAATTCTATGTCTGGATAGCTGCTGTGAGTTGAAATTGATCTCCGTCGATTATGAGATCCGGACAGAAAAGATATCCAAAAGGACCAACAGAAACACACAACAAAAAGAGGAAATAATTTCCACAGTAGTAGCTTCCAGGCCATGGAGCACAGTGGGAGCAGACTTGTTCACCGAGAATCAAGAGTGGTATTTAATAGTAGCCTGTTACTACTCTAAGTTTCCATTCGTCAAAAGGGTGAAAGACCTGAGATCGTCAATTATCATCTCAGAAATAAGAGCGCTCTTTGCTGAGCAAGGAATATCCGATGGAACACAGTTCATGTCACAAGAATTCAGAAAGCTGGCTGCAGAGTATGGGTTTGTTATCACTACATCATCCCCATACTACCCCAAAGGTCATGGGTTCATTGAAAGACAAGTGCAAACTGTGAAACGCACACTAGTTTAAGTGTTGTGAAACAAAAGAAGACCCATATCTAGCTCTTCTATCATTACAAGCAACACCTTTAAGGGCTGACATGAAGTCCCCGTCAGAACTTATAAATGACAGGAGATATAAAACAACTCTGCCAAGCAAAATACACCCTCCAGAAGACCAGGCGGAAACCAGAAGAAGACTGGCTGACACGTGAGAAGAAGGACGCCAGCATTATAACAAATGTGCACAAACATTGCCAAAACTCTTCAGAGGGCAGCATGTTCATATTCAAGAGCCGATGTTGAAAATATGGACCCCAGCAAAGGTCATCAGAGAAGCTGAGACGCCAAGATCACATTGTCGAGACAGATTCTGGCAATCAGCTGAGGAGGAACAGAATTCACATCCGGCTGACACAAGATGTGATGAAGTAGAAAGCTTTAATACCAGTCAAGCCTGCAACACCAACATCAAGTGAAGAGACCACAACCACTAATAACGAAACATCAACACAGCAGTTGCCAGTTGAAGCACAACGAGCTACATTACCTACACGTGGACCAGCAATTCATAGTCCAACGGTCACAGCCAAATCCACAAGATGGCGAAGGAACATACTGCCGTCAGTGTGATATCGATAAGAACTATTTAAAAATAGCTGTGTCAACAAATTAATGTACAAGTTCAGTTACTTTAAGTTGCACTGGAAAAAAAGGATAAAGAACACTAAATTTTTCTTAACCTTCAGAAGGAGGGATGTTATATAGTCAGGATAATGTGAACTAATAACTGTATGTGCCACTGTGGGGCAAAGGTATATGTATATGTGAGTGTGCGAACAGTTTCCTGAGATGGTGGAATAGATAAAGTAAGTAAAGTCTCTTCTGTTATTTGAATCTTGCATCTCTAAGTTATTGAAGAAGCCTCCCAAGTAACCTAGAGACATAACAGTTGGGGGTCATTAATAATCTTTTAAATTCTCTGGACAGAGGACTAAGTTGAGTTGTTGTGCGTATTCAAAGCTGAAATTGACAAGTTTTTGAAAGCCAAAGTGTAGAGATTGTGTGGGGAAAGTGGAATTGGGATCAGCCATAATCTGAGTGAATGGCAGAAAAGGCTTCATGGGTCATGTGGGTCCACTCTTGCTTCCATGTTTTTATGATACATCTGCCTTTGTAACACTATCCAGGATATATAGAAACCTCTATGGAGCAGGAAGAGTACCAGCCAATTGACAGCCACTGGGCTTGTCTATTTTATTGGCTCCTTCCGTCAGTAGCAGCAGTACCTTACAGTGCGAAACCAACAATTAAACTGCTAATAATGAATTCTATCATAACTAGGCACTGGTTTGGCACAATTTTGCATTATCTGTGAATAGATTCAGGGTTTCATTTGAAATCTCTTTATTTCTAAAACCATAAAAAGTAATGCAAGCATTAACGGATGACAGTAATTGAGCTCCGAGCTGGGAATGCAGTTAACACAATTCTTTCTTTCTTTGGCTTGGCTTCGCGGACGAAGATTTATGGAGGGGGTAAAAGTCCACGTCAGCTGCAGGCTCGATTGTGGCTGACAAGTCCGATGCGGGACAGGCAGACACGGTTGCAGCGGTTGCAGGGGAAAATTGGTTGGTTGGGGTTGGGTGTTGGGTTTTTCCTCCTTTGTCTTTTGTCAGTGACGTGGGCTCTGCGGTCTTTTTCAAAGGAGGTTGCTGCCCGCCGAACTGTGAGGCGCCAAGATGCATGGTTTGAGGCGATATCAGCCCATTGGCGGTGGTCAATGTGGCAGGCACCAAGAGATTTCTTTAGGCAGTCCTCGTACCTCTTCTTTGGTGCACCTCTGTCACGGTGGCCAGTGGAGAGCTCGCCATATAACACGATCTTGGGAAGGCGATGGTCCTCCATTCTGGAGACGTGACCCACCCAGCGCAGCTGGATCTTCAGCAGCGTGGACTCGATGCTGTCGGCCTCTGCCATCTCGAGTACTTCGATGTTAGGGATGAAGTCACTCCAATGAATGTTGAGGATGGAGCGGAGACAACGCTGGTGGAAGCGTTCTAGGAGCCGTAGGTGATGCCGGTAGAGGACCCATGATTCGGAGCCGAACAGGAGTGTGAGTATGACAACGGCTCTGTATACGCTAATCTTTGTGAGGTTTTTCAGTTGGTTGTTTTTCCAGACTCTTTTGTGTAGTCTTCCAAAGGCGGTATTTGCCTTGGAGAGTCTGTTGTCTATCTCGTTGTCGATCCTTGCATCTGATGAAATGGTGCAGCCGAGATAGGTAAACTGGTTGACCGTTTTGAGTTTTGTGTGCCCGATGGAGATGTGGGGGGGCTGGTAGTCATGGTGGGGAGCTGGCTGATGGAGGAGCTCCGTTTTCTTCAGGCTGACTTCCAGGCCAAACATTTTGGCAGTTTCCGCAAAACACAATTAATTAATTAATTCTGAAGTATCCATCATTCACTTCCTTGCATAGTCAGTGTCAGAAAAGATTTAATCAGGGGGGCATTAGGGTACCTGTGGGGATGCCGTGATTTCATTCAAGAACTCACTCAGTGTCGGGGTGGGGTGGGGGGGGGGAGGCAAATAACATACCTACCATGGATCTCCTCCATCCACCATGCTGTCCCTCCTTCTGGCATTTCAAACATACACACGTGCTTATAGCGAGTGGAGACGAAACCACGTGATTCATTGTCATTTTGGCATCACCCGGTGCGGTCCGTAACTCCCGAGTGACGCTAGTGCTGCAGGTGGGTGGGGGACACAATAACTCATTTGGGGGAGGGCATGGCCCGTGGATGCCCCCCCCCCCCCCCCACCGTGATGCCGAGCCTGGCACACACCATATTTGACACCTTGCACCGCTCAGTTAAATATTTTCACTTTGCCCGGCACCCACATTTCACCTCAGTGCTGGACTCTGTGTGGACATCATTGCCTGATTTTTGTCTGTTATATATGTAGCCAGGTTGCATCTACAGATTGAGGTACAGCACTAAGCAACTGCTATTGTTTTACTACTGTAAAGTAATGGTAACCAAAATTAATCCAGGCATTAGTAACTTTACATCCAGGATGACTGGATAGATTTAAATTAAAAACTTTGTTCAGCTAACTTGTTATTTGACATCCTTGTGGATACGATTACCTAGCAACCAGTGCCAGGTATCTATTATCTTGGCTATTTATTTTGTTAAACCATAATTACCATCCAATTACCCTAATCAGCAAAATTAGTACTGCACAAAAATTCACAGTATTGAATGGCTATACCCCATCAATGGATCAAGCATAGCACCTCCAAGCACAATTTCAGTACTCTTATTTTCACTTTAACTTTCACGACTCCTGTGTAAGAATGTTATTACAGTGCCAGCGACTTGGGTTCGAATCCTGCGCTGTCTAAGGAGTTTATTCATTTCCCCATGTCTGCGTGGGTTTCCTCTGGAAGCTTCAATTTCTTCCCAACCTTTAAAACATATATTAGGTTAATTGGGGCATTTGGGAAGCATGGCTCATGGTCTAGAAGGGGCTGTTACCACACTGTATGTCCAAATTTAAAATTTAAATACAGTATATGATGTCAAAAGCAATTGGAGAAATTTTCTTTGGCAAATTTCAACAGTTAAACATAGTATATTTACATACTTAGATAACATCACAAGTGACATATTGTGGACACACATCTCCTCATTTGCCAGGTAGGCACAACAGCAACTGCACTTTCTGAGAAAACTGAAGCAGGCAAAGCTATTGGCCACCATCACCAACCTTCTGTCAAGAGCATTCTGGCTGGCTTCATCACAGGGTGGTATGGTTGCTGCAGAGAATTGGATCAGCGGTCAATCCACAAGACCATAAGAGTGGCAGAGAGGGTCACCAGGGTCTCCCTCTTCTCCCCCCCCCCCCAACTCAATTGACATGATTTATTGGGATCATTGTCCGAAGAGGCTGTGCAAAATTCTTGAGGACGCTTACTATCCCGCACACAGCATCTTTCAACTACTCCCATTGAGAAAGAGAAAACAGGAGTATTAGAACCAGCACCACCAGGCTGAGAATCAGCTTCTTCCTGCGGACAATGAGAATGCTGAACGGCCAAAAAGAATTGCTCGCACTAACCCTCTGAGGCTCTAATATACACTAAGCAAAATTTAATCATTTATTTTTAATATAGGATTATTTGTCCTGTGTATGCATTGTTTGTCTGGATGTGTACCTGAATGTTTTTGCATCGAGGACCAGAGAATGCTGTTTTGTCGAGTTGTACTTGTGAAACTGGATAATAAAATTGAACTTGAACTAGAAATTATGGGAATAGAAAAAATGAAAGCCGCATTAATTAATAATAATGGAGACAACTAACGAAGAGTTAAAAATAGGTAACTTATGAAATGGAATAAATGAGAGCAAGGAATCAATTACACTGTTATAGTTAGACTGGAGACCACCAAATAGAAAGGAAGTGGGAGAGAAAAGGACCACATAAATACATGTAATTCATCCAAAACACCTAATTGTGTGGGGCTTCAACTATCTCAATAAAATTAATGGAAAGATCAAGAGAAAGGAAGGAAAATGTAGATCACTTGCTCAGTGAGCATGCACCTTCTCTGACACAAAATGCATGATGCCCAAAATAGGACTGCAAGACATAGGTTCAAAAAAACTATACGGAAATATCGTATATTTAATGAAATACGTTCCATTAAATCAAAATCAACACACCTGAAATGAAATTCTGGAGCTGAGTATGAAACTGACTGTAAAAGTGAAAGCATACACAACTCGACAAACAAAAATATAAGAGATCATTGAGCGAGGGCAAATAAAGAAAGAAACGGTGGATCCTTAAAATCTAAAATTAAAAGACAATTACTGATATATGAGCTGATGAAGAGCTGACTAAAAGTTTTTCATATTAAACATTTATGGTTTTTGGATTGCAGGCATGTAATGGGACAATCAAGGAACTTTGCCGCTACATGGGCAGTCTAAAAAGGAATGTGCAGGAATTTTGGGTCAATTCCTGCACCGCAATTTATCCTGCAGGACCCCTACAACTTTTTGGAGGAAGCCTACAGTGTAAAATTGGATGGGAAAAATACATTGATAGTCATCCATTCTACTGCACGTCCAATCACCAGGACTGTTGTACAGCCAGTAGTTATGTTAATTTTTTTCTGCGATTTTTTTTCCCAGCATTACAGTCTATAAACCATAAATGACTTTGCTTCTCTTCTCACAGATATAGCCAGACATGCTATTTCTGGCATCTTCTGTTTTAATTTTAGAAAATAGATTATGATGAGTTTAGAACAGCAAACCAGAGATCGAAAATTAAGTATTAAAAAGAGAATACCAAAAGAAAAGAAGTAAGAATTGGACCATCAAAGTTTTGATCATGATAAAGTTAGAATATGAAAATGCTTAGTTTCTGACCAACTGAAAAGGCTGTCTCAGTGGAAAAGCCAGTGGAAATGTCAAGCCATAACTATAACTATAAAAGAAGGTAGAAAGAAGGATATCAGGCAGACTAAATTTTAGGAAGTTACAGCACTTTAAAGACCACTGAACAAAAGACAGACAACAACGGTTAAGTGAGGTGATTTGAACTGGGAAGTACTCAGCTGGGATGACAGTTGCTCACCTTTTAGATAACAGGTTTGGACTCACATAAAACTGAGACAAGATGTGCAGGATCTAAATAGGCTTGCAGATGAAATTCAATACTGAAATGTTTGATGTGGTTGTTTTGGGTGAGAGCTGTCTGAAGTTACCTAGATAAAAAAAATTGGGCTTGAATTGCTTGACCCTTATTTCAATGTCGCATGATGCAAATTTGACTTTTCCAGAGTGAAATGAATAGTGACCACTCCAAGGTTCTCTGGAATTTTGCTGCCATGGGTTCTATTCCCCTCCTCTGACCAATCACCTCACACCTTCACCAGCCCTTGTTCCAATTCTCCTCCTCCCCCAACTTACCCTTCATCCACCCACCATCTTCTGCCCACATTGATAGCAGCAGTAATTACGCCAGAAATTGATGTAAGGGTGTTCCTGAAATTGTTTTGCAATTGACCAAGAAATTAATTCCACTAGCTCATTTTTGAAGTATTATAAACATGATATTTATAATGTTTAGATCTAACAACATTGTAACAAAATAAAACTGTTGGTTCTGGCACGGCATCTGTTTGTAAAACAGTGATCAATTCAGGTATGTTACAGTGATCTGCAGCCTTCCCTAAGAGAAGCAACTGAAATGTATTAATCTTGGAAATAAACTTATGCAGTGGTTAATCTATGCTGTCACTCAATGAGTCCATGGTGTATTTAATTCTGTTTTAAGCATGACATAATGATATAACTATTTTAATTGAGCCAATATTTTATTGCTAGTGTATTTTGGAAGCTGTTACTCAAGACAGAGTAAGGCAATGAAATTTCTGTGATTAGTATCTGTGGTAACTTTCCACTGTCAGCTGGAAGACCAGCCTCTTGGTCATTTTGCCCATTTCTTTTCATTTCTATTTCTTGCCATTGCCGATCTTGTGTACAAGCGATTTCTCCCCACACTAACCTGTACCTAACATTTGGTCTTTAACAAAAATTCCTTCCAGTTATTGTTACCCAATAAAAGCCACAACAAAAAAAATCTTGAGGTATTTAATACAAAAGCCAATAAAATGCCAGATCATGTACCTGGTAAAACTGGACTTCATATTATGGATGGGCAGTGCAGCCCAGTGATGCAGCCAGTGATACTGCTGTCTCGCAGCTCAAATAGATCAGGTTTGATCCTAGCCTTTTGTGATGGTCCTGTGATGTTTGCATGTTCTCCTTGTGACTTCCTGGGCTTTCCCAAATGTGTCCTGATTAGCAGGTTCAAAAGAAAGAAGGAGGAGTAGGCTATTCAGCCTTTTGAACCTGATCCTATATTCAATAGGATCGTTCCTGATCATCCCACTGGAGCGCTCTGTTGCTGCTTTTGCTCCGTGCCTGCCTTTTCCTTCGTACTGTGACAGTATATCGATATGTTTTTGGGAGATAAATTGGGGCAGGTTTTTTAGTGTAGGTCACATACAAACACTTTAAAACAGATCTTATTTAAAATACTGGAGCTCTGCTAATGCTAGACGTGTCGGGGCCCCAGACCCTTTGCAAAAGCTTTGGAGAGTGCCCAAGAGACTTCACTAATGGATTGGTGTTTTCAAAAAGGCAACAGATGAAAGAACTTATCGGAGCCGCAGATTGTCTGCAGTGGAACTTGTTGTCCTAGGAGGGTTATTGCAAGCAGAGAGAGTAAAACAGGCTGTGTGAGAGAGAGAGAGAGAGAGAGAGACACACACACTCACACACACACACACACACACACACACACACACACACACACACACACACACACACACACACACACACACACACACACACACACACACAGAGGTCAGTTCTACAATTTTACAGTCAGCAGCAGCAGCTGGGACTGGAACAGGACAAGCTGCCAAGTTTGTGGAAAACCCCATTTGGAAGACAGGTTGTGAGTGCTTAGTTCAGCCTGGTGAAAGCCCTTGTGGTTCATGCAAGAGGAGAGGACTGGGTGTCTAATGTTTCACTTGAAATAAGAGAAACAAAAAAAGCACTCTGTGGTGACCTGAAAGAAAGAGGTTATCATCTGGAGAACCCTGAAGTGGCAAGTTTCGTCAGCAAGACACTGAAGTGGCTGATGGAAGTACATCAGTTGTGGCTGTCCTGGAACAACAAATCTCCCTCTGAAAACTGACAAGAACCTTTCTGTGCGGTAACCATTTACCTTTCCAACACCAAAGCCTGGCGAACTATATAAATGTTAAATTCTGTGCACAGTCTAAGAATTGCCTGCAACCAGTGAACTTGGAGGAATGAGAAGTGAGATTGGACAGTGAACCAAAGAACTTTTCTGAACTTATACACACATTACATACACGTGTGCTTAGAATTAGAAGGGGGGTAAGTTAGGTTAGTTAAGCTAATAGAGATAAGTTAAAGTGTGATTCTGTTTTCATGTTTAAAGATAATTAAAAGCAACTTTTGTTTAAGTAACCATTTGTCTTGGTGAATATCATTTGCTGCTGTGTTTTGGGGTCCTCTGTGCTTGTAACAGTACTAAAAGCAATAAATATATTCAAGAAGGAGTTAGGTAATGATTTGATTTCAGCTACTTTCTATGGTAGAAAATTCCATGGGTTCACCATTCTGGCAGAAGAAATTTACGTTATCTATCTTCAATGGCTTATGCATTATAATTAGACAAGGAACACTCGTGCTGGACTCCATGTAATCAGGAATGATGTACTGAGTCTATCAAGTTTTGCTAGAATTTTATAGGGTTCTGTGTAATTCCTTATTCTTCTGAATTTCAGTAAATATAAACCAAATTTTTTCAATCTCTACAAATTCTACAAATACAGAAATCAGTCTCTGAACCATGGTTGCATTCCGTCTATAGTATCATGACAGAAAAGACCAAAACTATACACAAAACTTATGAAGGGTGTGTGTACAACTGGAGCAAGATATCCTCGCTTCTGTACACAAATCTATACGCTATGAAAGTTGACATCTATTTGAGTTCTTACTTGTCTGTGGCACAGTCATGCTTACTCTCAGAGAATAGTTTTTAAGGACATTCAAGAGTGGGGATCAAATTTAATCCAGATGAGTGTGAAGTAATGCTTTTTAGATCACTAAATACTGGTTGGACACATACAGCGAACTGCCATGTCCTTTGAAGTCTTGATATACAGGAAAGATCTTAGGGTGCAAGTTCATTGCTCTCTTAAAAATGGGGACGAAGGTAGATAGTAGAATAAAGAAGGCATTTGGTTGCTTTCATTCAGGTGCAGGGATAAAGTGCATAAGAACTGCAACATCATGTTGTAACTGCACATGACATTGGATAGGCCACATTTGGAATATTGTATGTATTTCTGGTCACCGCATTATAGAAAGAATGTGGCGTTACTGGAGATAATTGCGGGATTTAGGGAAGAGAAGTTTAAAACAAAATGAGATCAGTTTTAGGTGAGAGTGGAAAAATTGAAAGAATCATGAGGGTTTTGTTTTTCATGCAGAGCTTGGTGGGTTTATGGAACAAGCTGCGAGAGTAGGTTGGAGAGGCAGATACAATCATGGTGTCTATAACTCATTTGGACAGATACATAAATCAGAATGGAACAGAGAGATGTGGATCAAGTGTTGGAAAATAGGATTAGTGTGGAAGGATATTTCAGTTAGCATGGACCAATCTGGTAAGAAGGGACTGTTCTTCAACGGCATGATTCTATGACTTCCCCCCTTCCCAATCTTTCACTGTTCCAATAATATTCTGTTTTCTGGTTATTGCTTGATCTCTGGTTGATTTCCCAGGTGCAGAGTGAAGCCTCAGATTTCTTACTGCAGTGAACTGGGATTCACTGGTGGTGTGTTGTGCTCTGGCCCCATCTGCCCACATATAACCCTGGTTTCTCACCTAAACCTGCTGAAGACTATTGTATTACCCTACCCTCAGTTATAAGCTAATAAAAGCGTATATTCTCCCTCCAGTCGTAAGAGCTTTTATTATTGCAAAAATTTGATTAGCTTATTCCCTATATGATGGAAGCCCTCTGCCCCCGATGCGGATGAAGAGTTCACATACTAGCTAGACTGCTTCCAGGCCTACCTAAACGCAACCAAAGGCGTCCTTCACACTGATGAACTCAGAGGTCTGCACTTGTTTCGTGGGTAGGAATGAAAGGGTATGCAGTCATCAGGCATTGAAGGCTACTTACCTGAAGTCACAAAATGAGGTCCAAGTGAGGCACCAACTTGCTCGACATTGCTAATGGCCAGGAGAGACCATTGATGACTACCTGCTGGATCTGTGGACGCTTGTCAAGAAATGCAGGTACGAAGTGGCTACAGGCCATGTTTGTGAAGATGAACAGATCTGGAACACTCTAGTCATGGGGGTCCACTCAAGGTATATGAGGCAGCGACTGTTTGAGTCAGGTAAGAAGGACCATGTTGAACTAGCCAAATTGGAACTAGCCTTCCAATTATCGCATATTCCTTATGTCTCATTCGTATTCAACAACATTTGTCATTTGAAGGGGGAAGTTTTGTAAGATACGCCTGCATGTATTTGATGAGTTGTGCACTCCGGTGCTGTTGGGTCTGGACTTCCTGTGTCACCTTAAAAGCGTGACCTTGGAGTATTCTGGTCACATCCCCCAATAACAGTTTGGAACAGATGGCCTGGAAAATCAGGACCCACATGCACCCTCTCCACACTGAATATCGACGCCCCCCCCCCCCACCTCTTTTCCAAAATTTGTCCCCAAACTGCAAACCTATTGCTACCAAGAGCAGGAGCTATAGCAGAGCAGACCGACACAACGTCTGCTTAATAAAGGTATCATCAAACTTAGCAGCACCAGCCTGTGGAGAGCACAAGTAGTAATGGTAAAAGGGAAAAACAAGTCCAGACTACAGCCAAACTATTCATCAGTACACCTCCTGGATGCATAACCCCTCCCTTGAAATTTGGATATGATGAATGTTATTGCGCAGTATCGGGTCTATTCGACCATTGACCTGAAAGCTGCTTATCACCAGCTGCTAATCTGTTCCGAGGACCATCCATATATGGCATTTGATGCTAATGGTCATCTCTATCAATTCCAGAGGGTCTCTTTCGGTATTATTAACAAAGTTTCTATCTTCCAGAGGCAGATGGACAGAATGGTGGACGAGTATGGGTTGAAGTCTACCTTTCCCTACCTTGATAATGTCACTATCTATGGCCATACCCTGGAAGACCATGACACCAACCTCCAGAGCTTTCTCCATGCTGCTAAAGCCCTGAACCTCACTTATAACTCTAGCAAATGCATGTTCAAGACCAAACATCTGGCTATCCTGGGCTATGTGGTGGAGAATGACATCATCGGCCTGACCCCGATAGGATGCTCCTCCTGTTAAAGCTCCACGTTTCCAGGACCACAAAGGCTTTGAGGAGATGCCTGGGTTTGTTCTCATATTACACCCAGAGGATCTCTCAATATGCTGATAAGGTTCGCCCTCTCTTAAAAGCCACTACTTTCCCCCTCTTGGCTGAAGCACAAAAGGCTTTTAATTACCTCTGAAATTGCATGGCAAAAGCCGCCATGCTCACAGTGAACGAGAATGTACCTTTCCAAGTGGAAAGCAACACTTCGGACGTAGCCCTGCCCGCTACCCTCTAGCAGGTGGGCAGGCCAGTTGCATTCTTTTCTTGGACATTGCAAGGCCACGAGCTCCAGAAACCCTGTGGAAGCCATTGTAGAAGCTGTGAGGGACTGGAGACACTACCTGGCTGGAAGGAAATTTATGCTCCTCACTGACCAGTGCTCAGTCACATTCATGTTTAATAATATCGAGAGGAAAAATCAAAAATGACAAGATTGCTAGGTGGAGGATCGAGCTCTCCCCCTACAATTATGACATTGCCTATCAGCCAGGAGCCCTTAATGACCCTCCAGATGCCTTATCCAGAGGAAACTGTGCCTCTGCACACATTGGCCAACTGCGGTCTCTGCATAATGAGCTCTGCCATCCAGGGGTTACTCACTTGGCTCATTTTGTCAAGGCGCACAATCTGCCCTACTCCAAGGAATGTCCAGGCCTTGCCAGGTCTGCGCGGAGTGCAAGCTGCACTTCTACAGCCCTACAAAGGCACACCTGATCAAGTCATCCAGGGCCTTTGAACGGCTCAGTGTTGATTTTAAAGGACCTCTCCCCTCCATGAACGGGAACAGTTTCTTCCTCTCTGTCATTGATGAGTACTCCCGCTTCCCGTTCGCCATTCCATGTCCAGACACGTTCACTTTGTCAACCCTAGATTCCATTTTGCCCTGTATGGGTATCCAAGCTATATTCATAGCGACCAGGGCTCATCCTTTATGAGTGATGAGCTACATTAGTACCTGCTGGTGAGGGGAAGGTTGAAAAGAAGAATGCCACAGTCTGGAAGGCTATTAAACTGGTCCTGAAGTCAAAAGGTCTTCCAGACTCAGGCTGGCAGGAAGTCCTTCCTATGGCGCTCCATTCCATCTGGTCGCTACTATGTACCACGACCAACGCTACTCCTCACGAGCTCCTATTCAATTTCGAGAGAAGGTCGGCATTGGAAACTACACTCCCAATCTGGCTCACCACTCCTGGTCCAGTCTTTCTCAGGAAACACGTGAGGAGAAGGAAGGTCGAAACTGCTCCATGCCAATCCCACATAAGCCCATGTGAAGTACCCAGATGGCAGGGAGGACACCGTCTCCATCAGGGACCTGACACCCACTGGAACAGAGGGTCCGTTGCCTCAACTGCCCTGCGAGCCACGGAGCTCATTCTCACAATCCCCAGTCAGGGCCTCAGGGGATCTGGTTCAAGAGAAAAGTGCCAGAGATCCAGTCCGCCTCTTTTACCTCACAAGGGGACCAGGAGACCCAGGGAGTCCAAGGCCCCCGTGGTGCTAAGACATTCCACCAGGATCTCCAGACCCCTGGACTGCTTAAGTAAGTAAATTTGTAAATAACTGTATATTTTTTAATTTTTTTATTACATGTTCTCTGTCTTTATTCACAGACCTAAAATTCTGCAGGAAGGAATGAATGCAACGAACTGAGATTCACTGGTAGTGTGTTGTGCTGCTGGCTGGCTCCGCCTCCCAGCTCCACCCCCATCTGCTCATATATAACCCTAGTTCCCCACCTAAACCCAGAACCCTGCTGAAGACTAGTGTGAGAACCTACCCATAGTTATAAACTAATAAAAGCATTTGTTCTCCCTCTAGTCGTGAGCACTTTTATTCATGCTACACTTGCATACTGCCATTCCCTATATAACTACTATTATTTAAGAGAAGTCTTTTTCCCTTTCAAGTTTCTTGCCTTCACTCATATGCGTACTCAGGTCTCTCTGAGCTAATGCCTTTCTACAGTCTTGCAATAATTTTGTCTTTTACCAACAATGCTACATCACTTTTTTCCCATTTTACCTATATCTTGTTCAATATTGAATTCAGCTGGATGTTCCTAATACATCGAACATTACAGCACAGTACAGATCCTTCAGCCCACAACGTTGCACCAGCTTATATGTGGTAAAATCCCCGTTATCCGGAATTCAAGCCACTGGCAATAAAAATATCAAGGTAAATAAATAAAAAATGAAAGTTTAAAATTGGCACCCCCTAGTGGTCAGTTCGCCAATTACGCAACACTGTTTTAAAATATTTTTTAACAAAAATCCTTTACTCGAGGTTCGCCAATTATGCAACATTTACTCTCAAAAAACCAGAAAATCCACCTATCCAGCATCTACCACTCCCTTCAGGAGCCGAATACTGGGTGTTTTACTGTATACCTAAAAATAAAAACAAAACACTACCTACTATATATCCATATGTAACCATACAACAATTACCTAATAACCTTCCTTTTTTCATTAATTCATCTGCCTGTCTAAGAGTTTCTTAAATGCCCCTATCATTCCAGCCTCCACCACTATCCCTGGTAATACATTCCAGGTACAACTCTATGTGTAAAAAATTACCCATGATGTCTCCCCTAAATCTTCCTCCCTTCACTTCGTACAGTTGTCCTCTGGTGTTTGTTATTCCTGTCCTGGGAAAAAAGATGCTGGCTGTCTCGCTTATCTTTGCTTCTCATAATCGAATAGAAATCTATTAAGTCACCTCTCATCCTTCTTTGCTCCAGAGAAAAGTCCCAGCTCTGCTAACCTTGCCTCACAAGACGTATTTTCCAATCCAGGAAACAACCTGGTAAATCTCCTCTGCACACTCTCCATAGCTTCCACATCCCTCCTGTAATGAGGTGAACAGAACTAACAATATTCTAAGTTTGGCCACCAGAACTTTATACAACTGCATCATCACCTCACGACTCCTGAACTCAATCCTCTGATTAATGAAGACCAGCATCCCATAGGCCTTCTTATCAACCTATGTGGCAACTTTGAGAGATGTTTGGTGATAACTTGCATGTTTTTTTTTAGAATTATAGACACATCTGGTTTACACTATGAGGCCCAGAAATGCATATTTAGTAGACACATCTAAATTCTACCATGGGGCCCAGGATGCAGTTGAATAGGAAGACATTATCTAATTTACATTTATGAGGCCCAGAGCAGTTTACATTTGTTGGTCGCAGACTGTCAGGAGACCTTGAAGATAATTAAACCATTTGTTCAAAGAGATACGATTTGAGGTAAACAACTTTTGGGATGGTATGAGCCATGGTCCCACTGCTGAAGTGAGAGACTCTCCAAGATGTGGCAACATCTCTCAGCAAGAAGAAGAACTTCAAGACTCCAGCTAACGTCCCGGTCGAGGGAGGTAGAGAAGCTGCTACCGGCGCCCCGACAACCTACTACAAGTGTGCAGTCGTTGCCTCGCTTCGGCAGTTGAGACCAGTCCAGGCGTAGATAAGTATAATTGGGAAGGGCTTGCATATTGTAGTGTGAATTCAGCTTTAGATTTAGTAATAAAGACTTGTATAAACTGAACTGCTCTTGGTGTGTGTGTCTATTTTCTTTCAGTAGCTCGAACAATGTGACCAATCTAAAACGAACAAAATGAGAGGTATAAGTTTACCCAAGACACCTATGTGGCAACTTGGATTTGGAAGCAAGGTCCCTCTGTTTTTCCTCATTGTTAAGTATCCTTCCAATAACCATGTCCTTAACTTACAAGTTTGACCTACCAAACTTCATCTCCTCACACATCCAGATTGAACTCCATCTGCTACTTTTCCATCCAAATCTCTCTCCTGAATACATCATGTTGGAACCTGTGGCAACCTTCAGCACCATCCACATCACCTCCAACTTTCTTATCATCCACAAACTTGACCTATCCTTCCATCTCTTTGAAAAAGTCATTTATAAAGATCAGAAAGAGCAGGGATCCCAAAACAGATCCTTGCAGACTTCCACTTGTCACTGACCTCCGGGGAGAATACTTTCCATCCACTACTATTCTCTGCTTTCTACAGGAATGCCAACTCTGAATCCACACAGGCAAGGTTCCATAATTCCATGCCTCATAATTTTCTGATGGGGGATCTTGTCAAGTGTCTTACTAATATCCATAAATATCACATCTACCTCCCTACCCTCATTAATTTCCTTTGTTAACTCTTCAAAAAACTCATTTAGGCTCGTGAGTCATGACCTTCCCCATACAAAGTCATGCTGCCTATCCCTGAGAAGACTGCACTCTCTAAATGCTCATAAATTCTGTTCTTAAGAATCCCCTCCAACAGTTTGCTCACTTCTGATGGCAAACTATCATAAGATTCCCCGGTCTATAATTCCTACAATTATCCCTATTAACATTTTTAAACAAGGGGACCATTCTTCAATCCTCCAGTACCTCCCTTGTGACCAAGGAGGACACAAAGATCATCCCCAATGCCCCAGTTATCTCTTTCCTCGCTTCCCATAGCAAAGTTGTTATATCTCATCTGGTGTGCAGGACTTATTAATCTTTTTGTCAATAAGATCTAGAACTTTCTCTTTCTTAATCTTAACATGGTCCAGTTTGTTTTATTCTGAACTCATCTTGACCAAGTTCCTTTTCTCTGAGACTCTCCCATAATCTGTCAGTGTGGTCCTTAGACTAGCCAACAACTCCCAGGGTCTATCAAATACATTAACACATCATCACCAAATGGATGGATTTGTGTTCAATCTGACCCGCCTTATGACTGGATGCTGTCGAATGGTTCCCACCAGTGATTCAATGGTCAGAGCTGGCAACAAAGGACAATCCAGTCTACTAGATCTACTCAGCAGGAACACTGGAGATATTGGTCCATTGGTGATAATTTTGGCTTGAGGTTTATTGTATAATGTTCTCACCCAATTTATAAATGGTTGTCTTAATCCACATTTTTCCAGTACCTTAAACAGGGAATCCCATTCCAATCTATCAAAGGACTTTTCTACATCCAGACATAGAGCCACCCCTGGGTCCAACCCTGACTGTATCAGAGGTTTTTTTTCCATATTTTGTTTCTGCCTTTTTCCTCCTCTGCATCTTCCTGCTCATGTTCTCATCTCTCTTCCATTTGTTTAAATGCACCTCAAGAGCACTGACAAATGCTCCCAGTTATAACCCTGCTCGATTGTACAACCCCCCCCCCTCCCCACCCCACCTTCCCCAGAACCAGCCTTATTGTCCTAGGAAAATACTGTTTCCAGTATCACAAATTCCCCAGAGTGAATCCATCCACAGCTGCAGCTGCGCAATGGGATCAACTGTATCTGAAAATACTTCCTGTGCACTCATTCACTGCTGATCCTGACTTCTTGCATAGCACAGGTGTAGCATGTCACAGATTTGAGCTTCCCTGACTTGAATTACACTGAGATTAAGTTCCGCAGTTGCTTCCTTTAATTCAGAGCAGTAATCGCACCAAGGGCTTAATGCAAAGCAAAGTCTGACTTTAAGAACACAAAGAGCATGAAACAGTACCGCAGTCTTCTTTGGCTTGGCTTCGCGGACGAATATTTATGGAGGGGTAATGTCCACGTCAGCTGCAGGCTCGTTGGTGGCTGACAAGTCCGATGCGGGACTCACAATGTTGGGCCTATCTACGTAAACCTATTTTTATTTTGAATGAAAATAGTAGAAAAGCTAACTTCCTTTAGTGAACAAAGATAGTATAAAAAACATTGGAATACCTGAATGTTCCTCTAATATTGCTGTGCCTCTTGCAATGCAACACTTTTTGAACAGTTCCCCGAATCATGGACCTCCCTCATCATTGAGTTCTTTATGTCTCCATGCACCTTCCAACCTCTCACTGCCAGTGTCTGACCTTTCACGGAGATCATTTTCCCAGATCTCTTCTCATTCTTTAAAACCCATCACTGCGGATGTCTGACAGCCACAGGTTAATTGCTTACTGTAAATGATCCCTGTTGTGGGAGAATCAGATGTTGATAAGCATGTCACAGGTTACGGGGAAATAAGCGGGGGAAGATGGGGTTGAAGAGCTTGTGGTGAGAGCTGTCATCGACTTGGTGAGACAAATGGCCTCTTTTTTATGTGATGAGGAGATATGAGGTCAGGATACAGAGGCGTTAGAGATGAGATAACACAGATTTATTAGGAGGCTGATTGGGAACTGGAAATACAAAAAATGAGGAAAAATTGTGCCTTTTCCTGTTCAAATAAAGCAATTGAAAGAATAGCAGAATTCAGATGAAAGCAGAAGGTTTCCAATAAATGAGAGTAGTAGTTATAAGGATTAAAGGTAAGAATTTCCAGGTGGTTGTTGGGAAAGCCTTCTTCACAGAGTGCCCAGGTTAAGTTAATGATGCATATTTGAAAACTTTAAAAACTACTAAATGACTAAATATGGAAACTGAAGTCGAACTAATGGCAGCCTTTCAGAATTCTAACTGTACTTCAATATCTCTTAAAATGCACCACGAATCACCAAGGTTCTCCTGATTTTACTTGGCCACCTCCATTTGGGAACCACACGCAGTTGATATTCACAGCTCTGCTTTAATTGTAATGATCCACGATCACACATTGAGCGGCGTGGTTAGTGTAGTGGTTAGTGCAATGCAGTCACAGCGCCAGCGATCAGGACCGGGGTTGTCTGTAAGGAGTTTGTACATTCTCCCTGTGTCTGCATGGGTTTTCCCCGGGGGCTCCAGTTTCCTCCCACCATTCAAACGTAACGGGGGTTGTAGGTCAATTGGATGTAATTGGGCAGCCCAGGCTGTATGTCTAATTTTTTTCAATTAAAAATGTATTTAGGTGATTTATTGGGGCATATTGGTTCAAAACACATCCATGTATGAAGGTCAAGCAGCCAAAACAATAGAGATGCGGTGCAGTCAGGAGAATCAAGAGCTCCTTCTCCAGGAAGGTATGTTTTCTGCTCTTCATACATTGCCACTGAAGAACTAAAAAGAATTTTTGCTCCGGGTATAAAATAGAGCAAAGGGGGAGAAAGTAAGGAAGCAAAAATGATTCTGCAAGCGGAAAAATGAGTCAAGTGAATTTGGCTTAAAAGCAAATGTAGTCCTGCTTAAGTTGCTTCAGAAGCTTCTTTTGAGGTAAAGCAGTAAACGTGTAAATATTCTGAAACAATTTAAATGCCGATTTTGTGCTTGTTGATGCTGGGCCCAGATATGTGACCAAACTAACATAAATTCTGGGGTATTCTACCCACTGAGCATCAGGAATAAGCTGTATTGAAGATTCTGCTTTTGATTTTTAAATTAATAGATTGGATTCCAATTCGGTTAAATTGGAAAATCAAACTCACCTGCTTAGTTGTGTTATGAGCTGGTAGGAGCAGTGATACAGCTATATTTCAAATCAAGGGGTTGCCCCGAATAGTGAAACTTGATAGTTACGAACCATCACTTCAACTACCCTTGAGAAAATGTTTTTAATACTGAAAAAAATGTATTCTTTCTGCATTTTTTAACTCTGTACGCAGCAAGGGTGTTGCAAAGAGCAGTTATGATCTGGAAGTCACTGGCTGTCAGAATGATGGAAACAGATTCAATCACAACTTACAAAAGGAACTTGTAGAGGAACCAATGAAGGATATGGGGTAAGAGCTGGGAAATGGGATAGGTGAATTGATCTATTTGGAGCTGCTCTACTCGCAATAGGTTTAATGCCCTAATAATTCCATGATTCGGTAATAACAAAGCGTAAAGTGCAACTTTCCTAAAAAAAACTCACCTTGTGCATTCTCTGAGGAAAATAGGTAATCAATTCTATAACCTCGGCAGGATCATGTCTTTGCATTCAGCAGAAGTTCACCATCACTTGACACAATTTAAATAGGGGTCTATAAGCTGAAGAAACTAAAGTTTATCTCATTGCATGCCTCTCCACTGTTGTAAGGTTTTCTCTACATATTATGTGCTACATTTTCCCTTAAAAATATACTTAATACAACTTTCACAAGTACGTCCAATTAATTTTAATTGCAACTACACTCTTAGCGCAGCTCTTGTGGACATCAGTCTATCCAGGTGTGGTCAATACCTGACGTTTCCTTTGAAGGAGCCAGTGTAGAATTCTCCTCAATACTTCCTATTGTCACAAATTGGGAATCTAAAGGAATCACTGTCTTTATCTTTGGCTTGGTTTCGCGGACGAAGATTTATGGAGGGGTAATGTCTACGTCAGCTGCAGGCTCATTTGTGGCTGACAAGTCCGATGCAGGACAGGCAGACATGGTTGCAGCGGTTGCAAGGGAAAATTGGTTGGTTGGGGTTGGGTGTTGGGTTTTTCCTCCTTTGTCTTTTGACAGTGAGGTGGGCTCTGCGGTCTTCTTCAAAGGAGGTTGCTGCCCGCCGAACTGTGAGGCGCCAAGATGCACGGTTTGAGGCGATATCAGCCCACTGGCGGTGGTCAATGTGGCAGGCACCAAGAGATTTCTTTAGGCAGTCCTTGTACCTCTTCTTTGGTGCACCTCTGTCTCAGTGGCCAGTGGAGAGCTCGCCATATAACATGATCTTGGGAAGGCGATGGTCCTCCATTCTGGAGATGTTACCTACCCAGCGCAGTTGGATCTTCAGCAGCGTGGATTCGATGCTGTCGGCCTCTGCCATCTCGAGAACTTCGATGTTGGAGATGAAGTCGCTCCAATGAATGTTGAGGATGGAGCGGAGACAACGCTGGAGGAAGCGTTCTAGGAGCCGTAGGTGATGCCGGTAGAGGACCCATGATTCGGAACCTAACAAGAGTGTGGGTATGACAACGGCTCTGTATATGCTAATCTTTGTGAGGTTTTTCAGTTGGTTGTTTTTCCAGACTCTTTTGTGTAGTCTTCCAAAGGCGCTATTTGCCTTGACGAGTCTGTTGTCTGTTGTCTATCTCGTTGTCGATCCTTGTCGAGATAGGTAAACTGGTTGACTGTTTTGAGTTTTGTGTGCCCGATGGAGATGTGGGGGGGGGGGGGGGGGGCTGGTAGTCATGGTGGGGAGCTGGCTGATGGAGGACCTCAGTTTTCTTCAGGCTGACTTCCAGGCCAAACATTTTGGCAGTTTCCGCAAAACTGGACGTCAAGCGCTGAAGGCCTGGCTCTGAATGGGCAACTAAAGTGGCATCATCTGCAAAGAGTAGTTCACGGACAAGTTGCTCTTGTGTCTTGGTGTGAGCTTGCAGGCGCCTCAGATTGAAGAGACTGCCATCCGTGCGGTACCGGATGTAAACAGCATTTTCATTGTTGAGGTCTTTCATGGCTTGTTTCAGCATCATGCTGAAGAAGATTGAAAAGAGGGTTGGTGCGAGAACGCAGCCTTGCTTCACGCCATTATTAATGGAGAAGGGTTAGAAAGCTCATTGTTGTATCTGACCCGACCTTGTTGGTTTTCGTGCAGTTGGATAACCATGTTGAGGAACTTTGGGGGGCATCTGAGGCGCTCTAGTATTTGCCAAAGCCCTTTCCTACTCACGGTGTCGAAGGCTTTGGTGAGGTCAACAAAGGTGATGTAGAGTCCTTTGTTTTGTTCTCTGCACTTTTCTTGGAGCTGTCTGAGGGCAAAGACCATGTCAGTAGTTCCACTGTTTGCGCGAAAGCCACACTGTGATTCTGGGAGAACATTTTCGGCGACACTAGGTATTATTCTATTTAGGAGAATCCTAGCGAAGATTTTGCTTGCAATGGAGAGCAGCGTGATTCCCCTGTAGTTTGAGCAGTCTGATTTCTCGCCTTTGTTTTTGTACTGGGTGATGATGATGGCATCACGAAGGTCCTGAGGCAGCTTTCCATGGTCCCAGCAGAGCTTGAAAAACTCATACAGTTTGACATGCAGAGTTTTACCGCCAGCCTTCTAGACCTCTGGGGGGATTCCATCCATACCTGCTGCTTTGCCACTTTTCAGTTGTTCAAACAGCCCTATATTATCACAATCTACAACAACTGAAGCAGGAACAATCTTATCAAACTCTCAAGGCAAAACTTTACACTTGGAATGACTCCAAGTTGTGCACTGCAGTTAAAGACAGCAGGTTTGTTCCTATTCCCTTTCCAACAAAGGACATTAGCTATGTGCATAATTTCATTTATTTTTGGAGGATCTTGGTGAAGATACAATGATTCATTGCAACTATTAAGAACTTACAAATGATTATCAATAGGAGGTGAAGTTGGCTGTGTTTACAGTTACGAAGTACAATTAAACCACACTGTTTGCAGAGTAATTAACCATATATTTTACTTCAGACTGATAACTGATTTTGGTCGTTGTGACGGATCCATAATTCTCTGTTAGTTCATTCTTCTCACCAATCTCTCAAGGATCTCATTCCTCTGTATAATCAAATAGGCAAGAGGCAGGGGTTATTCGTTGATAGAAGTTCATGCCCCTCTGTCATCCCATGGAACACCTATTCAATAATAAATATACCTATCATGCCACTAAAAGGTGAGACCACAGGGAATACCCTCCTTACAGCTAAGAGAGAGCTGATGGAAAAATACGCAAATGTAATTTGTGTGGCAGAATGCCAAGGGTACGGACTTGAAGGGCCGACATGGCCTGTTTCCGTGCTGTAAACGGTTATATGGTTATATGGAAGACCCAATCACTACAAAAAGTCATGGTCAGCTGCAGAACTTGTTCAGCAAACACTCCACACTGTTCAGGCTTACGAACTCACCACTTCCACCTGTCTCAGCTGATAAGCTGCTGTGTTTCCTTTTGCTCAAAGCTGCATGTCATTCACAAAAGCAGACTTCATGCTCTAACTCTAACGCCTCCAGTCGACTAATTAATGTGCACGTGCCCATTCAGGATCGGGCAGCTGATTGCACAAAAAAAGACCAAAGAGTATGAAGGAACGGAGGCTCCTCGACTTCACAGTATTAGTCACCACTCCTTACCGGTGACAACAAAATTCTCCATGGCATGATTAAAGTTTGCCTTGGTATAGAACGTAGCTCTTTCAAGTCTTTCTTTGCAACCAGTCTGTATTTTGAACGTTGGCATTTTTTACAGTGCTGACGAACCCCAATCAAAAGAAATATGTAGCGGTGGCTGATTGGCTACACGCCTGGGCTTTCCCTCATGGCATCCAACTCTCAGTCTCCCACTTTGCCAGGCAGACTTCTGCTACAATAAGAGCTGTTGGGGTGAAGGAAGGAAAGGGAAACCAAATCTTAGCAATTCCTCCATCTCATGTGGCAATCTATTTTGAACATGTATAGGTTGATTGTTTGGGAGGGCGTGGCAGAGAAACAAAGGGAAATATATAGTGGGATTAAGAAAGTATACTTAAATGTGAAAGCGAATCTGATCGGTTTGTGAAAGAGCTTGAAATTTAACAAATAATATCACTTGATAGAATCTATTTCTTTTCCAGCTTAATTTCAGTGATGTTCGGTTCTATTGTACGTGCATGTTCTTTCCTGCTTGTATTTCACTAGTCTGTCTATGTAACACCAGAGGGACTGTTTATTTTGTCTGTCAACATGTCTCAGTGCCATATAATTACCTTTATTTTAATTTAATGGATATGCTTAATTCCACTTCAGTGAATTTATCAATAGCAGAACCTTGTTGGAAGTGATTGTGCATTGACTTCAGCCTTGGGTTAAAGACCCAGTTTATTTAGCTCTCTCCATATAAACTGTTGGGATAATTTCAGATGTCAGAAGGGCATCATGCTTCAAAAATATCAGCTAAGGATTCAGAATAATTTCATAAGCAATCTTTTAAATCTTATTTTGTTCTCAATTTTTCTTCTTGTTGGCAGAGCTCCAATATTTATCTTCTAAGGGAAGCTCAGTACTGGATGGAAAATTCCATTCTACTTTAGGCTCAGCTGAGATACAGCAAACAGTTAACATGACACCACTACATCTCTTATTCCATCTTTAATCTATTACTCTTTCACTCTCTGCCCATTAACCTCATGTTCATGCTACTCTTGATCTGCAACTGCAGGTGCTTTCTTCACAGAATCACAAAGTGGTTCAAGCAGGAAGAGGCAATTCAATCTGCCAGTTTGGTACTGACTCTATGTATGAGTAATTCCAGCTAGTCTCGTTCTTCACCCCTTCTTCATTGGTCTATAAATTCTATCCTTTTAGTTATTTCAACCAGCTTCTTTTTGAGCAATAAGTATTAACTCTCACATTCAGATTTATTGTCTTTCTTTTTAAAATATTTTAATTGACTTTTTACATTACAATTATGAAGTGTGCTACAAGATCAGAAAAAGTTACAGCAATGATCATAAGTACAAGTTCCAATGCACATTCAAGATAATAAAATAGAACATAATAAAAGAAAAACAAAAAAAATTAAAGAAAGATCGATGAGTCAAATATTAAATTTCAAATGATGTGGGGTTCGCTCATGGATTACCATCACAATCTAAAGATTTAGTGTCAATCTGAAATCTTGGCATTGTGTGGTCCCTGTCTAAGATTGTGCCACTTGGATTTATTGTCTGAGTACATGTATGACATCACATACAACCCTGAGATTCTTTTTCCCTGCAGGACAGGCAGAATTAACCATGCATCACAAGTGCAAAAAAAAATTTGTGCTCAATGTGCACAAGTAAACAAATGAAGAAATGTAAACAAATTGACTGTGTGGTTCAGAGAGGAAAAAAAAATCAAGTGCATAAGATGGTGGAGGGGTGGCTGTTGTTCCTGAACTTGGTGGTGTGAGCTTTGAGGCACCTAAACCTCTTTCCTGATGGTAGCAGTGAGAACAGAAAAAATCTGCTTCCACTATTACACTGGCAATGCATTCCAGACACTTTGCTGTGTGTGTAAAAAAAAAACTTCCTTTATTCCTTCCTCCTTGTTTCTTTTGCAAATTATCTTCAATGCAAAGATGTTAGCAGAACTGGAGGGATTGATGTATATGCAGAGACTGACATGGCTGAGATGTTTGTCCCTGGAATGTAGAAGACTGAGAGGTGACCTCATAGTATTTAAAATCATGAAGGGCATAGATAAGGTGAATGGGCACCGTCTTTTATCCATGGGAGGTGAATCAGAAGGTAGAGAGAATAGGTTTAAGGTGAAAGTGGAAAGATTTAAAAGGCACCTGGGAGACAAATTTTTCCACACAGAAGGAAGTTAGTATATGGAAAAAGAAAGTGGGAGAAGCAGGTACAATTACAATGTTTAAAAGACATTTAGACAGGTCTAAATGCATGGGAAAAATGTTGTGGCTGGAAGGTAAGTAGCACCAAAGGGCTTGATTCCAGATGCAAAACTCTATACCCCTGTGTAAAGGTTAAAACCTTGTGTTTTTTTTTTTAATTTTTGTTAATTTTGTGTCTATCCCTTTAAGAGAGTATTGTTTGTAGTGTTACCATAGTGACTATGACATCATATGATATCTGGGTGGATGGAGAGCTTGTATCTCATTCTTCGATGAAAGATACATGAGCTCAAGACATTTTTCTTTGAATTCATCTTAATTCATCTTATTTTGTCTTATTTTATTTTATACCTGTTTAAAGTTGAATATCATTATATCATTATACAGTACGCTTTGTTCAATCATCATTATGAAAATCTCAATGCAAAGTTATGCAAAATGTTTATCCATTTTATCAACAAATTAAAGCTACTTAAATCTGCAAGTACAATGTTTGGTTTATTACATTAATAAGATAGTAATTCAGAATATTGTCACTCACATCTCTTTGAAGATGACATGTTTTGAAATTGGGAAATATTAGAACTTGGAAAGTGTTATCTATATTTTTATTCAAAAAAATTATGATTGTGAAATTTGTTTAGAAGAAAGTCTCATAAAATTTGTCTGAAAGGACTCAACTTGTTAAAAGCATTTAAGCATTTTAGCCTTAACAAGAAATCCAGATTTCTGTGAGAATATGTCTATGTTGTCTGTAATTGCGCAGTTTGAAATTGAGCCAGGTCTGGCCGGACACCTGTGAACTTGAAGAGATAAGTCAATGCTAACAGCCAGAATCTGGCAGGAAGCCCAGAAGAATGAGTTTTAAAAACAACTGATAAGAACATTTGTGTGCAGAACAGAGAGACAATTCAGCCAGAGAAATCCTCTTAAATGGACCCAGCAAGATACACATTTGTTTACAGCTCCCAGGAACCAGGAAGCCAGGGGAAGACAGGCTGCAGTATGAAGAATCCAAAATGAAGAAGAAGTCTCGTCGGGCTAAAGACCTTGAATAAACAGCTCCTCTCAAAGAACTGTTTGGTCGTGAGTTGAGCCAGCAAGGTGGACCGACGATGCTTGGCAGGAGCCAGTCAACATTGAAGAAGCAGCTTTAACTACCAAGCAAGAAGAAGACTCTGGTAAGGCACAGCAGGCCTCATTTGCTGACTTAAAGGTTAGTGGAACTGAAACAGATGAATGTATGTTGCAAAGCCCCACTGATGCTGTATCAAGTAAAAGTCAGAAGATAGAAACTCAATTAGCGGTGTCTGGAAGTTCAGATGTGTATCCTGATTATAGTATTTCCAAGGTTATGAGTATAGGAAGATCATCAGTCTTCAAAGGTATCTAGAGCAGCTTCGCGTACTTCAAGCATATCAGCTATGCATGCTAAGGTGCAAGCAGGCTTGACTACTATCGAGACACAACATGAGTGGTTGGAGAAAAGACCTGCTCTGGAAGATAAAGAAGCTATTGAGAGTAGGAGGAAGATTGGAAGAAGCAATAATGCCAGAAGAAATGAAATATCCAATTATATTAGCGAAGGAATTTCACATCTCTGAATAGATTGTTCAACATATACATTAAAAAAACAGGTCATGGTGGTTGTAATCACATGTTAACAGAATTGCACCAGAAATATTGGATACTCGGTGCTTCAAAATTGATCAAAAGAATTATATCAAAATGTGTCAATGTCAACATGCAAATGCTAAACCTGGACAACAACAAATGGCAGATTTGGCCACAAGACAGTGTTTCAGCTGATAAACCCCTATTTACATACATGGGAGTTGATTATTTTGGTCCTTTGCAAGTAAAACGAGAAGAAGTGTTGGAAAACAATACGGAGCTATTTTTACTTGTTTGACTATGAGTGCAATTCATATTGAAGTAGCATCATCATTTGATACAGACTCTTTTATTAATGTTCTTCAACATTTTATCACCAGATGTGGTCAAGTAAAAGAATGATGTTCTGATAATGGACCTAACTTACAGGAGCTCAACCAGAGTTACGAAAAGCAATTCAAAATTCGAATCAACATCAAATTCATGATGTATTACTTCAAAGGGAAACTAACTGGATATTTAACCCACCCACAGGATCACATCATGGAGGTGTTTGGGAAAGAATGATTAGATCAATCAAGAAAATACTGAATGATGACAATGTTCAGACAGTATTGTGCAAGAATGAAACTATTTTAAATAGTCATTCAATAACAAAAATGTCTGTCGATTCAAATGACATCAAGACACTTACACCGAATCACCTCTTACTTCTTAAATCTAAATCTTTAATGCCTCCGGGTCAATTTCAGAAAGAAGAATATCTTTCATTATTACAAGAAAGACAAAAATAGTCAAAAGCTAAAAGCAATTTTATATTTGGAGACACTGTAATTATCATGGACGATTCTGCACCAAGAAATTCTTGTTTGGTTGGGAAAATCATGGATTTTCAGGCAAAAAAGGTTTTGTTCAACAAGTGCGAATTACCATATTTACTTTTGTATCTGTAATGATAATTATTATATATTAGTCATTAATGTTTATTATAATAATTAGGAGCCAGAATGTAAAGGTTAAAAATCTTGTTTTTGATTTTTGTTAATTTTATGCCTATCCCTTTAAGAAAGTATTGTTTGTAGTATTACCATAGTAAGTATGATGTCATATCTCATACTATCTGGGTGGACGGAGAGCTTGTGTCTCATTCTTCGACGATCAATGAAAGATCCGTAAGCTTGAGATACTTTTTTTTAAAATTCATCTTAATTTCATCTAATTCATCTTATTTTATCTTATATGTGTTTTAAGTTGAATATCGTTATCCAGTAAGGTTTGTTTATTCATCATTATGAAAATCTCAATGTGAAGTTATGCAAAATGTTTATCCATTTTATCAACAAATTAAAGCTACTTAAAGCTGCAATTACAAAGTTTGGTTTATTGGATTAATAAGATAGTAATTCAGAATATTGTCGCTCACGTCTCTTTGAAGATTATATATTTTGAAATTGGGAAATATTAGAACTTGGAAAGTGTCGTCTATACCTTGGTTCTTATTCCTCCGCCAATGCGAATATTTCTCTCTTGTCACTTGGTGACAATATGATACATGATTCATATCCCCACTCAAATTCTTTTGTTGCCATTGAGACCCGTCATCTTCTCTAACCTATCCAAATGACTAAAATCTCTCAACTGTTTAATAACTCTCTTCACACTTTCCAAAAATGTGGCATCTGGAATGAGCCACGCAAGTATTTCATAATTAACTCAGCATGTCTTCATTGCTCTGTTACTCTTTACTTCTCTTTATAAAATCCAGATTTCCCCCTAACACTTTTGAGCACTTTCTCAATCTGCCCTGCCTCTCCCAACTGAGTGTGCGGACTTGTGCACATCTCACAATTATACTTTTTACTTTTCCTCCCACATTGCACCATTTCACATATGTCAGCAAATAAATTTCATCTGCCACTAAATGCTGACATGTTACTTAGAGAATAATTGAATGGTCATTAGCAAAGAAGGAGCTGTTTAGCCCATTGAGTTTGTACCATTTAATTGTAAAACTATCTGACTGGTCCCTATTGGCTTGCAATTTTAATTCTTTCACATCCATATCCACCTTCTTTCAGAATGCAACAAGATGAATCTGCCACAACAATTCTCAAAAGCAGTGTGTTCCAAATCATAGCCACTCATTGCACCAGCCTGCCTTTATCACCCTTGGGTTCACAATTACACTTCTTACAGTATTCAATGCCAATTTAGAAATTGTGCCTTGTACGTTGTCCAAATTATGAAAATACATTTAAGAAAAGCTGTGGCCCTTGTGCCAACTTCGAGCAACCTCGCTCTGTGCTTCCATCCAGCACTTCAAAGGATTTTCATGGATTGCAACATTTCCTTACTTTTCTCTCTCCATACTCTTAAATATTATTTCACCACCCTTTGAAGGCAAGGCTGGAATCTTTCTTTTGAATTGGTTTCATGCTGAATTGGCATGTTTGTCATTTTGAACAGCAGAGTGAATCACATTATTATGGGGCTAAATATGCATGCAAATAAGTTGGCTAACTGCAATATTAATACCAGAGAAGGAGGGGAGTTTCTGAGGGCTTTATTTACTTGTTCTTCATGTGTATATTTGTTGATTTAGTAGTGAAGTGCAACAGGTTGCCAAGGACACAGAGATTTTGTTTCATTGCATCCAGGTAAGTTCAATCAAACCTGGAAACTCCTGATTTGTATGCCTCTACAACATAAGAGGATAATGATAATTAGTTCATGGTCATACACACAAGCACAAAGGCACTGATATTCTTACTCACTTCAGGCTTCTGTACCTTTGACCTGAAGGGAGCAGCAAGAAGATATTGTATCCAGTGTGTTGGAGGCCCTTCATTTTTAATTTTTAATTTAAACATACAGCATGGTAATAGACCCTTCAACTCGCGAGTCCGTGCCACCCAAATACCCCAATTAACCTACAACCCTTGTATGTTTTTGAAGGGTGGGAGGAAACTGGAGTGCCCAGAGAAAACCCACTCAGACATGGGGAGAACATACAAAAACTCCTTACAGACAGTGCTGGATTCCAACCCAGGTCGCTGGTGCTAACCACCACACTAACCATACCACCCCACGACATTAACTGTGCTGCCCTGATGATGTTGGCTGCCTTCTTGAGGCAGTGCCTCACAAAGGTCTTCAGTGGAGGCCAAGTCATTGGGTGCAAAGGCAGAGATTGATAGCTTGTTGATTAGCCAGGACATCAAAGGCTATGGGGAGAAGGCCGGACAGGGGGTCTGAGAGGAAAAATAGATCAGCTCATGATTAAATAGCAGGGAATACTCGATGGTCTGATGGATGTGACGTTAGTGCCCATGTTGGATTTGGCTATTATTACAAGATCCCGTTATAGTAAAATTGGATTATCACTGTAAGGGATAGTATAGACAGGAGGAACTGAATGGCCAGTTAACATTTAACATTTCACACAAGCAGCATCACAAGTCACAACCCAGTGACTATTCGATACATTGGATGAACTGAGGGAAGGTTTGTCACAGTCTGTTCCAGATTTGATACATTTGCAAGGACATTGTGATTTTGCAAGGGAGAACCATTTTGATCACTGAAGAGAAAACAGGTGTTTGAAGCAGCTCTTGTGGTCAGCCATTTTTATGGAATTCAGAGCAAAGCATTCTCTGTGAATGACTGGGCCTTTTCGATGGATTGACCTGTACCAGGAAGGTCTTTTGTGAAGCAAATTGCTTCATTTTGAGTGTGACTAACAGTGAAGGTCACTTGGAGAGACCGATGGCAGGGTCTTGGAAGCTTCGTGGAGGCCGTCCGTCCAGTTTGAGTCTCGCCTACAAAAGGACCAGGAGTGTTATGACCACAGTTCGTGTGGATGGGCATTTCTTCAAAGGCAAAACAAGAATTCCTGAGTCTGTAGCAGCCGCAACTCCATTCTTCCCATCGGTTCATCATTAATTCTGGGCATCAAATTTCAAAGGCCTGCGCTTCAACAGTGAATTTGAAAGACTGAACTTTGAAGCTACTTTCTAGATATTTGCCTGGACTGTAATAGCGTGAGTATAACACACACACACACACACACACGCGTATAGTTGGGGATAGATTTAGTGTTAAGGATATTTTAAGAGTTAAGACTCTAGTTTAAGAGTAAGAAATAAAGTTGGTGTTTTAAAATTAAACATTGTCTGTTCCATTGTCTATTGCTGCACGTTATGTGTGGTTCGTAACACTATGTTTGCCACTTTCTGCAACTTTCTACTTCCTAGGTACTCTAATTCCCAAAACAGACCATGATGCAATCAGTCAGTATACTCTCCACAGTGCACCTGTTGAAGTCTGATAGAGTATACGATGACATGCCAAATCTCCTCAGACTTCTTAGAAGAGGTGTTTAGTCACACTGACCTCAGGCCAATTAATTTAGTATATCCTAAACTAAGCAATCATTATTATTAATAGCTTTTAGCTATTGAATCCTTCCCCATAATAATGTGCTACCTGAGATCAATCAGGTCTACAATTAGTACAAGAGTAGCAGTAAATTTTCTGTGACTACAGGAAATACTACACTTGCACCCACACCTCCTCCCTCACCACCCACCATTCGGGGCCCCAAAGTGTCCTTCCAAATGAAGTAACATCATGTGAATCTGCAGGGGTTATCTACTGCATCTAGTGCTCCAGCTGTGGCCTCCCCCACATCGAGAGACTAGTTGCAGACTGGGAGATTGCTTCGTTGAGTAACTTTTGTCTAGTGTCATAGCAGAGATTTTTCAATGGCAACCCAGTTCAACTCCCCGCCCCATTCCTATGCCAACGTGTCTGTACTACCAAATTAAGACCATCCACACATTGGAGGAACAACACTTCATGCTCTGATCGGACTTCCTCCAATCGGATATGGTATTAACAGTGACCTCTCTAGTTTCTGTTATTCCCCCAGCCCCATCTCAATCTTTCCCCATCCCAGTCTCCTTTCCTTCTGTCTTTCGTTCACAGAGTTATCTCTCTCCAGATCAATTCTCAGTTTTTCTCTCCTGCAATCCTATCCATGCCGTATATGGCCTTTTGGTTGTTGACCTGTGCTCCTCCCCCTGCCTTTTTATTTACGCGTCTGCATGCTTTTTCCTCATTCGTTGACGAGGGTCTCAGGTCTAAAACGTTGGTTTTATATATTAGCCTCCTCTGGATGCAGTAGGCCCTGCTGAGTTACCCTAGCTTTTTTATGTATTAACCACAATCCCAGTGTCTGCGGACTTTCTTGTTTCAGGTCATGTTGAGAGTTGGCCCCTGACTTTCTGAGTGGAATGTGACCCTCAATAGCCTTCACTCACAAAACCATGAACATGTCCAAAGTGTTCATTACTGTTTTGCCCCTAAAACATTGTTCTTCTATTTTTCTCCACTGATGCATGTTGAATTTTTCAAGCAGATTTTTTTTGTTGTGTCTTGCAATCTAATATCTGATTATTGGTCTTAACAGACTGAAGTGATGTTTAAATTGGGATACAATCAGGTGCCTGGCAGGAAGTAGCCATAGTGTAACCAGGTATCACCAACCAAATTTTTTTTAATGACATCACATGCACAGGAGGAGAAAATGACATGGCAATTTTAAATGTTTGCTACCACTAAAGCAACAGAAGTCAGTTTAATTTATTTCATGCTTCATTCATGCAGGTGGTTTTTATAAGGCCACAGTTGAAAAAAGGGGAAACTACAGCAGTCTAAGGTTCCCTCAAGGTTCTCAACCTTTTTCTTCCCACCCACATACCACCTTAATAAATCCCTTTCTAATCACAGAGCACCTATGGCTTAGGGATTACTTAATGTGAGTGGAAAGAAAGAGGTTGAGAACCACTGCTCTAGAAACATACATCTATTACACTGGACAACAAAGATTTTGCTTCCTGAACACTTGGGTATATTTTATGAATTTGGGGACTCATGAAAATAACATTAAACATGTCCAATCATGTTCCGCTTTTTAGGTATAACCTGATTTTGTGATTTCCTGTCATACTGTCTCTACTAGTATATTGCCCACAAAGCAAGCCTTTTGGTCAGTCCAAGCTTGCTTGGAAAGGTACTATACAAATGTTGTCTGAGGCTTAAATAGCATGGAAGGCATTTAAAGATGTTGTTGAGAATTTTCTTGGCAACTACCAAGCACCAAAATACATCCAGCTGATTGACGACACGCTTCAAACATAGAAAACCATGAAGTATGACATGTCACTGAAAATTAATTTGCACCTGGACTTCTTCCCTGCTGATCTTGGTGCCGTCAGTGATAAGCATGGTGAAAGTTTTCACCAGGATATTGCGACCATGGAAAAGCGAATGGAATCTATCAATCCTGGCCGACTATTGTTGGATACTGACACGAGAAGCATCAGATGCTGAGTACAATCGTAAATCAGTGGGAAAACATTTTTAGCTCAGATGAACTAATGCAATGTGTCAGTATCATTATGTGATTAAACAGGCTAAATGCAATAATTTCCAAAATTCTCTAACTTCCTACGTGATACAGCAAATCTGAAATTACCTTTGTTTTCAGCTTGCAGTTGTCTATCTTAATTCTTTTTTTCCAGGAAGCAAACCTTCTGAAAAAAATTGTTGTCCAGTGTTATTTATCACAGCAGATTTTGTCCCAAGTTAAAGCAACTTGTTGACAGATGGACTCCAATTTGTGGGTGGCTTTGGTTTACTAATGCATGAGGGCATGGAGAGACATTTGGTCTTTGAGTTGAAATGGTTGGCCACTGGGAGGTCCATTCTATTGCAGCAGACAGAGTGAAGGTGCTTAATGAAACAAACTTGCAGTCTGCATCCAGTCTCTTGGATGTAGAGGAGGCCAGAATGGAGCACCAGGTTCAGTCAATGACCCCTGCAGATTCACAAGCAGAGCATTGCTTCTATTGAAAGGATGGTTTGGGAACCCAAATGTGGTGAAGGAGGTATGGGCACGTGTAGAATTTCCTGTGATCACATGTGTGAGGTACCAAGGGGGCAATTAGTGGGAAGAAAAGCATGGAAGAAGGGGGTCACGGAGGGAGCAGACCCTGCGGAAGATGGAGAGGAGAGGAGAGGGAAGGATGAGTCTGATGGTGGGATCATGTTATAAGTGGCGGAAATTGCGGAGGATAGTATGTTGGATGCAGAGGCTCCTGGGGTGGTAGGGGAGGACAGGAGGAATCCTGTCCTTTTTATGACTACGGGAATCATGACAGATCAGTGAGAAACAAAGGAGATGCAGGTAAGGGCTGAGTTGATCGTAGAGAGGAAGGCACATTTTTTGAAGGAGGATACATACCTGCCTGTCTTGAATATTTCTAGTGATCTTAGGTAATGTTTCACTGGCTTTTGCATTAAAAAATTCTTTCTATCTTCCCTTATTTTTAGCCTGTAACCCAACTCCAGATGTCCCACCCAGGGGAAGCAACATCCTCACTTCAATCCTGTTAGGCCCTGCAAAAAATTTATGTTCCTGATAAGCATTGAACCCATTGTTACTGCTGAGTGGAATCTCTACACAACTGTTCATAAAATAGGTTTGTGCCAGGATATGTGCATTCTATTACCTCTGTCCAGTTTGTAATCTCCTGCCATCAGCTCCGCCATCAGACCCACAATGGAATGTGTTCTTCAGCTACACTTTGACTTTTGTGGAAATTAAATCAGTTAAAACAAGCACATTTCCTAAAGTAATCTCAAACAATCCTATTATTTTAAGTAGCAGAGAATCCTGGTGCTTAAGCACAAATTGCTAAAAATATTAAGCTAGTATTTTTATTCATTTCTACATTTGTAAAGTAAGTGGGTTCTGTGTGTGTGTTTTTTTTTGCTGTTAATCCTTGAATATTCCTCTGCTATTCCTCAATAACACTGTTAAAATTGATAATGTGTAGTGCACCTTTCCAATTTCCCTACCCACTCTTCTTTCATTGAGGAACTCCTGCAGTTATGTTTCCTTGATGTACATAGAAGGTAGACAACCCTGTTCGTCACCTGACACATCACAGAGGTGGCATCAATTCAGGAGAGAGATGGGCAAGAGATGCTAGCCTTACAATGACACCCATATCCTATGCACAAATTAAAAGAAAACTTTCCATGAAAAGTTCATCTCACTTAGGAGAGACTTGATAGGATGGGCTTGTTTTCCTGGAAGCAGAGGAGACCAATGGGAAGTGTTAGGATATAAAATAAAATGAGTGCCATAGGTGGGGTATGGTGGGAAAATTTCAACACAGGAGTCAAAAACCAGGGGACATAGGTTTAGCAGAAGGAATCTGAAGAAGAATTCTTTCAGAACTGGTGAATGGGATTAGTGTGGATGGGTAATTGATAACACGGTGGATGGGATTAGTGTGGATGGGTAATTGATAACTGGTGGATGGGATTAGTGTGGATGGGTAATTGATAACATGGTGGATGGGATTAGTGTAGATGGGTAATTGATAACATGGATGGGATTAGTGTGGATGGGTAATTGATAACACAGTGGATGGGATTAGTGTGGATGGGTAATTAATAACACTGGTGAATGGAATTAGTATGGATGGGTAATTGATAACACGGTTGATGGGATTAGTGTGGATGGGTTATTGATAACACGGTGAATGGGATTAGTGTGGATGGGTAATTGATAACATGGTGGATGGGATTAGTGTGGATGGGTAATTGGTAACATGGTGAATGGGATTAGTGTGGATGGATAATTGATACATGGTGGATGGGATTAGTGTGGATGGGTAATTAATAACACGGTGAATGGGATTAGTGTGTATGGGTAATTGATAACACGGTGGACAGGATTAGTGTGGATGGGTAATTGGTAACATGGTGAATGGGATTAGTGTGGATGGATAATTGATACATGGTGGATGGGATTAGTGTGGATGGGTAATTAATAACACGGTGAATGGGATTAGTGTGTATGGGTAATTGATACATGGTGGATGGGATTAGTGTGGATAGGTAATTGATAACACGGTGGATGGGATTAGTGTGGATGGGTAATTGATAACACGGTGAATGGGATTAGTGTGGATGGGTAATTGATAACATGGTAGATGGGATTAGTGTGGATGGGTAATTGATAACACGGTGAATGGGATTAGTGTGGATGGGTAATTGATAACACGGTGAATGGGATTAGTGTGGATGGGTAATTGATAACACGGTAGATGGGATTAGTGTGGATGGGTAATTTATAACACGGTGAATGGGATTAGTGTGGATGGGTAATTGATAACACGGTGAATGGGATTAGTGTGGATGGGTAATTGATAACACGGTGAATGGGATTAGTGTGGATGGGTAATTGATAACACGGTAGATGGGATTAGTGTGGATGGGTAATTGATAACACGGTGAATGGGATTAGTGTGGATGGGTAATTGATAACACGGTAGATGGGATTAGTGTGGATGGGTAATTGATAACACGGTGAATGGGATTAGTGTGGATGGGTAATTGATAACACGGTAGATGGGATTAGTGTGGATGGGTAATTGATAACACGGTAGATGGGATTAGTGTGGATGGGTAATTGATAACACGGTAGATGGGATTAGTTTGGATGGGTAATTGATAACACGGTGGATGGGATTAGTGTGGATGGGTAATTGATAACACAGTGAATGGGATTAATGTGGATGGGTAATTGATAACACGGTGGATGGGATTAGTGTGGATGGGTAATTGATAACACGGTAGATGGGATTAGTGTGGATGGGTAATTGATAACACGGTGGATGGGATTAGTGTGGATGAGTAATTTATAACACGGTGAATGCGATTAGTGTGGATGGGTAATTGATAACACGGTGAATGGGATTAGTGTGGATGGGTAATTGATAATACGGCAGATGGGATTAGTGTGGATGGGTAATTGATAACATGGTGGATGGAATTAGTGTGGATGGGTAATTGATAACACGGTAGATGGGATTAGTGTGGATGGGTAATTTATAACACGGTGAATGGGATTAGTGTGGATGGGTAATTGATAACACAGTAGATGGGATTAGTGTGGATGGGTAATTGATAACACGGTAGATGGGATTAGTTTGGATGGGTAATTGATAACACGGTGAATGGGATTAGTGTGGATGGGTAATTAATAACTCGGTAGATAGGATTAGTGTGGATGGGTAATTGATAACACGGTGAATGGGATTAGTGTGGATGGGTAATTCATAACACAGTGGATGGGATTAGTGTGGATGGGTAATTGATAACACAGTGAATGGGATTAATGTGGATGGGTAATTGATAACACGGTGGATGGGATTAGTGTGGATGGGTAATTGATAATACGGTAGATGGGATTAGTGTGGATGGGTAATTGATAACATGGTGGATGGAATTAGTGTGGATGGGTAATTGATAACACGGTAGATGGGATTAGTGTGGATGGGTAATTTATAACACGGTGAATGGGATTAGTGTGGATGGGTAATTGATAACACAGTAGATGGGATTAGTGTGGATGGGTAATTGATAACACGGTAGATGGGATTAGTTTGGATGGGTAATTGATAACACGGTGAATGGGATTAGTGTGGATGGGTAATTAATAACTCGGTAGATGGGATTAGTGTGGATGGGTAATTGATAACACGGTGAATGGGATTAGTGTGGATGGGTAATTCATAACACAGTGGATGGGATTAGTGTGGATGGGTAATTGATAACACAGTGAATGGGATTAATGTGGATGGGTAATTGATAACACGGTGGATGGGATTAGTGTGGATGGGTAATTGATAACACGGTGAATGGGATTAGTGTGGATGGGTAATTGATAACACAGTAGATGGGAGGTCCTCCATCAGCCAGCTCCCCACCATGACTACCAGCCCCCCCACATCTCCATCGGGCACACAAAACTCAAAACGGTCAACCAGTTTACCTATCTCGGCTGCACCATTTCATCAGATGCAAGGATCGACAATGAGATAGACAACAGACTCGCCAAGGCAAATAGCGCATTTGGAAGACTACACAAAAGAGTCTGGAAAAACAACCAACTGAAAAACCTCACAAAGATAAGCGTATACAGAGCCGTTGTCATACCCACACTCCTGTTCGGCTCCGAATCATGGGTCCTCTACCGGCACCACCTACGGCTCCTAGAACGCTTCCACCAGCGTTGTCTCCGCTCCATCCTCAACATCCATTGGAGCGCTCACACCCCTAACGTCGAGGTACTCGAGATGGCAGAGGTCGACAGCATCGAGTCCACGCTGCTGAAGATCCAGCTGCGCTGGATGGGTCACGTCTCCAGAATGGAGGACCATCGCCTTCCCAAGATCGTATTATATGGCGAGCTCTCCACTGGCCACCGTGACAGAGGTGCACCAAAGAAAAGGTACAAGGACTGCCTAAAGAAATCTCTTGGTGCCTGCCACATTGACCACCGCCAGTGGGCTGATAACGCCTCAAACCGTGCATCTTGGCGCCTCACAGTTTGGCGGGCAGCAGCCTCCTTTGAAGAAGACCGCAGAGCCCACCTCACTGACAAAAGGCAAAGGAGGAAAAACCCAACACCCAACCCCATCCAACCAATTTTCCCTTGCAAACGCTGCAATCGTGTCTGCCTGTCCCGCATCGGACTGGTCAGCCACAAACGAGCCTGCAGCTGACGTGGACTTTTTACCCCCTCCATAAATCTTCGTCCGCGAAGCCAAGCAAAGAAAGATGGGATTAGTGTGGGTGGGTAATTTATAACACGGTGAATGGGATTAGTGTGGATGGGTAATTTATAACACGGTGAATGGGATTAGTGTGGATGGGTAATTGATAACACAGTAGATGGGATTAGTGTGGATGGGTAATTGATAACACGGTAGATGGGATTAGTGTGGATGGGTAATTGATAACACGGTAGATGGGATTAGTGTGGATGGGTAATTTATAACACGGTGAATGGGATTAGTGTGGATGGGTAATTGATAACACAGTAGATGGGATTAGTGTGGATGGGTAATTGATAACACGGTAGATGGGATTAGTGTGGATGGGTAATTGATAACACGGTAGATGGGATTAGTTTGGATGGGTAATTGATAACACGGTGAATGGGATTAGTGTGGATGGGTAATTAATAACTCGGTAGATGGGATTAGTGTGGATGGGTAATTGATAACACGGTGAATGGGATTAGTGTGGATGGGTAATTGATAACACGGTGGATGGTATTAGTGTGGATGGGTAATTGATAACACGGTGAATGGGATTAGTGTGGATGTGTAATTGATAACACGGTGGATGGGATTAGTGTGGATGGGTAATTAATAACACGGTGGATGGGATTAGTGTGGATGGGTAATTGATAACACGGTGAATGGGATTAGTGTGGATGGGTAATTGATAACACGGTGGATGGGATTAGTGTGGATGGGTAATTGATAACACGGTGGATGGGATTAGTGTGGATGGGTAATTGATAACACGGTGAATGGGATTAGTTTGGATGGGTAATTGATAACACGGTGAATGGGATTAGTGTGGATGGGTAATTAATAACTCGGTAGATGGGATTAGTGTGGATGGGTAATTGATAACACGGTGAATGGGATTAGTGTGGATGGGTAATTGATAACACGGTGGATGGGATTAGTGTGGATGGGTAATTGATAACACGGTGAATGGGATTAGTGTGGATGGGTAATTGATAACACGGTGGATGGGATTAGTGTGGATGGGTAATTGATAACACGGTGGATGGGATTAGTGTGGATGGGTAATTGATAACACGGTGGATGGGATTAGTGTGGATGGGTAATTGATAACACTGTGGACTGAAAATCCTCTTTTCATCATTATCATTTTATGACTGAATTTGCTGCACCTTCTTATGCTGCATCTGTGATCCTGTTACAAGGCTATTCTTCTCCTACATAGA